>NC_050069.1:182116245-182419275 GCF_009764565.3 Dermochelys coriacea
CCTCTTTATTTTCTAGGATTTTTCTTCTTTTTCATGAGTTTTCAAGTCTATGTTTGAGGGGGGATTTTTTTAAAGGCAAGAATAATTAGGGCTTGGGGGGAGGGTTGATTGGTTGTGCAATAGCAACAGCTGTTGTTTTTTTGTGCCTCATTTGGCACTGCAGTAAAAACAGCAACTTTTTGTTTGTAATAATAACAGATGTGTATAAAATTAAACACTGTCTGTGCTTGGGATGGGAGAACGTGTTCTGAATAAATTTTAAACTCACATGAAGTTCACGGGTTCAAAAATTATCCACAGAATCAAATCCTCTGAAAGGCTTGGTGTGCAATGAATTTAGCTCAATTAACTATTTCATGGAAATGGTACTCAAAGACAATTTTATGCTTCAAAATCACCATGTGCTTTCATAGTTGCATTGGAAGAAACATATCTATAGCAACTCAGCTTTAGCCCAGGCTGGTATCACTAATTAGAGGTGTGGTATGTACTGGTGGTGTGAGGAGGACAGCAGCAAGGTAGAAAATGATAGTGAGAGAGAGAATGGAGCTGGTATAAAGGAAGCAAAGAACTTGGAAGAGTAAAAATTGTGGAGAGGAGAAAGGGGTAAGTAAGGAGAATATGGGCTTATCTTCATGTACAGCAGTGCAGCTGTGCCCTGTAGTGCTTTAGTGACGACGCTACTACACTGACAGGAGAGTTTCTCCCATCAATGTAGTTAATCCACCTCCCCGAGAGATGGTACCAATGTTGACGGAAGAAGCTCCTGTTAACGTACACCGTCTACATACACCGTCGACATACACTCTCTACACTGGGGATTAGGTTGGTATAACTGCATCGCTCAGGTGTGTGGATTTTTCACACCTCAGAGCAATGTAGTTATATTGATATATGTTTGTAGTGGAGACCTGGCCTTCGAAAAGAAGAGTGTTAGAGAATATCTACAGGGACTCAATCCTGAAGAGGATGAGTTTACTCCATTTCAGTTAAGCACTTAAGTACATGCTCAACTTTAAACATATGTGCATGCCTGTTGGCTTCAGATGGACTACCTACATGCTTAAATGCTTTGCTGGATCAAGGCCAGCATGCTCAGTACATTGCCGAATGAAGTCCAAGGAAACAGAGGAAGTGCGCCTGCGGAATTAGTCATGAGAACGTGGAAACAGAAACCATGAGCTAAAAGGCTCACTGGAAACCCAAAGCAGGGCTGACTTCGCTATCAGTGTTGCTGTAGGGCATTAAAATAGAGACACATATATTGACTCAGTGTGCAAATGAAAGAAACTCAGAAAGGCACTTCCTCAAATTATCAGAAATAGTAAAAGATTTGATACTAAAAAAAAAGTAAGAAAAAATGTGTATAACCTTGGGAAAAATGAAAGAAATGTCTCACAAAATGTGGCAATATACCTCCAATCCAGACAGTAATACAGGTGGTTATTGGGTATAAAAAACATATACAGCTTTACCGGTGTGAAGCCTGTTCCGAGTCATATAGAAAAGTCCTAATTAATTTAGAGTTAGGTTGATGAATGAATCAATATTGCATCAGGAAAACTTCATGAACAGAATGCTAAAGCTGAAGAGTTAAGCTTTTATAAGTCAAGGTATAAATATGTAAGCTTGCCTGCAAATCCTTAACTCTTTCACCCTTGTATGTGTGTATTATGACACAGGATTTAATGGCATGCTCACATGAGGTCACTCTTACTCACACCAAGCAGTGCCTTACTCCACAAGTAATCCCACAAGCCTGGGTCTAATGGTCTAGAGTGCTATTCTGAGCTAGTAAGGAAATCAAGGTCCTACCCATAATTTTTGTTAAACAATACAGTATTATCTTGTACAATTTTTCTTCAGCCTAGCTCATAGTATGCTTACAAACTTGCACCAAACACATCACTACCAAATCTATATCTTGTATTACGCAAAGTGTAGGTTTGTGACAGAACAGCCTCGACATAAGGTAGGTTTGTGAAAGGATCAAATGAGTAACGTGTTATTTGCTTTAAAATTCCTTAAGGAGAGAGAGAAAATTAGAACCCAATACTATAGGGTTGTTTTCTCCTATCTTCCTTCTAATATTCTTTATCTTGAAAAAAAAACCTGAGAATAATGTGTTTTTACATTAGGGTAATGTTTTGGCGAAGGGCTGGTTTTTTGGTTGGTTTGTTGGGAGGTTTTGGAGCTGGGAAAGGCAACAGTGTTTGCTGCAGACTGTGAGACTCCATTTTGAATCCCGGGACAGGATGGCTTGGTTAGAACCTATTAGGAACGGAGGGATGGCACAGCGTTTTTTGTTTTTTTTTAGCCCTGAGGAGGAGTTGACTCTTGTTTGGAAACTCAGTTTGGGGGTTCAGTTTAGCTCCGGAGCTTGTTTTAGTCTAGGAGTGTATCATAGTTCAGAAGTTCACTCCCGCTTGGAAGTTTAGTATTATTCGGAAACCTGCAGCAGCCTGGGAATTTAGTTTAGTTCAGAAGCTTATTCTAGATTTGAAAGTTTACTCCATTCCTGAGAACCCATCCCAGTTTCAGAAGCTTAATTTGGATTGGGATTCCAACCCCAGCTAGAACCCAGAGTGGTACAATTTAGTTAACAGTTTCAGATAAAAGCCTTTCTAGCCTAACAGGGATGTTTATTTCTTATGAAGCTGCTAATGACATTTTGTAAGTTCAATTTACATGCTTCCTATGCTTTGTTTTCTATATTTTTAATGGAGGACTTTAACTCTTTTTGCTCTTTTTCCCTTGACTTCACTTATGAGTCTAGGACTCACACCTCTCATGCTAGAACTGTAGCATGAAAATGTTGAAAGAGCATGTAAGTGTGCCTTATAGATGAGAGAGTTAAAGCTATTATAGGAATGTATAAGGTGAATTTTCATGTGGCATTGCTTTTCTCAATTGATTGTATGAACAGCAAGGGCAATAGTACATTTATTTATTACCTTAATGGATCATTTCCAGTCTTTTCAATTCTTAAGTTTATTTAAATGAAATATAATGTAATGTTGTATTTTGCAGATGGGTCATATTAAATTACTTTAGCAACCTGAGCTCTGAGGAGCCATAAAAGCTTAAATTGGGTAAATGTAGGACACTATAGAGGGGCACCCAATTTTTTTCTATGTTGCCACACTCCTAAGAATTCTCATAGAAAACTTGATGTGCTAGATAAAAAGTTTTCTATGGTCCCAGGTATTCATTTCCTATGCACTCCCTAAGAACTGCATGAGGGACCTCCTAATATTCCCAGAAGAGTTGCATTAGTGCATAATTTCTAAGGTATACAGTAACAGAGCTCCTCTCTTGTGAAGCTTAGGAGGCCCATGGGAGAAGGACTGAACTGTGAACCACCAAAAATGTGCAGGAGAAGATTGCCTCTACTGCACAGAGTTCCAAAGGTTCACTGGTGCAGTGACCCTGCCTCTATAGCACTTGGAAATCCAAAGTACAAACACCTTATTCTATAACACCTCTTCCATTGCCCTGGGCTCTCAAAAAGTCACCAAAAACATGTTTTTATTCACAGGAGTTTCTCACTGAAAATTTTATACACAGGTGTTTGTGTCTAATATTTTCTCCTTTTGGCTTCCATGACAGAGAAGGAAACATTGAGAAGGAGTAATGCTAATAACTTGGAGGTCTCTTCAGCAGGTTGTTTTAAAACGACTCTGAATAAAATGTCATTTTAGCTCTGCTTCTCCTGAAAGCTTGCACTATTAAAACTAAGTAATTTGCAAATGACAGGCATCCAAAACACAAATGTTAGACATCAGCCCAAATGTTATTAAAGAATAATTTTTCAAATAATTAAATAATAGCAGACTACACTAATCTTTGGATTCACTTCAAAATTTCACCCCCCAAAAAATCAGTCTCCATCTTAGGAGAAAGTGGCATAATTTTGGTTGAGATCATTCTCTGTTTTCATGCCTAACAAAATGATTACAACCAGTTGTATTGAAAAAGTGAACACAACCTTTGCTGCACATCTCCATAGTACACAGACATGATCTATTGACTTTGGCAACCTTGCTACACCAATAAAGCTATTGAGTATGTGAGAGAGAGAAGTAAGCCTGGGAGCAGAGAGAGCAGCTTTGGTTCAGATATAAAAGGGGGAGCAAAAGCACGGGAGCCTTCAGGGCAAAGAGAGAGGCTTGAGGTCAGAGCTAGCCTGAAAAGAGATGTTACAGTGCTTTGAGAATTCTAGGGACAAGGTGGGTGAGTTAATATCTTTTATTGGACCAACTCCTGTTGGTGAAAGAGACAAGCTTCCAAGCTTATACAGAACATTTCAGAAGTTGGTCTAATAAAAGATATGACCTCACTCACCTTGTCTCTAATATCCTGGGACCAACACAGTTTACAACACTGCACACAACAATTGAGAATTCTAGTCAACTATAGACCCTAGAATTTTTGACTGTTTCTTCTTCCCCAGGCTTCGGGTACACCAGTTCGACTGAGAAACACTGACAAAGATAAATGAGGGTAGGAGGGGAGAACATATTCCATTAAAAACTCACATAAGGGCAGCTGTTGACTGGAATGCACTGCTTCTTGCGACACTCTGTCTTGCCTTTCACACAAGCACAGATGGTGCAGTTAACAGAGGACCACATCTCTCCATCCTGCAGGAGGGAGAACATGATATAGCTATCAGCTGGGGTGGCGGAAGGAAGCTATTCTAACATGTATCATTTTCATTGCACAGAAAAGCACTTCATTCCCTTGTGGAGTTACATCATTGTTTAGTCTAAATTATTATGAGGTGCTCATCCACACCCAGTCCGATTAAAGATGAAGATGAGCAGGGATTTCTTCCCTCTGATCCTTCAGGTTAGAAAATCATTCTTCCAAGTCCATGTTTTCTTTTTCCTTGAATGACCTGATTAGTTGTATTGTTTCTCTCACCAGTGGGATGTGATCGCACCTATTGTGAATTTTCATTTAAGCTGACATAATTACAAAAATCTGATTCATTACCTTCAGATAACTGACATGTTTAAGTTATTGCATGTGAAAGCATTTCATTAAGATGTCAGAATACAATGAATTTATTCCCAGATGTGGCATCATTCTGGGTCCACAGGAATGGACAAATCATGAATTCTAATTCAGATTACTTACAGTGCTTTAGCAGACCCTGGATCTGCTAAACATCTGAAAATGTTTAGAACAGATACAATACTAAACTACCCAAATGTATAGCAGGAATGGTATTCTTCCAGAAGACAGTCTGTGTCTCTAAAAATGTATTAAGTGGGCAGCAGAATGCTCTTCATATGTTTTTAACATACTCAGGAAAGTATGGGGAACTGTCCTGGCTCATTTCTACATACCTTTGCATTTGCCAAGTGCAGTTTCTAAAGCATTCCACCTCACCCACATACAGTCCTGTGCTAGCCCGTGTAGAGCCTGGATGTGCAAGCCTTCTGTTTATAGGATGCTTGTGGAGGAAGGGTGAGGGGCAGGCAGACAGAAAGAGAATAGAGGCAGTCCAAGAGGACATAAAGTGATTATGGATCCACCTACACTCGAGTTTCTCAGTGTTGCGATCAGAGTGAAAGCATGCTCAAATTTTAAGTGGCAAAACAGCCTGATTTTTTATGCACAGCATGATTTTTAAGGGCTGTCCTGCTTTGTTTTTTATTCTGAGGTGATGTAGAATTGTCTAACCATTTTGGTGCAGCATAAGTTGATGGACACCATGAACAAAAGAAATGATCTCCAAGCAGGAGAGCAACTAAAAGAAGATACAACAGTTGCCTGATTGTGATCTCACACCTGTTTTACACTTATGTAACTCCATTGACTTATACAGAATTATTCCCAACAGTTGTATAAAAAAGGTAAAAATCAGACCCAGTTCCCACACACCCCTTTTTTGTGTTTTTGTAAACACTTGTTAGCAAAATAAAATAAATCACAAGAAGCAGAGAATTTCATTTGGGTGCTCAAGAAATAGATATTCATACCTGAAATACAATAGTGCCGTTGGTTAAGTTCTAGTCAGATCAAATGTAGTTTCTTTGCACCTATTAAGCATGGTGTTTGTTCACATAATTTACAGAATAAACATTTCAGCTATATACAAATAAAATAGAATTACTGGAAAGCAATTTGGAATGAGTAAACTTAGTGTACTCAAGGGATTTAACATTTGATCTGATTCTCTTATTTCACAGATAGCCAACAAGGTGACAGAGTCTGTTCCAACACAATGTGAAAGAAGCTGCACCAGCTTGAAAAAACAAACAGAGACCTGGCAATATAAGAAGTGTTTTTCAAGAAATCATTACAGATCTACAAATTTTGGGTGGGAGAGAAGGAGGAGATCATTGCTACATGGCGTTCCAATGTGGGGTGTAGGAGGCACGGTCTGTAACATAGCTGTGAACTATAATATACTCAAAACTTCCAGCTGCGACAAGCTTAGCACAATTCCTACTGGCTCAACCTGGAGGAGGTTCCCTTTTGACTCAGCTGATGAAGACCACTGAAAAATACCTTTTCTATGACTATCAGAATTTGTTTGGGAAGGGGAAGCACAACCCTCTAATTAAAAATGCATTATTCGGCATGAAGCAGCAACCTGATTCTCTGTTTGGGGAGAGGGAGACAGCATGCCAAGTATAGGAGAAATTAATTTTAATTTTTTTCTGTCAGCAGAATTTACACAAACATAAAAAAACAACAGCAGATGCAATTTTTTCAAATATTTGCCTCCAAGCTATTCTGTTGATCGATTCATAGAATCCAAGGCCAGATGGGACCATTTTGATCATCTAATCTGACCTCCTATACCACAGTGCCATAAATCTTCCCAAAATAATTCCTAGAGCATATATTTTAGAAAAAAATCCAATCTTGATTTAAAAATTGTGAGTGATGGAGAAATTGTTCCAATGGTTAATTATTCTATTCTATCACTATTAAAAATGTGCACCTGTTGGCAATAAGCATAATAAAAATTCTGCTAAAAAGCAAGCCCCAACACTAAATTATAGTAATCCAGTGCTATTTCAGCTATTACAATGATACCTAGTACTGAGTCACACCCAAAACATTACCCGAAAGATCTTGTTCCCAAATTTGCACACTTTCAGTTCCTCAGGAGAGACGTATGAGACACACTCCTGGCAGCAGTGTTCCTTGCTTTTATTGCATTCTCCAGGAGGTAAACACTTCTTCTTACATACCACTGTAGAATTCTGAGCAAAAGGACAGAAGAAAAGCAAAGGGGACACTAATTTATTAGGACAATGTTCACCCTCAATCGTAACATCTGTGTGTGTTGTGGTAATCATTTCCACTCAATGTAGCTAATAGCTACTTTGATCAGATCTGCTTAGAATAAAATATTCTATTGAATTCAGGAAATCTTTCAGAGTGTGTTTATTTAATAATGCAAGCAGGGCCTAATTCTGAACTTGCGCTTTTGTAGTCATGTAAAATCTGACCATGTTGATTTGGTAGCCTTTTACATTCCCTTTGTCTAGATATAAATGACCACACAAGGTACTTATCAGTACAGAGTCAGGCCCTGTACATCTCAAATCTTACAAACATCTCTCCTAAGCAATAAAAAACACAGCCCAAGCATAGGAATGCTACTGACTTACCCTGCAGGTACACGTAGTGCAGTTGTCATAAACAAAAGAGGATTCATTGTCATAAACATCACTGTGAAAGAGGCAGCTTCCAAATGGGAGGTCAAATACTTTCCTCTGGCCTGAATACAAACAACAGACACAGAATGTGGTTGAAAGGATGCCTTGTTGTCAACAAAAATAACACAGCTTACAGTTCCCAGCCCAAATTCACGTGCAATGTGACATTTGCTACATATTTCCATTTGGGTGTCTAGAAAGTCTTTTTAAACAGTTCCCTATTCATTTAGCAGATATTAATCTGAGTAAAATGAAGAGGTTACTCACCTATAACTGGAGGTTCCCTGAGATGTGTGGTTCCTATCTGTATTCCACTGAGGGTTTAGGCATGCGTACCATGCATCCGGAGCCAGAGATTTTGCAAATAGTAGTGTCTGTTGGTCCATGCATGTGCCCTTGGTTCACCTCACAGTTTTGTCCAAGGTGATAAAGGGAGGGATGAATTGACTGCATCTCCAGTTCCTTCTCCACCGCAAATCCAAGGAAACCACAGCAGAGGGGAATGAGCGTGGGAAGTGGTATACAGATAGGGATCAGACATCTCATAGAACCTCCAATTACAGGTAAGTAACCCCCTCTTCTTCTTCAAGTGGTAGTGTGTATTGTATTCTACTGAGGGTGATTAACAAGCCGTACCTAAGTCGGAAGAGGATGTGAGAAACTCAGACCTTAGCTGGTACACTAACAATTTTCTGCCCCCGTGGGGGTAGGCCTACATTTGGCCAGCATATGCCAAACCATTCTACTTGGCTCAAGGATGGCATTGTTGATTGGTAAATCGACTCTACCCGACACAAGTGAGTGAAGTAGGTCCAGCAGCTTATGCTGAGTGTCCTGGATCTCCTCCAGGGGAATGTGCAGCTCTCCAGCCACTCTACACAGGAGCTCCTGGGACTGGCCGTAGTCATCAGGAGATGGAGGGGAAGCCAAAGCCATTGCAGAATCTGGTGAGGATGACAGGAATCTCTCCTGTTCCAGGGGTACTGTCAGAGCCCAACTGAGTGGCTCATCTTCCATTATTGGTTCCGAGCATCTACTCGAAGGCACCCGACACAGTGAAGTAGGTGAAGCCTAGCTGATGTAACAGACTGGTTCCAAGGGTGGATATTGGGGCCAAAATCCTCAATAAGGCCAGCATGATAGATCCGGAAGGTGTTATGGAGGGCTTCACGAGATAGGAAGCCAGTGGCTCTGTTGCAGCTGGAGTGGGGGATACTGCTACAATGTAGAAAGTCTCCATTGGTACTTGTAGTGGTGGAAAGGGATGGATGCTACCTGTCCCTCATCTGATTCCTTCAAAAACAACTCGGAGACCAGTTCCATTGGCAGTACCGACAGAAGGGAATACACAGCTGGAGCGGGGGAGAGAAGGGGGGGAGGAAAAACTCTACTTCGAAGTAGAGGGCCCCAGAAAGTGTGAAGGCTTTGGTTCTCCCAACGCAAACACTTCCTGGGGCTCTGGGGCTTTTGCAGACCTCCCAGGAGTCAAGGATACTTTTTCAATCTCCGGAATCAGTACAGGAGCACTGGTCTTCCTGGAGAAGATGGCTCTCTAGCTCTGATGGATGCCAATGTTGACTGTATGTGCGGGTCCACACCTGGTACCAGTGGATCCATCAATTTGCATGGCTCCTTTACATGTTTGTGTGCTTTAGGACACACTCCGTCCCCATGACTGGAACTTGTGGAAGGAGTCTCTCTCTTCTTAAGCTTAGAGGAAGACTTACTGCCATGCTTATGTGCATGCTTCCTTACCTCCCGAGTAGGCCCCAGCGTAGGGTCCGTAATTGGTGGCACTGCCAGTGCCGGCCTCAGATTCAGCTGGAGGTGCACTCCTGGCGGCCTCAGAGTGATATACAGGGGAAAGGAAGGGGGTTGCCTGAAAAGGGTCTGAATCAGGTCTCATGGCAACTTCCATGAGGCGCTTCCGGAGGTCTCAGGTACAGATGGGGAAAGTCTGGCAGACACTGCCTATGGATGAAATATGGGCTTGTCCTAAGCAGTAGAGGCAGCATTGATGTTTGTCTCTGACTGAGAAAGAACATGGGCAGGAGGCTCAGATTTTAAAGCCTGGGATTTTTAGCAGAGTCCAGTACCTGCACGTGGGTATAGGGGCAGGAAAGCGGGGGAGTGGGGGTATTCAGAAGGAACTAAACTACACCAGAAGACCCCCACTTCTACTCCTAAAACTACCAAACAACTAAAAACTACTATAAAAAAACATAAAACAGTAAACCACTCTAAAACAAACTATGTACAATTGTGTATTTTTAAAGTGCATCACAAGCAACAAGACACTAATAATTCAGACCCAGACCATGTGGCAATGAGAAGGAACTGGAGACAAGATTGGTCTGTCCCGCCTTTTATCACCTTGGATGAAACCATGAGGAGAGCCCAGGCAGATTCACGGAGCAACTGACACTACTATTTTCAAAATCTCTGGATCTGGATGCATGGTGCATGTGTGTAAATGCTCAGTGTAATACAATAGGGACCATCACTCGAAGAACTACTTTTCCCCTAAGGGAGGGGATTTTAATATGATTTAGGACATGTTTCTATTAGAAAACCTTCCCCCGCCCCACCACCATACAAGTGCACCCGTGTACCTAAATCAATTTAAAATCAACCAGTCCAAACCCCAACATAAATGCACTTAAACTAGTCTAAACTACATTTATGTTTCTTCATTCAGTATATTACGGAATTACACTAAACTGGTTAAAGCATGATTCAAACTGGTTTAATATTAGGAGTTTGCAATTTAGTTAAACTGGCGCAAATGTGCTATGTGCTAGACAGCCATTAAATGAGTAGTCTCTGTAAAGATGTTTGATATATTCATTTAGTGTAGCTTTATGTATTATGCTCAAACATGTCTACAGAAATTATAGGAATTTACAGAATGTTAAAGTTACCTATATTAATCAGAATGGAACCATCAAAAAATAAATAAAGGAAAGGAAATCAGTGTGGAGAATATACATTTCATGAAGCAAATTGCATGGCTTTGGAAGCAGTGGAGGAAAGGTAGTATTATGGAAATGTTTTGTTCTCATGACGGTAAGGGACCTGACAGCATAGGTCAGAGTAAAGTTTAGAGAAGCATCAATTCCCTCCCAAAGCTCTGCAACAACACAGTCTTCCAACACCTTGCAATTCTGCAAGCAATGCAATCTTGCTACTCCACCTGTCTCTCTTTTGTTCTTCAGATTCTGCTTTATTGAATTCTTTTGAACAGATGGACAATATATTGGTTCTCTGATATGAACAAAAATCCACTTAAGACTCAAATAAAATCACTAACCTTATCTTCCCTTCTGAGCAAAGCAAACCTGCAACAACAACATGCTTTCACCTACTTTTTCTTTGGTGAGAGCCAAGCCCTGATTTTGCAACCTTCTGAGAGTTTATCTATTTGTCAGACAGAAATCTGTCTGTCATTTCCAAGGAATAAAATGATTGCTGCAAATAAGTGCAGCATGGCACTAACTTATTATTATGCTATTAATTTAGTTCTCAGAGTGGTGAGAAACCCGTATTTTGGCATTTGGGACGCTAATAGCTCACCACTATATTCCAAATTGCAATTAATTTCTTTTTAGTTAATATCTGGTAAAGGAGTAAAACCACTTAAACGAAGAGGCTTCCAGTTTGTCCAAAGATAAGATTAAATAGAAAGATAAACAGATAACAGAATATCTGTTTAATTAACATGAGATTTTCACAAATGCTAAAATCAGTGTCTGTTAAAAGAATGCTCTTGTCAAAGAATGCAGTGTTTAGCCCTGTCAGTCCCAGGATATTAGAGAGAAGATTGGTGAGTAAATATCTTTTATTGGACTAACTTCTGTTGGTGAGAGAGACAAGCTTTCACACTTACACAGAGCCTTTCTTCAGGTCTGGGAAATGTACTCTGAGTGAACCAGCTATACAAGGTGAAACAGATTGTTTAGGATAAGTAGCTAAAACATATTTCATGGGACTATTCAAAGTGAAGTGGCCCATTAACATAAGAACATAAGAATGGCCATATAGTGCATCTAGCCCAGTATGCTGTCTTCTGACAGTGGCCAATGCCAGATGCATCAGAGGGAATTAACAGAACAGGGCAGCTGATCAAGTGATCCATCCCCGGTCATCCAGTTCCAGCTTCTGGGAGTCGAAAGTTTAGGGATGCCCAGAGTATTGGGTTGAATCCCTGACCATTTTAGCTATTAGCCATTGATGGACCTATCCTCCAAAAACATATCTAGTTCTTTTTTTAATCCAGTTATAGTTTTGGCCTTCACAGCATCCCCTGGCAACAAGTTCCACAGCTTGACTGTGCACTGTGTGAAGTAGTACTCCTTTTGGTTTGTTTTAAACATTCTGCCTATTAATTTAATTGGGTGACCCCTCATTCTTGTGTTATGTGTCAGGGTAATTAATATCTCCTTACTCACTTTCTCCAGACCTTTCATGATTTCATAGACCTCTATCATATCCCTCTATCGGTCACCTCTTTTCCAAGCTCACCAGTCCTCGTCTTTTTATTCTCTCCTCATGGTGAAGCTGTTCCATACCCTTAATAATTTTTGTTACCCTTCTCTGTCCTTTTTCCAATTCTAATATATCTTTTTTGAGATGGGGTGACCAGAACTGCACACAATATTCAAGGTGTGGGCATACCATGGATTCATATAATGGCATTATGATATTTTCTTCCTTATTATCTATCCCTATCACTGATTCGTAACATTCTGTTAGCTGTTTTGACTGCGGTTGCACATTGAGCGAATGTTTTCAGCTGTATTCCTCCTAAGCTATGTGCCTGCACGGCCACAGAAGAGCCCATCAAGGGCCACACACCTTATTAGTACAGCCGCACAGGTGTGCACTTAGAGGCATAGCCACAGATGGGCCTGGAGGATATGTAGGGTTAGGTGGGGAATATGTGTTGGGTGAGGTCTGTGGAGTGAGGTGGGGGGCAGTGATGGGGGGGGGTTTCAGGAGTGCAGGGCTGTGGCGGAGATAGACTCTTCTCCCCCAGCTCTGGGGCTGCGGTGGGAAGAGACACCTCTGCCCCCAGCCCTGGGGCTATGACGCGGAGAGAGACTACTGAAAATTTTGCAGTGTTAATTTTCTTTTTATTTGATTTCATATTAAACAAACATCTTAAGTAGTGCACCTTGTTAATTATCCCCTGTTTTAATATTATTTCTTCTTCCATACCTATGTTAACTTTTTAAATATATATATTATATCTAGGTTTTTTGTTTCTACTGGTGGCACACATCTGCACATTACCTCGTTATTGGTGCTCCACATAACAAAATTCATTCCTCACATGGATGGAAAAAATTAGAGAGAACATTGGTTTCAGATGACTCCAAGATCTCTTCCTTGAGTATCAAACATACATCATTTTGTATGTATAGTTGGGATTATGTTTTCCAATGTGCATTACTTTGCATTTATCAACATTGAATTTCATCTGCCATTTTGCAAAGGAGAACTTGTGGCACCTTAGAGACTAACCAATTTATTTGAGCATAAGCTTTCATGAGCTACAGCTCACTTCATGGGATGCAACTCACGAAAGCTTATGCTCAAATAAATTTGTTAGTCTCTAAGATGCCACAAGTACTCCTTTTCTTTTTGCAGATACAGATTAACACAGCTGCTACTCTGAAACCTGTCATCTGCCATTTTGTTGCCCAGTAACCTAGTTTTGTGAGATCCCTTTGTAAATCTTTGCAGTGTATTTTGGACTTAACTATCTTGAGTAATTCTGTATCATCTGCAAACTTTGCCACCTCACTTTTTACCCCTTTTTCTAGAACATTTATGAATATGTTGAACGGCACTGGTCCCAGTACAGATCCTTTGGAAACCCTGCTATTTTCTCTCTCCATTCTGAAAACTGAACATTTATTCCTACCCTTTGTTTCCTGTCTTTTAACCAGTTATTGAT
Organism: Dermochelys coriacea; assembly: GCF_009764565.3. Taxonomy (NCBI): domain Eukaryota; kingdom Metazoa; phylum Chordata; order Testudines; family Dermochelyidae; genus Dermochelys; species Dermochelys coriacea. Next base: position 182,129,890 of record NC_050069.1, read on the forward strand.
CCATGAGAGGACCTTTCCTCTTAACCCAACTGCTTAGTTTGCTTTAGAGCCTTTGGTGAGGGACTTTGTCAAAGGCTTTCTGAAAGTCCAAATACACTAGGTTCCTGGGTTAGTGGTTCTGTTGTGTGGTGTGTTCCTCTGATATTCTTGTTAACTGCTGGAATTAGCCTACCTTGCTTGTCACCATGAAAGGTTTTCCTCTTCCCCCCCCCCCACTGCTATCCTTGCAACAAAGCCCGTTGCCAACTCTGTCCACATATCTATTCAGGGGATACCATCATAGGGCCTAATCACATCAGCCACACTATCAGAGGCTCGTTCACCTGCGCATCTACCAATGTGATATATGCCATCATGTGCCAGCAATGCCCCTCTGCCATGTACATTGGCCAAACTGGACAGTCTCTACGTAAAAGAATGAATGGACACAAATCAGACGTCAAGAATTATAACATTCAAAAACCAGTTGGAGAACACTTCAATCTCTCTGGTCACTCGATCACAGACCTAAGAGTGGCTATACTTCAACAAAAAAGCTTCAAAAACAGACTCCAACGAGAGACTGCTGAATTGGAATTAATTTGCAAACTGGATACAATTAACTTAGGCTTGAATAGAGACTGGGAATGGATGAGTCATTACACAAAGTAAAACTATTTCCCCATGGTATTTCTCCCTCCCCGCCCCCCACTGTTCCTCTGATATTCTTGTTAACTGCTGGAATTAGCCTACCTTGCTTGTCACCATGAAAGGTTTTCCTCCTTCCCCCCCCCCCCCCGCTGCTGGTGATGGCTTATCTTAAGTGATCACTCTCCTTACAGTGTGTATGATAAACCCATTGTTTCATGTTCTGTGTGTGTGTGTATATAAATCTCTCCTCTGCTTTTTCCACCAAATGCATCCGATGAAGTGAGCTGTAGCTCACGAAGCTTATGCTCTAATAAATTTGTTAGTCTCTAAGGTGCCACGGGTACTCCTTTTCTTTTTGCGAATACAGACTAACACGGCTGCTACTCTGAAACCTCTCCTTACAGTGTGTATGATAAACCCATTGTTTCATGTTCTCTGTGTATGTGTATGTAAATCTCTCTGATTTTTCCACCAAATGCATCCGATGAAGTGAGCTGTAGCTCACGAAAGCTTATGCTCTAATAAATTTGTTAGTCTCTAAGGTGCCACAAGTACTCCTTATCATTTTACTGTGTGAGTTCGTTCGAGAGCATAGAGATTGCTTGGTATCACCCACAAAGTACTGGGGCATTTAGTGCCCTGGATGAGGTACACCACATGTTATGATGGGCATGTGTGGGACCTATGGATCTTAAATGGTGTGTTGTGGGAGGGTGTGTGTGACGCTGTATGGAATCTGGGGGACACTTTAGGATATTGTGAATACCAATATTGTAAAATTGCAATGACATATGCCAGATATGCCATGTAAGATATCTGAAAAAATGTTATGATTTGCCAGATATGATAACCTTGTTTATGTTTGTATCACCTTTTGTATTATGAGTTATAGATATGTATGTCTGCATTCAAACTTGGGCTATGCTTCTCGGTGACACCCCCAGACAGTTTGGCATCAGCTTTGCCTAGCCTGCTTGAGGGCCCATTAAGGACCATCAGCTATACAACTGATCCATTGAGAAAAGGTAAGGGATACACACCTTATGACTCAGCAAGGCATGCATGGGCATGCCTATGGACAGAAAAGGCTTCCAAGCCATGTACTGGGCAGTTTGTGTTGGAAACAAAGGAAGCACAGGCCACATAGCAAAAGACTATAAAAGGCAGCTGCATCTTCTCCATTTTGTCTTCATTCCTGTTTCTTACCTCTATGGAGTAACCTTTCTACAAATGAAGTTCTGAACAAAGGACTGAATGACCCATCCAAGCTGTGGATGTGATCCAGAGGGACTTTCAAGCCAGCAAACTCACCAATACTGCTAGGAACCTCATGGACTTTGAATCTTTGTATGTATGTGACTGCTCTACCATTTAACATCTCTCTTCTTGTTCTTTCTTTTTTCTTTATAATAAACCTCTAGTTTTAGAGGATTGGCTAAAGGATTGGCTGGCAGCATGGTATTTTGGGTAAGACCAACCCTATACTGACCTGGTAATGTGGCTAACCCTTTGGGGTCAGAAGAACATTTTCTATATGTGAGTAGTGTGACAAAGCTCTGTCCTTATCTCCATGGGTCCCATGTTTCCTGGTGGATTTCACGAGCCTCAGAGGCTCACTGTGACCCTCCACGTAACCTTTCTCTCTCTAGAGACAAGGGTCACAGTCTACTGAGCCATTTTCATCATAAGCCAGCGAGGGCGTTGTGGAGAAGCTATCCTCCCTTTCACAGTCTCTGTTGTCTCCCAGTCTCAGTGATTAACCCGGGGGAGGGGGGGTCAGGAAGCCCAGGCCCACCCTCTACTCCAGGCTCCAGCCCAGGGACCCTAATAGTATCAGCTATGTTAGCTGACCTTTTAGAAACCTGACACGTACAATTCCCTGGGCTACTTCCTCACAGCAGCCCCCACTTCCGCAAGCTCCACTTCACCCTTACCTCAGGGCTTCCTTCCTTGTACCTGATATAGTGTGTACTACTCAGCCTCTCCAACAGCACAACTTCTTCCCACAGCTCCTGACATGCACACCCACCTGACTGACTGGCAGGCTTTTAACTAGTTTCAGCCAGTCCCTGACTGGCTTCAGGTGTCCCAGTCAACCTAGCCTTCTCCCTGCCTTCTGGAAAGTTCTTATTTGGCCCCAGGTGTCTTAATTGACCTGGAGCAGCTGCCATTTAACTTATCCTGGTACCAGGGGTTTGTTTAGCCTGGAGCGAATCTCTCTCTCCCTCCCTCCCTCCCACTTTGCAGACTTCTAGCTTGGAGGGAGGTGGGAAGCTGCTACTCCTGCTGCTGCTAGGCCCTAAGCTCTCCCTGCTGCTCCAGCTGCTCCCCTGGCTGGGCCAGACACCCCACCTCCCCATTCTCTGCTACCTGGTTGCTGGACACCCCCCTTGGGTGCTGCTACTGCTCCAACTGGAGCCCTGGGAGGAGGGGGGCTGCTAGCCCACTCCCCAGAGAGAAGGAGTGAGGGACCCCAGCCGCTGCTGTTGTGGATACCATCACCACCAACACCACCACCTGGTAGGGGTCCTTTCTGCCTGCCTGGACCACCACCTGGAGTTCCTGGAGCTGCTGCTGCTGCTGCTGCTGCTGTGGAGTCTGCTGCCTGGAGCTGCTGAAGCCCGAGGAGGAGAAGAAGAGGACCATCTACCAGTGGGGGAGCACCTAGAGACTTTGCAGACCACCACGGAGGGGGCCCTAAGACTGAGCAATTTTCAAACTGTGCTCTTCTGGTGGGGGTCTTGACTGTGTTTGTAGGGACACAGGGGGTGTGCTGTGGAGCTGCCCTCCGATCCATCTGTGTGTCCCCCCCAACCCCCACCACTAGTACCACCACCGCTGCCCCCTCCACCACCCCCACTGGCTGTATACCATCTACCTCAGCTCCTGCCTCTGGACTCAGCTGCTTGCTTGGCTTGCCACGCCCTATTTCCACCCTTTGGGCCAGAAGCAGCAGCCAGCTTAAAAAAGACTTGTGCAAGTGCACGTGGGCACATGTGCCCCCCTCCGGACTGCCTACCCCCCAGCTTTGCCCTTTACTACCTGCCCCATTTGCCACTTGTAGCTTTGCCCCCTCTTTTGCCCCAGTCCCCCTTACTAGCTTCAGTTTGTTTGCCTGCCCCGCCCATTTCCTTCTGCAGCCTTTGTTTGTTGGCCCCGCCCCAGCCTCTGAAGCTAGCCCCTTGGTTTCCCTGTTCTACCTCCTGACCGCTTAGCCCCTTGCTCCGTGTGCCCATGCCCCCTCCCATGTACTTGTGTAACTCCCCATTTTAGTTTCAACCCCTTTCACTGCACCCCGAATGTTGTTGTATTCCCCCCTACCCTAGTGCACCAAGAGGAGCTGGAATTCCACCTTGTGTCGGTGACTGACCCCTAACCCCTGATTGCCCCCTGTCCAGCCCACCCCTTTTGGCGCCCTCCTCCCCTGCCTGCAGCCTAGCGGGGAGGAGTGGTCGACCTGCTTCCCCTCTCCCCTCCTCCTTCTGGTGTCTCTCCTTCCCTCCCTGCTCATGATGGAGGAGGATGAGACGGGTGGGGCTCCACCAGCAGCCCCAGCTACCTCTCACGCACCTGCCCCTCTGTCACCCCCCCAAGCCTCTACCTCCGCCTCCGAACCATCTGCCATCGCCCCCGCTGGGGCACCAGCAGCGATGGGCACCGGGGTGACCTCCACTGCTGCCACGTCTCTCACCCCCTTAGATTTGGGGGGAGTCCCCCCAGCCAGTGGGAAGGGCCAGGGGAAGAAGAAGGGGAAGGGCCCTGCTAAAAAGACCAGGTCCTCCATGGCGGGGCTGCCCCCAATGCCCCGGCCCCATCTCTGGCTGGGGTGCCCCTCCCCGCTGTTCCCTCCACCAGCTTTGCGGGTGTCCCTCCCCCGGCCCCCAGAGCATACGCCCAGGTGGCAGCAGCCCCCCCGCCTGTCGCTACGTCATTTCTCCAGCCCACCGCCTCCACTACCATCTATAGTGGCCGGGGCCCCTTTCCCACCATGACCAGGAAGCACGGCGTCCGTTGCCTCCTGGTGCCCTCCTCGCCCCACGTGGAGACCTATGTGCGGGCGTTGGCGAGGGTGGTGGGGCCCACAGCCATTGTGGCGCCCTCCAAAATGTATGGCAAGGTCGTCTTCTTCTTAACATCGGAGGCCGCTGCCCAGGAGGCGGTGGAGAAGGGCCTGGCGGTGGGGGGCGTTTTTGTCCCCTTAGAGCCGCTAGAGGACCTGGGCGTCCGCCTGGCCCTGACCTCTGTCCCTCCCTTTCTTCCCAATGCCGCCCTGTTACCCGCCCTCTCTACCCTGGGGAAGCCCATCTCTGTAATCAGCCCTCTCCCGTTGGGCTGCAAAGACCCCGCCCTCCGTCACGTCCTCTCGTTCCGCCGGCAAGTGCAGCTTCAACTGCCGCCGGCGGTGTGTGATGGAGAGGCGCGGGAGGGGTCCTTCCTAGTCCCCTACCAGGGAGCCCGTTACCAGGTGCATTACTCCACGGGGGAGACCCGGTTCTACCTCTGCCGGGCGATGGGGCACGTCCGGAGGGACTGCCCCCTGGCCCGGGAAGGAGGGGCATCCAGGATCCCAGAGCCCCGGCAGGGCACCGGCCCCATCATCGCCGGCACCCCTGGCTGCCCGGCGCCCGAAACCACTCCTCCTCCTTTCCAGTCCACCATTGCTCCCGCTCGGGCCCAAGGGGCACCTCCCCAACTATGCCCAGACGAGCAGGAGAGCCCCGCCCCGCTGCTTGCAATCTGGTGGGGCCTGTGGAGGAGGGTGCGGCAGGGACACTGCCGGGCATGGGAGAGGACCCGCCCCAAGGGGAATCTTCCCTCCCTTATGCTGCTCTACCGTTACCCCCTCGAGTCCCTGAGCCATCGCTTCTGCCCCCTGACACAACCCCTGCTAGCCAGCCCCCAGATGATGCCATGGAGGGCTGGGCCCTAATCCAGGGGAAGCGGGGCAAGTGGAAGGCTCGAGCTCCGCTCCTCCCATCTGATGCGGAGGCCCCCCGGAAGACCAGGAAAGGGGGCACTGATGCCGAGCCTTCCGCTTTACCCACGGGTGTGTCCCATCCACCGGTGCCGGCTGGGGAAGACGTGGCAGCACTGGAAGGCAGTATCTCCCCTCCACGAGAGTCCCTCTCCTCCAAGACCCCCGAGGCTCCATCTGAAACCTCAGTGTGCTCCGAGGCAACAGTAGCGTCAGGTGGCAGCGGGGAGAATCCCGAGGTGGCGGAAACTGATCTTCCATCAATATATGAAGAGATCGAGGCCCTAGGTCTGACCCCGGTTACCCAGGGGGAGGACGACCCTATGCCAGCGGGCCTCGATATAGGCGACTTCACTCCAGCCTCCCTTTCCCCATCCTCCCTCCCCCTAACCGTTGCTTCCGCTACCACCTCCGAGGGGCCCCTGGACTCCTCCATAAACCCAGCTGCAGATGGCACCCCACTGAGAGCCGCCGAACCTGTTGAGGCGTCGGCCAGTGCCACGTGGCCGGGACCTGAGCCACCAGGGGCAATCGTCGTTGGTGAGGAGCATTCGACCTCCTTCCTGGGAGAGGGCCCTACAGAAGAGAGTCCACCCCCTGATGCCGTGGCTGCCAAATCCACCATAGAGCCTGCGCCCGGCATCACTGAGAACCCTCTCCCCACCCAAAATCTCACCTCTAACCTTGCCCCTTCCCCTGTCCCTATCCCGTCCACATCCCGAGATGTTATTGCCACCCCTGGGGCTGTCTCCTTCCCCTTGCCAACAGATGACCCCCAGGGAGCGGCCTTTGTGTTTACCCGTCCCGACCTACCAGGGGCTGCTATCCTCCCTCCGCCGCCCCCTATCGCCCCAGCATTCAGGTCAACCCATCAGGAGCCCCGTCGGGGGTCCGCACCTTGTCTGCCCGTCTCGGTGGGCCACGGGGCTGTACCAAGAGCCCCGTCGGGGAGTAACCAGACCATAACCCCAGCCCCCCATGCGCTGCGAGAGGAGTTGCGGGAGTTTCTAGAAGACGTCTGTGGCTCCCGCAACAAAGTACAGCTTGCCCTCCAGTGATGGGGGGACTTTAATCAAATCCTCCGGGCCGCAAGGGCCCTCATGGGGGAGGGTAAAAGGACCGGGAGGCAGGGCGCCGCGGCCTACCAGCGGGTCTGCCTCTTCTGTGACTCCTTACTCACCTACGGGGTGGGTCAGGGACTGCTGCGCGGCCCGCCGGGAGCCACGAGCATCCCTGCCAGCAAGGATCCCCCCCAGCCCTCCTCATGGCTCCCTTTACCATCGCAACATTGAACACCCGTGGCTGTAGGATGAGTCTCCGCAGGTCCCAGGTGCTCTCCTTCCTTCGGGAGGGGAGGTACTCTGTGGTTTTCCTGTAGGAGACCCATACGGATCCGACCGCCGAAGACAGCTGGCGGCTGGATTGGGGGGACAGGGTCTACTTTAGCCACCTCACAGTTCGTACGGCTGGAGTGGCGACCCTGTTCTCCCCCGACCTATGGCCCGAGGTGCTGGGGGTCGCCGAGGCTGTGCCGGGTCGCCTCCGGGTCCGCATGGAGGGGCTCGTAGTCAACCTCATCAACATCTATGCCCCAGCAGCGAGCCCGGAGTGGCTGCAATTCTATCAGCAGGCATCCGCCTTCCTCAGCACCTTGGATCCTCAGGAGTGCCTGGTCCTGGGAGGGGACTTTAACATCACCCTTGAGGAGCGGGACCGCTCGGGGACCGAGCAGATCCCGGCCGCCGTTGCCGTCCTCCAGGAGATAGTTGAACACCACTCCCTGGTGGACGTCTGGCACAACCACCACCCGGATGACACTTCCACGTTCACCTTTGTCCGGGTGGAGGCCCATCGGTTGCGCCACTCCCGGTTGGACTGCATTTATTTATCACGCTTTCATCTTTCACGAGCCCACTCCTCCAGCATCTGGCCGGCCCCATTTTCTGACCATCATATAGCCACCGTGACAGCCTCCCTCTGCGCGGAGAGGCCGGGGCCAGCCTATTGGCATTTTAACAACAGCTTGCTGGAGGATGCGGGCTTCGTGGCGTCCTTCCGGGAGTTCTGGCTGGCCTGGCGAGGGCAGCGGCATGCCTTTCCCTCAGCGCAGCGGTGGTGGGACCTAGGGAAGATGTGCGCCCGGCTCTTCTGCCGTGATTACACCCGGGGCGCCAGCCGACAGAGGGATGCGGCGATAGAGCAGTTGGAACGGTAGGTCTTAGAGTTGGAGAGGCGTCTGGCTGCCAGCCCCGAGGATCCACCCCTCTGCAGAGCGTGCCGGGAGAAGCGGGTGGAGCTCCAGACCCTCGAGGACCATCGGGCCCGGGGTGCCTTTGTTCGATCCCGCATCCGTCTCCTTCGGGAGATGGATCGCGGCTCCTGCTTCTTCTACACCCTGGAGAAAAAGAGGCGGGCTAAGAAACATATCATCTGCCTACTGGCAGAACATGGCACCCCCCTCACGGATCCGGTGGAGATGTGCGGGAGGGCGAGAGTCTTCTACGCAAGCCTTTTCTCCCCGGATCCGACCAATCCTAACGCTTGCAGAGTGCTTTGGGAGGAGCTCCAGACGGTCAGCGCGGGCGACCGAGACCGGCTAGAGCTGCCTCTCACTCTGGCCGAGTTCTCGGAAGCCCTCCGTCGCATGCCCACCAATAAATCTCAGGGCATGGACGGGCTGACCGTGGACTTCTACCGCGTGTTCTGGGACATCCTGGGCCCAGACCTAGTCACCGTCTGGGCCGAGTCTTTGCAGAGCGGGGTCCTCCCTCTTTCGTGCAGGCGAGCCGTGCTGGCCTTATTGCCGAAGAAGGGGGACCTCCGCGATTTACGAAATTGGCATCCCGTCTCGCTCCTCAGCACGGACTACAAAGTCATGGCAAAAGCCATCTCGCTGCGGCTAGGGTCCGTGCTGGCGGACATGGTCCACCCAGACCAGACCTACACCGTCCCGGGCCGCAGCATCTTCGACAACCTATATCTGGTCCGGGACCTATTGGAACTTGGGTGTAGGGATGGTCTGTCGTTCGCCCTCCTGTCCTTAGATCAGGAGAAGGCGTTCGACAGGGTGGATCACGGGTATCTCCTGAGCACTCTGCAGGCATTTGGCTTCGGACCCAGGTTTGTGAATTTTCTCCGGGTGCTGTACGCTTCCGCAGAGTGTCTGGTCAGGCTCAACTGGACCCTGACCGAACCAGTCAGCTTCGGGCGAGGAGTACGGCAGGGGTGCCCCCTCTCGGGCCAGCTGTACGCTCTGGCAATCGAGCCCTTCCTCTATCTCCTCCGAAGGAGGTTGACAGGGTTGGTGCTGCGTGAGCCGGAGCTGCGGCTGGTCCTGTCGGTGTACGCTGATGACGTGCTCCTCGTGGTCCAGGACCCGGGCGACTTGGCGCGAGTGGAGGCTTGCCAGGCCATCTATTCAGCAGCCTCCTCCGCGCGGGTCAACTAGGTCAAGAGCTCTGGCTTGGTGGTAGGGGACTGGCAGCAGGCGAGCTTCCTCCCACCCGCGCTTCAGGCCATCCGGTGGAGCACGGGTCCGCTGCTCTATCTGGGTGTTTACCTTTCTGCCACGCATCCCTCTCCGCCAGAGAACTGGCAGAATTTAAAGGGCGGGGTGATAGAGCGGCTCCGGAAATGGACAGGACTACTCCGGTGCCTCTCCCTTTGAGGGAGAGCGCTGGTGCTTAATCAACTAGTCCTGTCCATGCTCTGGTACCGGCTCAACACCCTGGTCCCGGCCCCGGGTTTCCTGGCCAACCTCCGGACATCGATTCTGGAGTTCTTTTGGTCAGGACTGCACTGGGTCCCTGCAGGGGTTCTCCATCTACCTCTGGAGGAGGGAGGGCAGGGCCTAAAATGTCTGCTCGCTCAGGTCCATGTCTTCCGCCTCCAGACCCTGCAGAGGCTCCTTTATGGTGCAGGTAGTCCGGCGTGGAGCATACTGGCGCATGCCTTCCTGCGCCGCTTCCAAGGGCTCCGATACGACTGGCAGCTCCTTTATCTCCATCTGAGAGGTCTTCCGTGAGACCTCTCCGGGCTGCCGGTCTTCTACCAGGACCTCCTCCGGACCTGGAAACTCTTTACAACGACCAGGTCTGTTGCGGCCACCGAGGGGGCAGATCTCCTCGCGGAGCCCCTGCTACACAACCCCCAGCTCTGTGTGCAGGTGGCGGAGTCCCACTCGGTGCACCAGAGGTTGGTCCTGGCAGAGGTCACAAGAGTTGGAGACCTCCTGGACTATGACCGGGGAGACTGGCTGGATCCCGTAACCTTCGCTCAGCGCATGGGGCTTTCCATACCTTGTACTCCCCGGCGCATACTTCAGGAGGTAAAGACCGCTTTGCCGCCTGCTGCTCGGGTTTATCTCGACCGGGTCCTGCAGGAGGGCACGCCCCGCCCACCCGCTACCCCAGGCCCGCCAGACCTTTTAATTGGACCCCTGCCCCGTGAACCCAACCGACCCCTTCACCCCTTCACTAGAAGCCGGCTGCACGAGATGCAGCCGGTCTGCTTTCAAACCGCGCCAAGAAAACATCTCTACACGCTCGTGCTCCACACCCTTCACGCCCGCACCCTCGTGTCCTGCCCCGATACAAAATGGCGGGACCTCCTGCCACCTTTGGAGGGTGAGGAGCCCCGGTGGGCCAGCCTATATTCCACCGTAGTTCCAAGGCCCGTCGGCGATGTCAGTTGGCGGCTCCTTCACGGAGTCGTGAGCACGGGCGTGTACTTGGCGTGGTTCACTTCAATCCCAGACACCTGCCCCTTTTGCGGCGTGAGGGATACCCTGGCACATGTATACCTGGAGTGTGCCAGGCTGCAGCCCCTATTCCGGCTCCTCACCAATATTTTATTACATTTTTGGTTGCACTTCTCCCCTCACCTTCTCATTTATGCACTCCCTATCTGTGGCCCCACAAAGTCACGGGATCTCCTGGTCAACCTCCTCCTGGCCCTAGCTAAAATGGCCATCTACAAAACCAGAGTGAGGAGGTTGGCTGATGGAGTCTCCTGTGACTGTGGGGCCTATTTCCGATCCTCGGTCCGTTCACGTATCCGGGCAGAGTTCCTCTGGGCAGCGTCCTCTGACTTCCTTGACGCCTTTGAGGAGCAGTGGGCGCTGTCCGGGGTTCTCTGCTCAGTGTCCCCATCCGGTTCCCTTCGTTTGACCCTTTGACCGCACTCCTATCCCTGTTATTTTATTAGTTGTCCCCCGGAATTTTTTGAGTATCTAGGTCCTGTGGATCCCCCTTTTAGGCTGGGGGGGGATCCTTTAGCGGTGGACGGGCTTTGCCCGCCCACTTCCCGGATCCCAATAAGACTACTTTTCTATAGCCATCTGGCCTTGCCCTGTCACAGTAGAGTTTTAAAATAACTTCTCACTATACTGGACCTAGGTGCTGATTGGGAGCCAGGGAACTGGAATGCAATAAAGGAGGCTGTGTGATTTCTTTTTTGCTTCTTAATAACCAGTGTGAGGGATCAGAAGCACAGTTTGTGACTGGTTGGAAGGCTTAACTTCAGTGTTACCCTCCCGTCTTGGGAGTATCTGCTCTCCCTTCTGCAGCCTGCCCTGACCTTGGCATTTCTAGTGAAGGCTTCCCAAGGCACCCCGGGTCATAGAGGGTGTTGATCACTGTAGTAGTGGAGATATGTCTGTAGGTTTTGCATCTGTTCAGGCAGAGCATGGTGCCACTTTGAGTTGGTGTGTCCTGGTCTGTGGCGAGCTTGACTCTGATGATGAGAAGCTGGGAGTTGTTTGAAGACCAGAAGAGGGAGTTAAAGAAATATTTCTTTCATAATGGGGTCCCCATCGAGTTGTTGTTGTTTGATGATACCCCACATGGGTTCCAGTGGGGTGATAGGTGACACCAGGGGTGTACTCTCTGGTGCTGCAGTTTTATGTCCAAGCCAGGTATTTATAAAGCTTCTCAAATAAAATAAAAAAACCAAAAAGCTGTGTTTCAAGCAGGCAAAACATGTTAAATATTATGAGATGCTGGAACAATCTACAGGTCTGGAGGCTCATGGGCCATGGCCCTTTGTGTCCTTTCACTAAGCCAGCCCTGGAAATAGGCTCAAGATTCTAGTATGGGATATGGCTGAGACAATAAAATCCCCTCTAACTGGGTGAGAGGAGTTGTATCAAGTCTCTAATGATCCCAACTCTGTCAGACAGAGCAGACAAAATTAAAACCCAGATTCCCTTCATGATAGCTTGTTGCTATTCTTTGCATCTGAATTAGAGTGATGCACTGAGGATTATTGAATCAAGGTGTGGGTGAGATGGTATGAACAAAATAAGAGCAAGCCAAAGTCTTAACCTTTTTCAGATTCAGAGTGGTTTGCAACAGTCTGCCTTCCCAAAAGGAGTCTAGCTCAGTCCTTGAGTCTCCACATCACGGATACCTTTTAGATCCAGAAGTCTCTTTTCGGGAACCTGCTGCTGTTCCTCTTAAATTTGACATCTCCCAAATGTGTAGGAAGCCCCAGAGTGCATGTGCTCTGAGACTTCTCAGACATCCAGTAACAGAGCCCAGCTGAGAGACCACTAGGTAACATCAACTGTCCTCAGCCTCAAGGGAAAGGGTTTCTGGACTTCCCCTCTTTTCAAGGTGCTGGCCATTTAGAATGATGGCAAAGCAATTCTAAAAAGCTTTCTTGGCACTAGAAGGAAACAGCGCTCTCTCCCCAGGCTGTACCTGAAGGTCACGATACCACTTCTGGAACCAAAAGTAGAGGTGAGCTGAGGTGGGGAGTATCTGAGATTAGAGGTAAATACTTCATACAATACTTTACTAAGGGCAACCCATTTCTATTCCAATCTCTGTAATCTTTAATTTAACTTTAATATCTTGCATGTAGACAAATGGCCAGACTGATTCTTTCTGGTCCAAATTGGGCCCCCCATCAGCTGGAGGGCAGATGTTCCTCCCTCAGAATTTCATATTGTTTACAGTGATTGATGAATCACTGGGGCAAAAGAAACCATCTCATGCAAAAGCATTTACTGAGTTATATTAATCCAACTGAAAAACTTCCCAGTTCAGACTATAATGCCCCTCCAGGGAGCAAACAATTACACAAATTAATAGGTCCCTATCCATTCTGACAATAGCTTTTAATAACGACACTTTAGCTGAGGGTCTTCCTTCGATTGCTATTTCCTCAAAACCAAATATGGGGAAATAAAATAACAAAAGGTGAAGCATCTTTCTAGGATTTATGGACATTTCAATGAGCCGCCTCCCCCAATCTCATCCTACTTTGCCAAACATGTGTGATAAAGGTGGGAATCAGCAAGATTCTTTTCTCTCACACACAACAAATTTCCCAACATCTCTCCCAAAATTTGTCCTTTGTATCTTTCTTCAAGACCCTACCATATCTATTGAGACTACCTGTATAAAAAGCAGATTGTAGCCTTTATTACTAAGCATCACTAATTTTGGCTTTTTATTGGCTGTGAAATATTTGTATGAAAGCCACTATGCAGAAATATATTGCATTACAGACATTATGCCTGTGAAAAGTACAACTCACCTAAACACTTGGGACAACAGTGTCCAGAAGGAATGTGACTGAGATGCTGGGGACATGACAGAATGGGGCAGACTTCTCGTATGCACTTTGTCCTGCCTCCCTATGGGAAAATAGGCTCAATTAGGAAAAAGAAAAAACACGGGCACACATACACACTGGTGACAAGTCTTACAGAAGCCTTAGCAAAAGCAATATTTACCCACATATATGTCTATTCATACCTGGCACAGAGACTTTATGCAACTGCCATAAAGCACTTCCTACATTCCTTGCAGAATCTCTACATGTATTACTGTTTTTCATTCTGGTAAACAATAAGCAAGTGATAGCTGCACCAAGAGAAGTGTTGGCTAACTGATTTCTCAATACAGATGTAGGAAAATCAGGTAGGATAAAAGCATAACCCATGAAACTTTCTTGAGGTTCCAAAAAGCCAGTGAACACTTTTTTACATTGTTTTTCACCACATATGCTGCTGCGTAGGACTTCTGGGCTTGTCTGGGATAGGAAGCAGAGTTAAAGAACAAAGTAAGAGGAGGATGGGTATTCTCCCAGTATTTCCACCACTTCAGGAATGCCAAGTAGCCACAATCATTCATGAAAGCACATTCTCAGTACAACTGTGCACACCCAAAAAGTCTGCACTGTTCAGAGAACAAAGAACAGGTAGTCCGTGAGATAGCAGGAGTGTGGCAGATAGAAAGAGAGAGGAAAGAAGTGTATACTGAAGGAGCAGGAGAAAGTAGAGGAGAAAATGAGAAAAAGGCAAAAGAGAAACAGTATAGAAAGTGTAAGAATAGATAAATCAGTTGAAGGAAATCAAACAACAATATAGTGACAAGGGGGAAAGAGTAGAAATAAGGCAGGACTTGGTTCAGAGGTGATTTCAAAGGAAAAAAGAAGTTGGCCTTGCAGATATAGGGTAGAGAAAGAGGCAAAAGCGTTGGGACTGGAGGAAAAAAAGTGAAGGTGACAGAGATAAATATTCTTTACTGAAACATTATTTATTACTTGTAATGCAGTAGTGATTCAAGGCCCTAGTCAGGAAGCCGGGCCCTATTGTCCTAGATGCTGTACACACATATAGTTAAAAAAGACCATTTGTGTCTCAAAGAGTTTTCAGTCTAAATAATATCCTGTTTTTTATTCTAAAAGGGAGGTTTGTAGGGGATGGTGGGGAGTAGGGTGACCAGATCGCAAGTGTGACAAATTGGGACAAGGGGTCAGGGGTAATATGCACCTTTATAAGACAAAGCCCCTGCCCCTGTGAAATTGGGACATCTGGTCACTCTAGTGGGGAGGGGATATTTTGGCTAAAGATGGAGAGAAAGAGAGACTTTTCCTCTCACCGCTCTGTTGCCAAAACCTTTCTGTGCACATCTCAAGACCTCAACCAAAATGTCCTCCACACCCAGGACTGGTATCCAGGTTTTTCACTTATAAAATATGGTCACCTTTGTCCCATGAAGGGAATTCAGTTAGTTTAATCTAAATGTCCTGCCCAATCCATAATTTAGAGCAGAAGATTCAGACCACAATATACTCTGTATTCCTGGATGCTGCAATGAAAGAATTATGAGTAGTCCACAGCCATATTCATTCAGGATTCTTCTCTGACCTCCCTTGAAACAGATGGAAAAAGCCATTCTTTTAAGAGTTCACTGTTTGAAATTATGGTACAAGACTCCACCCCCAAACAGTACAATAGCATAGTGAACTAGAGTGAGCTTTTATGTAGCGAGAGCAGACTACTCCATTGATACTATTATGAAAAAAAATAATGTACTGTCTGTATCACATACTGTAATAAGATTTCAGACTCAGAACTCTCTGAAAAGAACATTTTTGCCCATCTGCCCCAAGGGGGCCAATGAAGTATCCTGAATGCACATGGCTATGGCCTGCTCATCATTCTTTCATTGCAGCATCCAGGAATACAGAGTTTATTGCAAGCTGAAACTGCTAATCTAAATTATGGATCAAACAGGAAACTTTGACAAAACAAAATGAATTCCTTCACAGAGGATTCTTCTGATGCTCAGGGAAGAGCTCTTTAGCAAGAGGCACAGGTGCAGAATGAGAGAATAAATCTCTCTCCCTGGCTCACAGAAATGGTGCTGTCAATCCACTGAGGGGAAAGCTCCTAGAAGACAGAACCCATCCTGAAAAGATAATGTGAATGAGTAATTAGAGCATGGAGTCCTTGATCAGATGGGGGTGGGTGGAGGGAGAAGAACACTGACGGGGGTTAAGGAATGCTCTAGTAGATTGGATGACCAGAGCCCTGCAATATGAAAGGGCCCCTTCCCACAGCTTCATCTATGGATATTGTTTTCTGCATATTCACATCCCCCAAACTGTTTTGCAGCCCCACTTCTTTGACTGATCAAGCCAAAACTCAGGTGCAATCCTTCATGGAGAAACCCCTTTCTAGTCTGTTCTGTTCTGCTTAGGTTTTTATACTACACTTCTCACAGTGCATTGAAGAGTTTAGGTGCGTATATATTTTAACCCACTGTGTGGTTTCTGAGGTTAGCTGGGGCTGTTCAGGGCTGAGTAAGGGAGTTAATGCAGTTTTGTTCATCCTACCTCATAAATTTCATCATCTCTGCATTTGATTTATAATCCCCTTGGTGAATCAGGAATGAAGATCCTAAAAAAGGGGGAGCCTCTAATCATAAATGTTCTCTTTTCCTCCAGATCACCTCAGCCCTGGCTCACATTTACAAAACAGCTTCAATTCATCTCCTCAACAAGATTGGCTGCTGCAAAAGCCACAATTGGCAAACATCCTCAGCTTAAATTATATCACATGGTACAGAAGGTCTGGTTATTTCCAGCTGAACCTTAATTAAATGGGGGGATGGTATTATCCCCCCAAACACCTAAAAGAACCTCCTTCTGAAAATCAACCCCCCAAAAAGGTGTCGCAAGTTGGATATCCAGAAATTAAAGCACCCAAAGCCACTAGCCACTTTTGTAAATCTTGATTGTCACTAAACATAACCAATATATAGGATATTACACAGAGGTCTAGGAGATACTTTATCATCAGGAATCTCACAAAATGTTGTTCAGAAAAGGCCCTAGGACACGTGTTTTCCACCAAACAGAAATATGTTTTCATTTGATAAGAAGGGCCCTACCAAGTTCACGGTCCATTTTGGTCAATTTCACAGTCATAGAATTTTTAAAATCATAAATTTCATGATTACAGATATTTAAATCTGAAATTTCATGGTGTTGTAACTGTAGGAGTCCTGACTCAAAGGGGGGTTGTGGGGGAGTCGCAAGGTTATTGTAGAAGGGTCGAGGTATTGCCACCCTTACTTCTACACTGCTGTTCACAGCAGCACTGCCTTCAGAGCTAGGCAGCCAGAAAGCAGGACTGCTGGCCGGAAGCCCAGCTCTGAATGCAGTCTCACCGCCAGCAGCAGCGAAGAAGGAAGGATGGCCTGGTACGGTATTGCCACTCTTACTTCAGTGCTGCTGCCTTCAGAGCTGGGCAGCCGGAGAGTGGTAGTTCCTAGCCAAGGGCCCAGCTCTGAAGGCAGCAGCACACAAGTAAGAGTGGCAATACCGTACCAGGCCATCCATACTTCTGTGCTGCTGCTGGCAGTGGCGCTGCCTTCAAAGCTGTGCTCTCAGCCTGCCACTTCTCCTCTTCGGCTGTCCAGCTCTGAAGGCAGCACAGAGGTAAGGGTGGCAATACTGTGGACCCCCCCCCCAACAATAACCTTTTGCCTCCCCCGCCTTTCCTTTTTGGATCAGGACTGCCAGTTTGGGAAATGCTGGTCTCCTCCATGAAATATGTATAGAATAGGGTAAAAGTACACAAAAGATCAGATTTCATGGGGGGAGACCAGATTTCATGGTCCGCAACATGTTTTTCATGGCAGTGAATTTGGTAGCGTCCTATTGATAAGTAATGCTAAATGGTTGTTTGTTTTTGCCTTTTATTTTTAGTTCCTTTGTGCTCAGCACCTTTTTCCATTCTGCTCACCTCTCCTTTCCCCCATCCAGGAATTTTCTCTCAAACTGAATCATGTCTGGCTTTTTATCACTGGTTTCTGATTCCAGCTGTTATGCTGTTTAGGTCCTAAGAGTGAAGCAACATTCCAGGTCTCTGCTACCCAAGATAGATATTCCAGACTTACATGTCATCATATGGTGTATGTTCAAAAAGACATAAAACAAATCAACCGATTTAATTTAAAATAATAGTAACTCCACCTGGTCTTCAGCTATTATAGAGAGTTGGTGAGTTTCAAGCTTTAAGAAAACATCAAAACCTGTACAATGCTATGATCTGGACCTTTATTCTCCTAAAAACATGCAGCATTACTTGTCCTGAGTTCAAAATCCCAGGAGGAGTCCCCAGTGCTTCAAACAGCATGAAAAGAAGTTGTGTACAAATACAATATGTTGCTACAATAGATCAAGAAAAAAGCAAATGGAAAATTACTTGTTGCCCTCTTTCCCAGTATTAACTTTGATTCACTGAAAATTCCTACAGAAAACTACAAATTATTTTGCTGTGACAAAATCAAATGGCTATATTCATAATAAAAGCCAGAATAGGGAAAGTACAGGTTAAATACTATCTAGAGAAGTTAGAAATATTCTAGTCAGCAGAGCCTGATGAAATTCAACCCTAGGGTGCTTAAGGAACTAGCTCAAGAAATCTCAGAAACATTAGCAATTATCTTTGAGAACTCATGGAGGATGGGTTAGGTCCCATAGGACTGAAGAAAGGCAAACTTAAAAAGGGGAACAAAGAATACCCTGTATTATAGACCAGTCAGTCTAACTTTGATACCTGGAAACATGCTTGAACAAAGGATTAAAGAATTAATTTTTAAGCACCTGGAGGATAATGGGGTTATAAAAAATAGCCAACATGGATTTGTCAAGAACAAATCAGTCCAAATCAACCCAATTTCCTTCTTTGAAAGGATTATTGGCTTAGTGGATGGGGTGGGAAGCAGTAGACATGATTCATCTCAGTTTTAGTAAGGCTTTTGACACTGACCCATATAACATTCTGTGACAGGGTGCTGGGCAAAGGATTGCTGAGTCAGCTCTCTGTCACGCCAGCTCCCATTTAGGGGGATAGATTAGAGCTGCCTGGAGATAACGTGGCCCTAATTGGGGACGCGGAGACAGCTGCCAGCTAATTAGCCTGGGACTGTATAAAAGCCTTGGGGAAGGCAGAAAGAAAGGGAAAAAGGCAGGGAGTCCCTCTCTCCCGCCTGATGGTGAAGGGCCAACTGTACACAGTGAAATGATGGTGGGAACAAGCCTGTGAATAAACTGTAGCAGTGGATGCAACTCCAGAGTGTCAGAGTGATTTTGTGGACTTAGCAGAGAAAGGAGCCAAGGGACCCTGCTGCGAACTGCTACATGTGGGGGCTTGTCTGGGATCCTGTGACAGAGCAAGTGTTTGGCAGCCTGGAGATGGAGGAGACCATGCAGTGGCTGGTCAAGCAGCAAGAGGAGTGCAGAAGGCATTGTACAGTTTTCAGCAAACCCACCAGCTGGGGAGACAGGCCCTGCTCACCTGGCAGGCAGAATAGCAGAAGAGCCTGCAGGACTTCATTCAGGAGCAGGCTAGCATCCAATAGCAGCTCCTGCAGAAAGTGATGAGTCCCACAGGAGGGGATGGATCCAGGCGCTGGGCTTAGGGTCATCTGTTGGGCCCATTTTACACAGTCCTGACACCTTCCTAAACACATTTAAGCAGGTAGCCATTGGGGCTGGATGGGACAGGGCAACCTGGGCCCTGCGACTGACTCCCTACCTAGCCAGCCAAGCCCAATGGCCTACTGGCTCTAAGTGAAGAGCAGGCCAGGAATGAAGCAGTAAAGGCAGCTGTCCTGGTTTGCGTGGGGCTAGGGCTGGATTACCCAACAGGCAGACGAAGCACATGCTTAGGGCACCAGCAAAGCAGGGGGCACAAAAAAAGGTTGTTTTTTTTAAAAAAAAACATTTGATATTTCCAAAAAAAAGCATTGAAGTAGTCATCATAGGAAAAATCAGAACTTTCTTAGACTTCCTTACACTCAACTAAACACTCTTCCCCTGTTTTTATGTTCTCTTATCCCCACCTAAACCAGGGGGGCATCCTACTAACATAGATCGAAATAATGCGAGGAAATCAGATCCTGTCATGTAGTGCAATAAATTTTGTTTTATTATTGATATATTCTTCTGAGTTATACGTACTTGATTCGTTATATATAAATAGTGTACGTTGTGTAATTTCGCATATCTACTTACTATGCTATAATTACAGGCTTCAGAGTAGCAGCCGTGTTAGTCTGTATTTGCAAAAAGAAAAGGAGTACTTGTGGCACCTTAGAGACAAACAAATTTATCTGAGCAGAAGCTTTCGTGAGCTACAGCTTGAGCTCACGAAAGCTTCTGCTCAAATAAATTTGTTCGTCTCTAAGGTGCCACAAGTACTCCTTTTCTTTTTATGCTATAATTGATTCACTTGAAGCTTGTATGAAGAAGAGAGGTGAAGTGTACAAAGTAGTATCAAGTAGATTTTCTTTTCTAAATGATATGGACTTATCTGATGAATAATATTCACAAGGTTCCCAAAAGCTATTTGACTCCTATCCTGTTGACTTGAACATGAATCTCTGTGGAGAAGTACAGCAGTTTCACTGTTATATGCACGCAAAGTTAATGAAACAGGAAAAATGAAATTTAGTCATATTGATCTTCATGACACGATATTGAAAGACTGAATACAATGTGTATTTCCAAATGTAGAGATCGCAATACGTATTTTTCCTAACATTGATTACTGACTGTTCCACAGAATGCTCTTCTTTTCTCTGCCGAAAAGAATTAAAAACCCTCAGAGAACAACAGTGTGTCAGGACAGACTTGATTCACTTTCCCTATTGTGTATGGAAGTGGACATGTTTCATCGAGTCAGCTTTGATGAACTTATCCAGAATTTTGCAATCAGAACATCTAGAAAGAAGCTTTTTTAGTTTCAGCATACATGTACATTTTGTGTCATTTGGAAAAATAATATTTTATTTTACGGTATAGTATTTTTATTTTGAATTACATATGGGGGGGCACCATAATCTTTTCAGTGCTTAGGGCCTATAAAGGTCTTAATCCAGCCCTGGGTGGGGCTGTCTGTAGAGAAGTACCACCAGAAGTTCCGGTCGGTGAGGTCGATGGGGGTGCGGGCAGGGTTGATGCCCTGGGCATTTGCCCAAAAGTTAATGCACAGTGGGGAGATCATGGATGTGCTCATCCTAGAGAAGTTCTTACAAAGCCTCCCCGAGAACATAAGGTGTGGGTGAGGAGGCACCAACCAAATACAGTTGAGGCGACTGTAAAGCTTACGGAGGCAGACTTCCATGGGAAGGTGGGACAGTTGAGCAAGGAAGTGGAGCCCAGGAGAAGGCCCAGAGAACCCCTGCCTGGGAAGGGTCTGGAGGACAAACTGGAGGACACCTTAAGGGCTCCCACAGGATCTAGACCAGCTGGCAGTGCAGACAACTGGGACACAAGAAGAGGGACTGCTCACACGTGGATAGTCGGTGGGCAGAGTTTTGTGGCTGGGCAAATGCTGGAGGGAAGGGGTGTGTCAAGGTTCCTTCCCCACTCTGAACTCTAGAATACAGATGTGGGGACCTGCATGAAAACATCCTAAGCTTACTTTTACTAGCTTAGGTTAAAACTTCCCCAAGGTACAAACTATTTTACCTTTTGCCCTTGGACTTTATTGCTGCCACCACCAAATGTCTAACAGGTATATAATTGGGAAAGAGCCCATTTGGAAGAGTCTTTCCCCCCAAAATCCTCCCAAACCTTACACCCCCTTTCCTGGGGAAGGTTTGATAAAAATCCTCACCAATTTGCATAGGTGAACACAGACCCAAACCCTTGGATCTTAAGAACAATGAAAAAGCATTCAGATTCTTAAAAGAAGAATTTTAATATAAGAAAAAGTAAAAAGAATCACCTCTGTAAAATCAGGATGGTAAATACCTTACAGGGTAATCAGATTCAAAACACAGAGAATCCCTCTAGGCAAAACCTTAAGTTACAAAAAGACACAAACAGGAATCTACAACCCATTCAGCACAGCTTATTTTCTCAGCCATTTAAAGGAATCAGAATCTAATGCATATCTAGCTAGATTACTTACTAAGTTCTAAGACTCCATGCCTCTTCTGTCCCTGGCAAAAGCCTCACCCAGACAGAGAGAGAGGCTTTGTTTCTCCCTCCCCCCAGCTTTTGAAAGTATCTTGTCTCCTCATTGGTCATTTTGGTCAGGTGCCAGTGAGGTTATCCTAGCTGTCCACCATTCCAGTGATGGTGGGGAGGAAACCCCAGTGAGGCCTGCTAGACTTGGCCTCAGCCTGTTCTCTGGTACTAAGGAAGCTGGTGAGGCTGCATTGGTGGATTCCCAGTGTGACGATGGATGTAGAATGCATTCATTGAGATAGGAGGCAATACCCTATGGCCCAGGTGCACCTTGAGGTTTGGGGCAGGTTTAAGTGGCAACAGGTCGGGGTAGTAAAAGGCCTGTCTTGGGGCCCCTTCCCAGGCAGGAGGGAAGGTGGGCAGAGGGAGAAAGCCCAATATAAGAAAAAGGGGAGATTCCCCGAGGAAGGGGGTAGAGACCCCCAAGCAGAAAACCCCTAGACAACAGAGCCCAAGAAAGGAGAGAGAAGTTATGGGCAAGATGTCCGCTCCAGGGTCCTCGACCAGAGAGCAAAGCCCGGTGGAGCCCCTTATTAGCAGACCCCCAGAGGAAGAGACCCAGGCCTCATTTGGCAAGGTTGGGGGACAGGAAGCCATGATTGTCTGGGAGAGAGCCGGGACCAACCCCGAACCCCTGACGGAAAAGAGGGGGAGAAACAGGAGAACACCCAGGGAGCTGTGAATGGTGTGAGGACCTGTGGCTTGCAGTGAAGATGTGGGGCTGTCCACCCCCCACACCAGGTAGTTTCTGTGTGTGGGAAATGAAGGATCCCCACATGGCAAACCCTGGAATTGACCCCAAAGAGGGAAAAAGACTTCCCCATAGAACACCGCCCCTCCCCCAGTAGAGGAAGGCGAGGACGCGGAGGCGTGAGCCTGGTGGTAGGAGAAATGGGGGAGGTGTATGATGGGGTGCTGGGCAAAGGATTGCTGGGCAAAGGATCAGCCCTCTCTCATGCCAGCTTCCATTTAGGGGGATAGACTACAGCTGGCTGGAGATTACTTTGCCCTAACTGGGGAAGCAGAGACAGCTGCCGCCTAATTATCCTGGGGCTGTATAAAAGCTTCAGGGGAAGGAAGCAAAGGGGGAGCAGAAAGAAAGGGAAAAGGCAGGGAGTGGAAGCAGGGAGGTAGCGTCTCCCTCCTACAGACAGTGAAGGGCCAACTATACATGGTGAAACGGTGGTGGGAACAAGCCTGTGAATAAACTGCACCAATGGATACTAACCCCAAGGTCTCAGAGTGATTTTGTAGATTTTATCAGAGGCAGGAGCCAAGGGGGCCCTGCCACGTTCCGCTACGCTTTCTCATAAGCAAACTAGGGGAAAGTGCTGTAGATGACATTATATGTCATTAGAATTCAAAATGACATTTATAAATTAGAGAATTGGTCTGAAAGCAGCAAAGTGAAATTCAATAAAGACAAGTGCAAAGTACTTCACTTAGGATGGAGGGAAAAAAATCAAATGCACAACTACAAAACGGAGAACTACCGGTCGGGCGGTAGTAATGCTGAAAAGGATCAGGTGGTTATAGTGGATCACAAATCGAATAGGAGCCAACAATACCATGTAGTTGTGAAAGGCTCATATCATCTGTGGGGGTGTATTAACAAGGGTGTCAAATGCAAGATACAGGAGGTAATTGTCCCCCTCTCCTTAGCACTGGTGAGGCCTCAGTTGGAATAGTGTCCAGTTTTGAGCACCACACTTTAGGAAAACTGTAGACAAACTGGAGAATCCAGTGGAGAGCAACAAAAATGATAAAAGTCTTAGAAAGGTGAGGAAAGGTTAAAAAACTGGACATATTTAGTTCTGAGAAAAGAAGACTGAGGGGGGACCTATTAACAGTCTTCAGATATGTTAAGGGCCGTTATATAATGAGGACTATAAACAAGTGTTCTTCATGTCTGCTGTAGATAAGATAAGAAGTAATGATTTTTATCTGCAACAAGGGAGATTTAGATTAGATATTAGAAAGTTTTCTCTAAGTATAAAGATAGTTAGGTACTTGAACAGGTTACTAAGGCAGGTTGTGGAATCCCTGTCACTGGGAGGGGGGTTAAGAACAGATTAGACAAACACTTGTTAGGGATGGTAAAGGTTTACTTGGTCCTCCCTCAGCATGGGGAGTGGATTAGATGACCTCTCAGGTTCCCTTCCATTCCTACATTTCTATGATTCTATAACTCTGTGAATGATGCTAACTTCAAGGTGGAACTAGCTAACAAATTCCTCACACAGTAGCTTCTGCTGAAGTGAACCTGTCTTTGCCAAAATCCAAGAGTAAGCTTTTAATCATGTAGGAAAGTATGTTGTGGGATAAACAATATATTTATATTAGATTTATGAAAAATGATAGTCAGACTCTAATTGGGGTCTGATTCTGCTCTCACTTACACTGATAAAAATCAAGAGGAAATGCATTGAAGTCAATGGAGCTACAATAGTATAAAACTGGTGTGAGGGGAAAATCAGGCCGTGCAGAATTGTGCAGAATTTTTGGCATGTACAGTGGTCTCTCTTTAAAAGTGTTTGAGACTGTTTACTGATTCTATTGGTATGGCCTATCATACTGTATGTATAATAAATATCTAAACAACAGGTAAATAGGTTCAAACCTGCAGAAACACTTTAAGTGACTGTACTATCATTTTAAAAACATACATTAACTGACAATTCATGAATTGGCTGAAGGACTTTAACTCACAACCTAAAAAAACATTGAACCCCTAGACAGTCACCCAACACAGACAAAAGTCTGTGTAAATATACAGGGTTCTCAGAATATCCCGAAGGTCTCTGTAGGCTTGGCACAGCAGAAATCAGAGTAAACAACCTGCCACCACTTCCCCATTTAAATCTGGGGATTTTTAGTTCAAGTGTCCCAGTTACCTGTCTCAGATAACCAGGTGTCAAATCATGAAGGGCATTACAGGTCAAAACCAACATCTTCAATTGCATCTGAAAACAAATTGGAAGCCAGTACAGACTAAGGAAGAACAGGTGCCATATGTTTCCTGTCTGTAATGCTGTTAAGTAAACAGAGATGAATTCTGAACTACTGAGTGATGTCCAGGTCTAATTCCAATTAACTTTGCAACTTTTCTCTTCAGTCAGAGATCTTGTCAATCTCCTTGCCAGATGTAGATGAAAAGAAAAAAAAACACAAAACTTATCAACGAAATCAGATTACCCTACTATAAAGGGAAGGAGATATTAATTTTCACCAGTTAGCTAACTTCACCTAAGAATTATCCAAAAGCCCCTCAACTACCACCCCCCACCCTGCATCTCTGCTAACCGCTGCAAAACCTGCGCAACCGGGTCACCAGAGTCAGGCAAAATGACTAACATCAGCATACTGATGGCACTGCAGCCCAAGACATCTAATTGTTTCCTCCAGTGTTCTCATGCACACATCGAACAGAAGGGGTGACAGAATATTACCTTCCTTCCCCAAACATCCTGGTGCATTGGGGCCAGAGGGAGTGCACGGAAACTGTTAGGATGGTATATCCTGCTCTCATTAGTATGTGGGGGGTGGCAACTGTGGCTGGTCTATATGTAGGCTGCACAGAGAGGAAATCAGTTGTACCTTCCCCTTCTTCCAGTGCACCCATATAAAGGCCAGCCACAATCTGGCCCCAAGTGTCTATTCTGATTCGTAGATCTACCAGCTGCCTTTAATACTGTTGAGCACAAAGTGCTGTGGGATGGCTGTGGGTCCTGGCAGAAGTGGTATTTGAATAGCTCTATTCTTGTCTTTCGAAGAGAGACCGAAGTGGTTGCCTTTCTTTCCCTGAGGGCTCTCTTGTGATGTGCTGGAATGTGCTTACCTAAGAAACAATCCCTTCCAGAGCTCTTCCTGGAGCAGCACACCCCACTGCAGAAGTGTGCCTCAACCCCTGGGTCTTTGTCCACCACCAGAGAGACATCAGGGACCAATATGAGAAGGGCTGTCTTTGTACCATAAGCAGGTCTAAAAACATATTGAAAAGGGTCCAGGAAAACTAAAGATACCAATTATTGCCAGAGTTGCTTCCCCACAAATTTGTATTTCATTGATAACAAATAGATCTAAAGGCATTATTTGACATTATCACATGCCCTGGCCTCTTCATCATCATCCCCCTTCCATTCCACTCACAGCATTTTCTCTCTGTGTTCAGTGAATCCATAATCTACTGACAAAACTGTCCCCTCCATGATTCTGATCTATGTTCACCTTGTCACTGTAGGGCCAAATCCTTACACAGGCAAAGTTCTCATTGGTTTCAATGAGAATTTTATTGGAGCAAAAATGTCAGGATTCAGCCCATGATGATCTGTTACACATTTGTTCTTAGCTTTCATTCTGGAAGAAGTTTGAAAGGTTTCATGTGTCACCAGATAAGCTTTCTTTACCTCGAGGGAAAACCTATTAAAATAGCATTATTCTAACCTCAGGACAGACATACATATAGAGATGCAGAACAATGTCAGATGCAGGCTATATTCACAACAGGGGTCGATGTACAAACTAAGACAGATGTTCAAGTTGTCTTGGGCTTTGCATAAGGATTTTACTCAGCTAGAGATCAAAATTAGCTTTTGATGGGCAGGGCCGGCTCCAGCTTTTTTGCTGCCTCAAGCGGTGGGGAAAAAAAAGAAAAAAAAAACCCGATTGAGCTGCCGCTGAAGTGCCAAAGGGAGGGAATGAAGGACTCGCCACCGAATTGCTGCCAAAGACCCAGACGTGCCGCCCCAATAACTGACGGAGTGCCACCCCTTTCTATTGGCCGCCCCAGGCACCTGCTTCCTTCGCTGGTGCCTGGAGCTGGTCCTGTTGATGGGTAAAGGCTCAATCAGGGCTCACCCCCAAGTAAGTGGCTAAAAGAAGCCCAATGAATCTGAACAGATTAACCAATCAGATTGCTGTTCATTCTAAACTGTTCCCAGGTCCTTGCAGGGGACTAAAACCTATAATAAATATATATAAAGCAATGCCAATTTGACAACATCAATCGTGTAAATGTGGTGAGTGGAATCATGCTGATATGGACATAAGGAAGTAAGAGAAATCTTCAGGTGGGATTCAGGTATTCCTATTGACAGTATTCCTATTTTGGAAAAAACAAATCCAGACTTACAGGCAAGGGCATTTGTAACTACTGTTTCATTAGGGCTTGCTCCATTAGCTGATATGTTTGAGGGTTGAGCCCTGCGCAGATACAAAATTTGTACCTGCAAAAATGGTCCATGGATTTCTGCAGATTTGCAGGGCTGTACATTTCAGAAACAGGAACAAGCTGGTTATGCAGAGAAGGCAGCTCAGGGAACAGAAAGTTCTCTGTTCCCTCCAAAAACTGTTCTGTTCTATGATTAGTTTCATTTGCCTTTCCCCATCTCTCACTCAGTTTTCTTTCCATGGCAGAAGGAGAACAACAACAGACGGCAGGAGCAGATGCTTCTACTGCCAGTAGATTCTATCTTCTAGCACACAGGATCTCATTTCTTGAGCACTGCCGGTGCTTAATACTAGCCACAGGAGTCAGATGTTCCCCAAATAGGCTATATATTTTTAAAATTCACAGGTTCCAACAACTTTCACAGTCCCCTTGTGACTTGACCAGTGAGCAATTCTCTGAATAGGGAAACAATGGCAGTTTCCTTTTTATCAAAAGTAAAACTTAAAATTTGTCACATCAGCGTGACTAAAGCTGACTTCTGCCACATATACAAATAATTTATCACCATCTTCTGAGAGTTAAAAAAGATATAATTCAGGATGATTTACTAACCATTCGTGGAACACAGAAAATAACCATGGTCTATGTAGTTTATATAGACCGAAGGAAGGTAATATTGAATTATGTATACCCAGACATGCACATACAATTAGAGATGAGCCAACAAGAGTAACATTTTGTTTAACACATAGCCTACTTGAGCTTTCCTACTATTGGGGGGATATGGATAAAATAGGATCAATATCTAGATAACTCACAAGTTTGATTTTGCAAAGCCAAAACCTGCATGACAAAGTTTTGGAAAAACAAAACAAAACCTTACTTACATTACTTACATTAGAGTGCTTTTAATAGTAAAGCTGCCTCAAGTCATAAGTAAACAAGTTATAGCTTCAGAATTTTAAAATACTATTTAAGCCATTTGTTTAGAAGTATCAAATGCTTGTGATGTATTTTTAAAAATCTGTGAGAACTGGTATTCATGCTGCCAGATAGTAAAGCTGTAGTACTACCCACACAGCATATTTATTAGTTGCAATAAACCACTTTGAACAAAAGAAGCAAACTATTATTGCTTCTCCTCCCCCAGTCATTAAGTTTAAATCTAAAGCAGAGGCAGCCAAAGTGCAGCCCAAAGGCAATCCATGGAGTTCTAAAATGAGGATCACAGCTGCCCTTCTCTCTAATGTTCAGGTGCATCCTGTGGAGACAACAGGTCAGATCTTCAACTGGTGTAAATTGGCATAGCTCGCTGACATCTATGGAGCTCTGCTGATTACACCATCTGAGGATCTGGCCTCATCATCACAATGCTTTATTTTGATGCAAGTAGCCAGTCATATTGATAAATGTGTCACCTGGCTGTATTAATAGGAAAGTTAAACCAATTGGCTCCATTTTATGCAAATTAGCCATGTTCCTGAGATTCCTAGCAAGTTGCCAGTGTGGTCTTTGATATCTCAAAGTTAGGACATCTTGACTTAAATTAACTATGAAGTGACAAGCCTTCTTTTTTTGGAATTAATCTTTATATAGCTGCATCCAGCTGCTGAGGAATTATCTAAATTATCCATTAGCTAGTAATTTAGATCAGGACAAGCCTCTAAATTACAGTCACGTTTTCCAACAACCAACCGCAATGTGTATGAAGTGGCTAGTACCAAGAGCCAAATCACTCCAGCCACTTCTCAGCTCTTTCAGTTCTCAAGAGCTGTGCTTCGGTGATAGCTGAGAGGAAAAAGCACTTTTCAGGTGCAAGTGCTGTTTGGTACTTCCTTGCAAACTGCATCCTGAGAACTTCAAACTATTCTCTTAACAAAGAAGTGGAGCTAACCTGTGCCACACCAGTCTGGAACTCCATGCTTACCATCTTATAGCTGTCAGTATCCAAAGGACCTGATTCTTTCCTCTTGTTTAAAAATGATAGGTTTCAGAGTAGCAGCCGTGTTAGTCTGTATTCGCAAAAAGAAAAGAAGTACTTGTGGCGCCTTAGAGACAAAAAGAAACTACACCATTTGCTCAAGAAACTCCCTGAAAAAGCACAAGAACAAATCCGCACAGACACACCCCTGGAACCCCGAGCTGGAGTATTCTATCTGCTACCCAAGATCCATAAACCTGGAAATCCTGGACGCCCCATCATCTCAGGCATTGGCACCCTGACAGCAGGATTGTCTGGCTATGTAGACTCCCTCCTCAGGCCCTACGCTACCAGCACTCCCAGCTATCTTTGAGACACCACTGACTTTCTGAGGAAACTACAATCCATCAGTGATCTTCCTAAAAACACCATTCTAGCCACTATGGATGTAGAAGCCCTCTACCCCAACATTCCACACAAAGATGGACTCCAAGCTATCAGGAACAGTATCCCCGATAATGTCACGGCTAACCTGGTGGCTGAACTTTGTGGCTTTGTCCTCACCCATAACTATTTCACATTTGGGGACAATGTATACCTTCAAATCAGCAGCACTGCGATGGGTACCTGCATGGCCCCACAGTATGCTAACATTTTTATGGCTGACTTAGAACAACGCTTCCTCAGCTCTCGTCCCCTAATGCCCCTACTCTACTTGCGCTACATTGATGACATCTTCATCATCTGGACCCATGGAAAAGAAGCCCTTGAGGAATTCCACCATGATTTCAACAATTTCCATCCCACCATCAACCACAGCCTGGACCAGTCCACACAAGAGATCCACTTCCTGGACACTACAGTGGTAATAAGCGATGGTCAATTAAACACCACCCTATATCGGAAACCTACTGACCACTATTCCTACCAACATGCCTCTAGCTTTCATCCAGATCATACCACTCGATCCATTGTCTACAGCCAAGCTCTACGATATAACCGCATTTGCTCCAACCCCTCAGACAGAGACAAACACCTACAAGATCTCTATCATGCATTCCTACAACTACAATACCCACCTGCTGAAGTGAAGAAACAGATTGACAGAGCCAGAAGAGTACCCAGAAGTCACCTACTACAGGACAGGCCCAACAAAGAAAATAACAGAACGCCACTAGCCATCACCTTCAGCCCCCAACTAAAACCTCTCCAATGCATCATCAAGGATCTACAACCTATCCTGAAGGACGACCCATCACTCTCATAGATCTTGGGAGACAGGCCAGTCCTTGCTTACAGACAGCCCCCCAGTCTGAAGCAAATACTCACCAGCAACCACACACCACACAACAGAACCACTAACCCAGGAACCTATCCTTGCAACAAAGACTGTTGCCAACTCTGTCCACATATCTATTCAGGGGATACCATCATAGGGCCTAATCACATCAGTCACACTATCAGAGGCTCGTTCACCTGCGCATCTACCAATGTGATATATGCCATCATGTGCCAGCAATGCCCCTCTCCCATGTACATTGGTCAAACTAGACAGTCTCTACGTAAAAGAATAAATGGACACAAATCAGACATCAAGAATTATAACATTCAGATATCAAGAATTATAACATTCAAAAACCAGTCGGAGAATACTTCAATCTCTCCGGTCACTTGATTACAGACCTGAGAGTGACTATCCTTCAACAAAAAAGCTTCAAAAACAGACTCCAAGGAGAGACTGCTGAATTGGAATTAATTTGCAAACTGGATACAATTAATTTAGGCTTGAATAGAGACTGGGAATGGATGAGTCATTACACAAAGTAAAACTATTTCCCCATGATATTTCTCCCCCCCCACCCCACCCCCCACTGTTCCTCAGAGGTTCTTGTTAACTGCTGGAAATGGCCCACCTTGATTATCACCACAAAAGATTTTCCTCCTTCCCACCCTCCCTTTCCTGCTTGTAATAGCTCATCTTAAGTGATCACTCTCCTTAGAGTGTGTATGATAAAACCCATTGTTTCATTTTCTCTGTGTGTATATATAAATCTCCCCACTGTATTTTCCACTGAATGCATCCATGAAGTGAGCTGTAACTCACGAAAGCTTATGCTCAAATAAATTTGTTAAGTCTCTAAGGTGCTACAAGTACTCCTTTTTCTTTTTTTAAAAATGATGCAATTCTATTTATTTTAGTAACATTACATCTGCATAAGTCAGAGATGGATAAGGCCAAGCATAGTTGCTTAATCTTGAAGCTCTGAGTTGAAGAGAGCATTCTTAAATATGAAGCCTTTGGGTTACACAGTAGTTCCCTTTACTTGTATGCAAACAGAGGTTGTTTCATTGTTCCTAGAATTCTTGAACATGTTTGTGATACAGTCTTCCATGGAGACTTCTTTGTGGGTCATTTTAACAACGTGCATTTGCCCACTGGCCTCAGAATGATTTTAGTGTACATCACCAGCACTTAATCACATTTCTCAATCTAATATTGTTTCTTAGCACTTTTGCTGGGAGTACATCGCAGTTGGCTCTGCAATCCAGCTGGAATTAAATTGGTTATTGACCTAATAGCATAGTTACAAATATGGCAGTTGAATGATTTGCAGCCTTCTTCTGCAGTGCATATATTGAGTTTTATATATATAGGTTTTGGATCCACTAAAGTCACAGTGCAGATATTCTCCTTCACTGGAAGTCTCTAAATCCTCAGTCACTGATGGAATGCTGCTTTTTTCTTCCTGGGTAGCAACATTGGGATAGAAAGTGGTTTTGTTTCCCAAGCCTCTTGCACTGTTGCCCATAAGGTGGGAATTTTTCTTTCTGCCTTTCTTGTTACTTTTCACAGTTTATTACTCCTACTGGAATTCTGCGCTACTGCACAATGCAGAATTTGCACAGAATTAATGTTCCATACAAAATTTTATTTTTTTCCCCAGCAGAATTTATTTCCCCCTAGCACTCCCCACACCTCTTGGCACGGGCATCCAGGGCTGACAGCGGGAGCATGATTATATTGTGTTATTCTGACAAATAAAATTTGCCAAATTTTAAAATATTGTGTGCAGAATTTTTGGCACAGAATTGTCCCAGGAGTAGTATATGCACTGGATCATGTCTGCAATCTCAGCAGACTGTCTCTAACCTGCCTCCTGGCTTCCTTTAGCTTGAGTCTGTGTACTTGTTCTGCACTAGTGGCTATTACTGTTTTGATCTTTTCCCAGGACAGTTCAGCTGGCCTTGCCATTTGTAGTCATTTCTCCAGGTTTAGATCTGTTTTTCCTCAATGATCTCTCCTATAAGCTGGAATCACATGCCCCTCAAACAATCCTGTGTCTAATTAGGGAATCTTTAATGTCTCCAAAAATACCTGTAGATGCCAAAGTTCTCAGCTCTATAACGTAAGCCTTTATTCCTACTTCTGCTTCTTGGTTTTGGGTTAAAAAAACCTTTCTACAGTCTCATTCTCTCTAGGATCCAGTATTCCTCAAACACCTATTCAGTTGTTCCAGTGTTTCGGATATTAATCCTGATAACAGTGTCTTGCTCACTGTCATGGGGCATGTCACTCACCTCCAGACTGGCGCCTCCTTTTGGTCACTCTGGAGATTACCTCAAGGCCGACGCCACCTGTCCATGGCTTGCACGCTGTCACTCCATCTCTGCATCTGCCTGCCACCTCAGGAACCACGGTGCTCTCTTCGCAACTCAGCCCTCCGGCTGTGTCAGCATCCATGTTCCCCCTTCCAGGGTTAGTGTCTCAGCCAATAATCATGCCACTTCCCCAGTGGTGAATGGGGAGGACCTGGTCCTGCCCACTACTCTTGGGTTCCAGCCCAGAGACCCTGTGGATAGCAGCCTTAAGCTGCAACTCTTTCCAATGCCGCTATGTTTCCCTGGGCCACTTCCTCATGGCCCCCAGCACCTTCTTCGGCCTCACTTCAGGGCACACAGGTGCTCAGTCCCAGCAGCCAGCCAGGAGTTCCCTCTCACTCCCCTAGACCCTACCAGCAGCTGCTCTGTCCAAGGTACTTACAGTTCTCTCAGCCTTCCAAGGACACGCTCCTCAATCCCTGAGCTCCCAGCAGCAACTGACTACCTCTGGCCTTGAGGCCTTTTTTATACGCACCTGCTGGCCCTGATTGGCTGCTCCTCACAGCCTCTCCCCTACTATCTTTTCAAAGTGGTGTGCAGGAACAAAGGAAACCTGCACAACTCTTTTAAAAGACCAGCCTGGGAGCTTAAATTCATAATTTTGCTAGACACATAAAATCATGGACTGAATAGAGAGAGATGGGATTTACGGCTTGTTACAAAAATCTGCAACCTACTAACAACATCCCACCATGCTGCTTTTCCCCCATGACTGGAGGGATGTTAGTGGGTCACTTCACCTTGTATGGTCCTTGAAATATGCGTTTACTTATGCTAAACAATCTGGTCCACCTTCTATTTAGCTGTAACACCCTGAGTATGTGTCCCAGACCTGAAGAAGAGCTCTTTGTAAGCTTGAAAGCTTGTCTCTCTCACCAACAGAAGTTGATCCAATAAAAGATATTACCTCACCCACCTTGTCTGTGGAAGGAGGAGCAGTTATAGACTGGAAGCTTGAACAGGGAGACAGGGAACAAGGTGGGGCAGCATTTGGAAATGAGATCCAAAATGTGGGCACAAGAAGAGCTATTCAGGGCCCTGAAGGCAAGAACCAAGAACTTTAGATTGATGTGGATGGGGTGTAGAGAAGACATTCAAGTATTAGACTGGTGCTAGCAAGGAAAATTATTTTGACATTTTAATAAATGTTTTAAGAAACTTCAGTGAAAATAGAGGGAGGAGCTAAATTATTTGTGATTAATATCACTGTTGCTTCCATATACTCTGGAAATATCTGGTGTTTTACTATGAGCTACTGCAGAGTTCTTTCTTTCTTTTCTGAAGAGAACTGTTTCTATAAAATTGTAATAGAACACGTTATATTAGAAGCTGTCTGTGGAGAGAGAAATGACTACAAACCACTAAAAGCTTGCTCAGTTTACTCCTACCCCCTCCAGATAATGAGAAAGTTAGAGTTAAAGCCAAGAGAGACTCCTCTAGCTTCAGTTTTTAACTGCTCAGCAAAGTAGTGGCTTTGAAAACTAGATACCGGCCTCTCCCAGCAGTGAATTTTCCCCTGAATTATTTGGAGAACACTTTGTTTTCATTGGCACTAGGAACACATGAAGTACAGTTCAATGGATTTGCATAAAGTTTCAAAAGACTAACTTGATACTTACAATGTGATAGCCACGGTCACAATATATGTATATGAGTAGCACTCTGTTTCACTTGTGCAAAAGGTTGTTTTTCCCAAGGATTTTTTGGTAACTCGCCTACCTCACTGCAGTATAAGATTTGTGATATGCACTTACAAGAGCCTTTTGCTAATATCACAGACAGACGTTATTCCTGTAAATTCAACATTAAGGCAAACTATCCAAATTACAGTATATCATAATGGCGTGGTAGCATCACAATAGGTAATGTTGCAGCATGACATCTGTTTAAAGGTCGACTTTTCTAGGTCCTCTAAAATTGACATGCTTAGTCTGATATCTTTGAAATGTAGTATGCCTCAAGAGGGTGCATGGCAGAGTTAGTGTCATTTCAGCCAGTGGTTCCACAGACACTGCTACAAAAGCCTTCCGGCTCCACCTACATTTGGAATACATATAGGGACCATTGAAGAATAGCCATTTACAAAAAAGTTTTAGGTAGGGTTTCTTTTTTTCACAGCTAAAGAGCAAACTATTGATGTGATGCAAGTTAAAATAGTCTCATTTGTTGAGTTTTACCCGAGGTAGTGCATGGCACCCACTAAATCTCTGGGGACCCAAATTGAGAATGGTATTTAAGAAAATGTATATTTTTACACTGTGCATTCACCAGTACAGAAAAACCACTAATTGGTTTCCATTCCTGCAATTTTATATTCTCTAAAGATCAACTTTTGTAAGCGCTCTAAAAATCTGAATAGCGAGTTGGATTGCTTTGATATGTGGTATGCCTAACGGAGGCATAGAGTAGCATTAGTGATCCAAATTTGGTGTCATTTGACCAAGGGCAGGGGTGCGGGGGTGGCTGGAGACGGGGGCTGGCTGTAGGCAGGGGGTGCGGGGGTGGCTGGAGGCAGGGCAGGGGGTGCAGCAGGGGCTGGCTGCAGGCTGGGGGTGCAGGGGTGGCTGGAGCAGGGCAGGAGGTACGGCAGGGGCTAGCTGCGGGCAGGAGGTGCGGGAGTGACTGGAGGCAGGGCAGGGGGTGCGGCAGGGGCTGGCTGTGGGCAGAGGGTGCAGGGGTGGCTGGAGGCAGGGCAGGAGGTGGCTGGAGACGGGCTGGCTGCGGGCAGGGGGTACGGGGCTGGCTGGAGGCAGGACAGGGGTGGCTGGAGACAGGGGCTGGCTGCGGGCAGGGGGTGTAGGGGTGGCTGGAGACGGGGGCTGGCTGCAGGCAGGGGGTGCAGGGGTGGCTGGAGGCAGGGCAGGGGGTGCGGCAGGGGCTGGCTGCAGGCATGGGGTGCGGGGGTGGCTGGAGGCAGGGCAGGGGGTGCGGCAGGAGGCAGGGCAGGGGGTGCGGGGGTGGCTGGAGGCAGGGCAGGGGGTGCGGCAGGGGCTGGCTGCAGGCAGGGGGTGCGGGGGTGGCTGGAGGCAGGGCAGGGGGTGCGGCAGGGGCTGGCTGCAGGCATGGGGTGCGGGGGTGGCTGGAGGCAGGGCAGGGGGTGCGGCAGGAGGCAGGGCAGGGGGTGCGGGGGTGGCTGGAGGCAGGGCAGGGGGTGCGGCAGGGGCTGGCTGCAGGCAGGGGGTGCGGGGGTGGCTGGAGGCAGGGCAGGGGGTGCGGCAGGGGCTGGCTGCAGGCAGGGGGTGCGGCAGGGGCTGGCTGCAGGCAGCGGGTGCGGGGGTGGCTGGAGGCAGGGCAGGGGGTGCGGCAGGGGCTGGCTGCAGGCACGGGGTGCGGGGGTGGCTGGAGGCAGGGCAGGGGGCGTGGCAGGGGCATCACTTCCCGGCCGGAGCCCATCAGAGCCTAGGCGCCCCCTGCAGGGAAGCGGGTTAACAACCGGTTCTAAAACTGCTTCAAAATTTAACAACCGGTTTGCACGAACAGGTGCAAACCGGCTCCAGCTCACCACTGTGCAGCCCCCTATGGATAGCCTCTTGGTGGCAATGTGGGACCCTCAACTAACCCAGGCTCTGCAGACCCAAGTTCTAGTCCCATAGATTCTTACAGAGGACAATTATAAAATGATCCATTCCCTGTTGTCCAGTCCCAACTTTTGGCAGTCAGAGGTTTAGGGAAATCTGCTGTATGGGGCTGCATCACTGACCATCTTGGCTAATATCCCTTGATGGACCTACCCTCCATGAACATACAGAACTGGTGGGTTTTTTAACCTAGTTTATTTTTGGCCTTTACACACCACCTTGCAATGAGTTCCACGGGTTTACTGTACATTTATGTTGTTTTAAACCTGCTGCCTACTAATTTCATTAGGTGATCCTGGGTTCTTGTGTTATGTCAAGGGGTAAATAACACTTTTTCTCCACACCATTTGTGATTTTTATAGACCTCTATCATATCCCCCCTTATTCATCTCTTTTCTAAGATGAACAGTCCCAGTCTTTTTAATCTCTTCTCATATGGAAGCTGTTCCATAGCCCTAATCATCGTTGTTACTTTTCTCGGTACTTTTTTTCAATTCTAATATATCTTTTTTTGAGCTGGGGCAACCAGAACTGAACACAGTATTCAAGGTGTGGGCGTACAATGGATTCATATAATGGCATTATGATATTTTCGTCCTTATTATCTATCCCTTCCCTAATGATTCCTAACGTTCTGTTAGCTTTTTTGACTGCCACTACACATTGTGCAGTTGTTTTCAGAAAACTATCCATGATGACTCCAAGATCTTTCTTAAGTGGTTACAGCTAATTTAGACCCCAATATTTTGTATGCATAGTTGGGATTATTTTTTCCAATGTTCCTTACTTTGCATTTATCAGCATTCTACTTGCCCTTTCCACAGCTTTGTGGATTACCTTTCCCCAGGATTTGAAGCTAGGGTACCCAATTCTTTGTATGTAAAACCAGAACATTCTTATTGATCATAGGATTTTAGCTATTTCTCTTCTTTGTGCATGGTCTGCCTTGTATATAACAAAAGGAATGCTGTGCTTATGACATTATGAAGGACATTTATACACACTCTACTTAAAACATTTGTACTCCACACATATTAATGATGTAACCTCAAGAAATATGGGATTTCATATATGCTGCTTCTTTAATGCACCCATCAAAGGTTTGTAATAACAGGAAATCCTGTTTGTTCCAAGCACTTAGCAAAGAGAGAGGTAAAAATACACTGCAAAGTGTTATGCCTACTTCACCAAGAGAAAATGCAACACACAAAGCACTTCTTGGAATATTTTGTGAATCTTTGACACATGTACAAACCCAGCTTCTTTAGATCTATAGTACAATTATCACAAAAATAACTTCAGGAATCAAGGACAATATATCTGAAATGTATATGATTACATTTTATGTAACACCATGGGATTTATAGACAGTCCATACAGTACCCTTACTAGTATAGACTGTGTCTAATTTCTTCATCGTGCACTAACTAGGGCGGCTACACTTGAAGAACAAGGGTTAGATTAACTTTGGGAGAGGGCAGGTGCTGTTTCTACTGCCACCCTCCCTCTAGGATGTGATTAAGGTGAAGTAGCAAAAATTAAGCTTGCTTTGGTTTAGATACAGGCCTGAGCAAGGGATGCTGTGGAATCTGCAGTGCTTCAGGATTAGCCTTGGGAGGCATTGGGACTAAGGCAATGTGGATGACCGGGGTGTGAAGCAATGCCTTCTGTAGACCCTGCTAGCCTTCTTTGTGTTAATGTAGTCCAGTTTGTAGCAGGGTCTACTGCGGTCAGTTACTATGCAACACTTGAGCGTGTGCTGTAGTCCCCACCCCCATAAGCCACACCGTGATGGGTCACAGACAAGCCCTAAGAATCTGTGAGTCACAATTTCCTCCGCTGATTCCTCCTTGCTCTGGGGGTAATAATTTGCTACTAGCCTGTACCAGCAGCAAATTATAACATTTTTCTATGCTGGACAAGAAATGTATGTGTGGTAGGGGAACCAAGGCTCTGACTTCACTGCCAACTCTGAAACCAGCTACTCAGGGAAGGAAGTAACCTTCAGGCCCATATATAACATCCAGGTACACCATGTAGCAGTAAAGGGGGTTCTTATTCCCTCTTACTACCCTGACTGGTCCAAATCACAATCTGGCCTACAGTGTCCTTTTTCCTCTTCCCATTAAGTTTTCAAAGGCTTCTCAAATACATTATCACATCAGGTCCACTCATCATTGATAGCATATTGTTGGGATTATATTGTTAATTACTGATTTACCGATTTCTCATTTTCAGTATTTTAATCGTAAGAGGTTTACCCTTTGGATAAACACTTCCATAATGTCTTTTTGCTGCTGTCCATCTTATTAATACCTAAGGTGTGCACTGTACTAACACAAACATATGCACATTGCATAATGTTATTTAAAGCTACTATTCCAAATGCTGGGACTTTCAAGAGAGTCTGAATGATGGATGCCCAACTCCCATTGAAAGTCAAATTTCTTTAGGCATCTTTGAAAATCTGAACCCAAGTGTGACATTGCACCCCATAATGCTTTATGGAAATATGCTTATGAAAGTAAATATGACATAACTGGAATATGTTTAATGCTAGATATGCCATGTAACATATCTCTGCAAAGGTTATGATCTACTGGATATATTCATCCTATTTGTATACATGTAACATTTTTGTATTCGAAGTTATGAATATTGGCTATGTACTTGTTTAATTTTAAGTAGCCTCAGGAAGCAGTTGGTCAGCTTCCTGAGAAAAGACTATTCTCAATAAGTGCCCAATCAAGAAACACTTAAGCTAACAATGAATTTGGAGACGCCAATCCACATCTGAGCTTTCCCGGGAATGTGGCCTGGCTGGTAAGGAGCTCAGTCATACATGGATATGAGACTTTCTCATGTGACTCCAAAACTCCATCTTGGAGCTGGATTCTGCATAGGAGAGAGGAGGGGTTCTCCACCTGCAAGAAACAGTCTATTTAAGACCCTGGGAGACCCCTCCATTTTGTCTTCTGCTGGCTCAAGAGGTAGCCTCTCCACCCTGAAGGACAACTGAAAGAAACTGGAACAAAGGACAGTAATCACAGGAGTGTGAGTGATTGCTAGACCCAGACTAGAAGGAGGCTACTCTGTAAAAGAAGCTTTTACTGGAACATCTCTGAGAGCGAGGTTTCATCTGTAATCACTTTCTTACTGTATTAGGTTTAGACTTGCATGTTTTATTTTATTTTGCTTGGTAATTCACTTTGTTCTGTCTGTTATTACTTGGAACCATTTAAATCCTACTTTTTGTATTTAATAAAATCATTTTTTACTTATTAATTAACCCAGAGTATGCATTAATACCTTGGGAGGGGGCAAAGAGCTCTCTATATCAGTTTTGAAGAAGGTGAACAATTTATGAGTTTACCCTGTATTAACTTTATGTAGGGTAAAACAGATTTATTTGGGGTTTGGACCCCATTGGGAACTGGACACTGGGTGTTGGACACAGGAGCATTTCTTAAGGTGTTTTCATTTAAGTCTGCAGCTTGTGTGGGACGTGGTTCAGACCTGGGTCTGTGTTTGTAGCAGGCTAGCGTGTCTGGCACAACCAGGCAGGGTTCTGAAGTCCCAAGCTGCCAGGGAAAACGGACTTAAGAGGTAGTCCCAGAGCTGGCAGTTCCTAAGGGGTTTTCTATGATCCAACCCATCACACCAAGCACCTAGAATTAAGAGATTCTCAGATAAGCAGGTGGATAGATGCATACTAATACAAAGAGAGCATTAGCCAACTATCACCAGGCTAGACCAAAGCAGAGCACCTCAGAAGTATACTTGTACATATGCAACCAATTTACGCTCCTCCTTAAATGTCTAGGATTTGGGGGTCATGCCACATATCATAGGAAATGCAAATACTAGGAAAACTACAATAAAACATTTCTCAGATTTGATCCATGACCTCATTATCATGAGATAATAATAATCCTAATACAGGTAACAAACAGGGAAACAAACTTAAGTTCTGGTTTGTGGGATCAGAGCCTCTTCTGCTCTGTAAAGTCTGCATTGCACCAGTATGGTAGTGTGAAGTGGTCTTCCAACAACCAGTGTAAGTATCCAGCTGAGGAATCCCCTTGCATTATGAATCTTTCGGTACTGTATAGCTGGCACAGATAAGGGGAAACAGAACCAGATACACACATTTGTAAATGAAAGTTTTGCCAGAATGTATTCATTTGGAAGGGTAACCTTAATTAGTAGGACATATTTCTAAAAATGCCACTCATTTATACCCCTATTTCTTAGGTAAATAGCTCTACTCAGATATAATATTTGTACAAATGTACACAACAGAAGCTCTTGAAGACTTTCTTTTCTTAGTTTCATTGAATAGGGAAAAGAATTTCCCTCTTTTTTTCCCCTGTATGTTTTCAGTGTTTGTAGTATTCTCAGCTGCATAATCTCACCATTATTAACCCTCCTTCTACTAGTTTTGGTCAAGCAGTGCTAATGGTTTTCTTGATAGTGTAAGAAGGTGTCCTTTAAAATTATTGTAAAAGGGAGAGAGAGGAGCTATGTGCTCTAACCCATAACTTTAAGATAATGGTGAATGGCAGGGCATATCTTTACTAATGCTATAACAATTATTATCACTATTTAAAAGGCAGGTTCATTGTATGAAACCACTGCCATATTTATTTAGATAAGTGCTCCTCTCCTCATCTGGGAGGCTGATGACAGATCTGTTTTTAAGGGAAATATATTAACTCAAGATGTCAGCATCTGCTCTTTTTCAGCCTAGCCTTTCAGATTCACACTTCATTTTTCATCTATGAAGAAGGGTCTCCCCCACTTTTTACAGAGAATCTAAAAATACTGGTGTGAATTACTGATATTGAGGCCTGACAGTTTTATTAGGATGTCACTGGGGCTACATGTGTTAGGTCTGGTTAGATGTACAAAGTGGCTGGATTCAACAGGTTCATTCTTCTCCGAATGAGGGATATTTGCACTCCCTCCCTTCCCTGCCCCCATGAGTCTTCCACCTGACTGTTTGAGACTTGCGAGTCAGTATTTCCTGAGTTAAGTGATGCTTGTACAGGAATCCATTGGGTGACTCCTGAGGTTATTTGCAAAAGCACAAATAAAATATTATACTCTAGATTTCGCCTGAGGTTAAGATGAAGCCCAACCATTTAGCTAGGCCTAAGAGTCTGTTATCATTTTCATATTATTTTATTGTAGTAATAGTATTATAAATAATTTAGAGAGAGCTGTAAACTTGTATAGTGCTTTACAGAACACACAGGGCTGGTTTTGTGCACTGAAGGCACCAGACCACATTGTGGGGGAGCAGTATGGTGCTTGGATTGCCTCTAAGAGGCACAACCTCTACAGGAGGGAGAGTGCATGTAGCGCCTAGATCATATTCTCTGCTCCCCACCACTGGACATTTTGATGGCTGGTGTCAAGGGGAGAAGACTGCACATTTTTGGTATGGTTAGCACTCTAAGAGATGCTTTAAAGAAGCAGTGAAACAAGATGACATAGCAGACCTTTTCTATTGTTAATATGAGTGGGCCAAATCCTGCAGTCCTTCCTCAATTAATTATTAATATGTAAATCAACAGTGTGCTCAGTGCTTTACAGAATGGTCTGAAAAGAATGTATTCCTGTACAGCATCACTTAACTCAGCAAGCTCTGATTCAC
The DNA here is from genome assembly GCF_009764565.3 of Dermochelys coriacea. NCBI lineage: Eukaryota > Metazoa > Chordata > Testudines > Dermochelyidae > Dermochelys > Dermochelys coriacea. Next base: position 182,171,266 of record NC_050069.1, read on the forward strand.
CAATCTGAAACAGGCAGGTGGAAAACTCATGGGGAGAGAGGGGAAGCCCAAACATCACTGAAGAGCCTTACAGTCTTAATAAACAATATACAAACAAAGGCTGGGAAATGGAGGGCAGTGCAACTGAACAGTGAAGATGTGTATGTCATGTATGTTAGTGCCTTGGCTTTTTTATTTGTCTGAATTCATATGAAGACTGTATCACAAACATGTTCAAGAATTCTAGGAACAATGAAACCTTAGAAGCATTGTCTCTGTTTGCATACAAGTAAAGGGAACTACTGTGTAACCCAAAGGCTTCATATTTAAGAATGCTCTCTTCAACTCAGAGCTTCAAGATTAAGCAACTATGCTTGGCCTTATCCATCTCTGACTTATGCAGATGTAATGTTACTAAAGTAAATAGAATTACATCATTTTTAAAAAAAGAAAAGGAGTACTTGTGGCACCTTAGGGACTAACAAATTTATTTGAGCATAAGCCTTCGTGAGTTACAGCTCATTTCATCGGATGCATTCAGTGGAAAATACAGTGGGGAGATTTATATACACACACAGAGAACATGAAACAATGGGTTTTACCATACACACTGTAAGGAGAGTGATCACTTAAGATGAGCCATCACCAGCAGCAAGGGGGGGGGGCGGAAGGAGGAAAACCTTTCATAGTGACAAGCAAGGTGGGCCATTTCCAGCAGTTAACAAGAACATCTGAGGAACCGTGGGGGGTGGGATGGGGGGGAGAAATAACATGGGGAAATAGTTTTACTTTGTGTAATGACTCATCCACTCCTAGTCTCTGTTCAAGCCTAAGTTAATTGTATCCAGTTTGCAAATTAATTCCAATTCAGCAGTCTCTCGCTGGAGTCTGTTTTGGAAGTTTTTTGATTGAAGGATAGCCACTCTCAGGTCTGTAATCGAGTGACCGGAGAGACTGAAGTGTTCTCCGACTGGTTTTTGAATGTTATAATTCTTGACGTCTGATTTGGGTCCATTTATTCTTTTACGTAGAGACTGTCCAGTTTGACCAATGTACATGGCAGAGGGGCATTGCTGGCACATGATGGCATATATCACATTGGTAGATGTGCAGGTGAATGAGCCTCTGATAGCGTGGCTGATGTGATTAGGCCCTATGATGGTGTCCCCTGAATAGATATGGGGACAGAGTTGGCAACAGGCTTTGTTGCAAGGATAGGTTCCTGGGTTAGTGGTTCTGTTGTGTGGTGTGTGGTTGCTGGTGAGTATTTGCTTCAGGTTGGGGGGTTGTCTGTAAGCAAGGACTGGCCTGTTTTTAGAGTTTTAGACATTTTAGAGTTTCCTTTTTGTGGTAATCATGTTTAGCACTGGCAAATCTCCTATTTCCGTGCCTGTTTAACAACCATGAAACATTTAATATTTTAAAAAACTCACTTCTTTTGATGATTTTTAAACCAGTATTTAAAACAAACACAAGAGACACTGGATTACAGTGTCTTTCACTGTATTTCAAAGGCTCCAACATGTCAATTGCAATTTAAAACTCTATTTTCAAAATCATGTAACAATTTACTTATGGAGAGAAGTGCTTTTTGCTTTACAAACTTTCATATTGCTGAGAGGCAGGTTTAGTTTTTTGTATGTATAAAGCATGATCCTAGAAGGACTTGGGTACCATTAACTCTGAGTCAGGTGGTTAGCAAAAACATGACATTTTGTGGAGAGGAAAAAAATATTACCATGTGTTTTGGGCTCTCTGTTTCTCCCATGGCCTCTACAGTATAGATTGCCAGATGCAAACTGCATTTCCCTGAGCCAGCTAGGACTACTGTAAAGCTGATGAGTCAGATCTACTCTGGCATGGTCCCCCCAGCATGTGGGGGAAGCTTTGCAATGGTGGAAAGTGTCCACTACCTCTTCTCTGCCAGAGGACCTGAAACTGGCACTAGCAAGAGAGATGACATAGGCAGAACAGCTGTGGGGTAGCACTGCTTCATCACATGAATGCTGAAGCAAGCACAAATGGATCAGAAGACAGAAAGTAAAAAACACAAGGACTAAAGATTCATGCTGAAAGCCTCCCCCAAAATGTTGCCCCTTCCTTCAGACATACAAAAAATATATACAGATACAAGAAGCAAAAAAGGAGAACAAAAATCTTTACTAAGGGCACTGAATAGATCCCATCACTCTTTCTATACAACATTTTGTTTTTTTCTAGCTCTGTTTTAAACAATCTGGAGTAATTGAAATAAATGTAAGGCAAGAGGAATTATTAGGCATCCCTCTCTCCCCACCCCCAAATGTTAAACACTTGCTTCAGAAGGGCTCTTCTTCAAAGCTAAATGAAGCCTTCTCTGTGTTATCTCTTCCATCCATGGCCCTCTCAAACATTCTTAATTCATTTTACTGCTAGTTTCAAAGAGTTTTCCAAGTTGGCTCAAATCCCTTTAAATCACATATCAACATTAGCAACAGAAGATATATTACTGTTCTTTTTTTTCCATCCAAGAGGAAACAAGGAAGGATGATCAGTCACGTTAACACTACCAACAGCATGAGGCAACTACTGTATCTCAGTCAGACTCTGGACTCCGTGTATATTTTCCCCTAGTTTGATAGATCTTATGGCTTTTGTTTATTTTTTGGCAAATCCTAAAGAAGTCAGTCCACTCCATAATAATCTCGTTTAGTCAAGACAGGGCTGAATTATGTTTGCAGGCATTTTCTTTCTTTCCATCTTCATCCAAGTTTTAGTGCAACACTCACAAAATTTAACTCAGATTTTTTCAAAAGCCCCCCAAAACCGCTAAATAGATACAATGGAACCCTGTTTAAGGAAGACCTCTTACAGGAATTTTCCTAATGCAGGGAATTCTTATGAAGAGGCATGATGCTTTTCAGTGTATGCCAGTGTAATTTTAGGGCCAAATTTAAACCCGTGTAACCAGGTGCCACTCTAATAAAGTCTGTTTTGAACACACCAAAGTTACAGTCGCTTACAACAAGGCTAATTTTTTTCAATTAAATATTCAACATTTGCTCTTTCTAAAACAAAAGAGAAAGAAAACAAACCTCTGTAAAACAGTAAGAAACCAATTAAAAAAGGATTCTACTGTTTTTGTATAAATTCTTTGTAGATTGCAGCATGCATCTGTCACATTTACAAATCCATAAAAAGAGAGAGCGCTCATTCCTGATAGTGAAGCTTTTTAATTACAAACAGGGCTTCTCAATGGTATTATAGAACTATATAATGAAACAGCAATCCAACATGTCTAGCTATTTTTAAGTCCATTTATACAAATAAGAAATCTTGCTTAGAGTATGCAGTATAGAATTACTAAAACTTCTCTCACATCCATCAGGAATTAGCAGAATCTTGAGCATAATAAAGTTAACTGTTAAAATGTTTTGTAAAGCAATGTTTTACTATGTGAACTTCTTAAACAAAACAGTATATCGTACTTCCTTTTCATGGTCCCAAGAATTATGCCTGAAAAGAGATCAGCAACATCCTCCACTTCTCTGTTTCTGCTGCACCAGGATTAGTGAAGAAAAGCTCTCCATACACCAAACAGTTCCTTAGATGGCAACAAATTAAATGGAATGGCAAGGATGGAGGAACATGGAATAAATTTCCATTTGCTGTTGCTTGGTAGATAAGTAGTTTTATACCCATTTTACATGTAGGTAAACTGAGGAACCGTCAGGTTAAAGTCACACATGACTGAGTCAGAAATAGAACCCATAGACCATATTCTCAGTTACATTTAGTAAAGTGAGCAGAAACAGCAACCTCAGAAGAATATAATCCTCTCAGAAACTTGAGATTCTATATGTAGATGACTTTGAAAACTCAGTGGTCAATGGGTTGTGTGACACTTCCTTGTTCTGAAGGCCTAACATAGGAGGCCTTCAGAACCTCATAAATTTCCTCTATGATCCATCATTACGGCTCTTTTCTTATCTGAATGGTGGATCTCTATTGCATGATCTTCACTCATTCCATGTCCCTGACTCTTACTGAAGGCAACAAAAATTCTGGACAGGAAATGAGAAGCACAATATGCAATAGAGACTTTCTCTATGGATACCTCAGGAGTGCACACTAGTGACGGCAATTTTTGCCCAAAGACAGTAGGACAATATGGTGGCTGAGTAGGAAGGTGATACACTGCAATACAAAGCCCAGTACAATACACGTACCGCAAAAGGATTTCTTGTAAATCTTACCACAGAATACTGGACTCACCAGATTGTCTCAATCATGAGCCACACATAAGGAAAACTTGAAAGCTCAGATTCTCTACATAAAATTATTTACACCAAAGACTACTATGCAAAGTTTTTCTCATCCTCTCTCTCTGCGCCCCCTCCCTCTTTGTGTTCTTCACAATAGTTTTTCCCTCGTAAACTTCAATTTTGATTTTATTTTATCATTCATCCCTAGGATTTTTCTCATTTGGATGAAACATAGTATTAAGCTGTTCTCTTGGCACTGCCCAGAGTAACTTCCAGTAGTAGTATGTCATCCAGCAACATCGCTGCAAGATTCTCCCTTGTGGAACCCCAGAGAGCTCTTTCCAATGTGTCTTGGCAAAAGGACAACTGGGAACTGAGCCACAATCAGCTTTGAGAGTCAGCCCTCTAGCTGCGTCCTTCAGCCACCATGCCACACTGGGCCCTTGTTTTCTCTCACTGAACTGTCTGTTCCATAGGAGCTGGATTTTGTATGATCATTATACAGCTGTATGGAAACAGCTGAATTCAGTAGGCTTAATTAGAATAATATTTTGCACTTATATAGGACATTTCCTCCAGGAATCTCAAAACACTTTATAACTGTGAGTTAATAAAGCATCCAACATCCTTGTGGGTCTTGGTAGGTAAGTAATTTTATATCCATTTTACAGGCAGATAAACTGAGGCACAGGCAGATTAAAGTCACACATGACTGAGTCAGAAATAGAACCCATAGGCCTTATTTTCAGTTACGTTTGGTAAAGTGAGCAGAAACAGCCACCTCAAAAGAATATAACCTTCTCAGAAAAAGAGCCTCCCCAGTCAGCACAGATCTGATGTAAAGGTTATATGCCAGACTTGTTCCCAACCCCTGGAGTAATGAGCAGATGGGAGTGTGGCCAGACAGCACTGCACTAGAAATATTCTATATAAAATCATGAGAAACACAGCACCAGTTAAAGCAGCCTAGAGGTTGCTCTAATTACAGGGGGTCAGGCACTCTTTGCCCAGTCTCAGAATGTGGGGAGCACAAAGGTGATTTAAAGTTACTTTTTCCCCATCCCTGCCCCAAGCACAGGAATGGAGTAACTGAGAATCAGACCCTAGAATTCTTGATTCTCTGTCTCCTGTTCCAAACACTAGGCAACACTCTCTTTCTACAGGTATGTACACTAGAGCCAGCGCACTAAAAATATTGGTGTAGTCAAGGCAGGACAAAAGGCAAAAGGGGCTTGCTGCCTGAGTATGTACCTAGGGTCTCGGATAGGATCATACTCAAAGCGACTGTCTCATCCTGCTGTTCATGCCACTGCTGCTACACTTCTATTTTTAGTCTGCTAGCTCAATCAATGCTAGCATAGATATGTCTGCTGAAGCTGGATTTACACCTCTAGCTCTAGTGTAGACTTACCCTCAGACTCATTCTATGGGACACTTCTGTAAATAATACAAATATGTGCTCAGTCTCTAAGAAAATGGTGTGTCTGACTGATTCTTGAATGCAGTGCTAGTCTAGATGAGCCACACTGTAAATAAGACCGTAGAATGGAAGGGAAAAATATTCCACATGGCTTTAGAGCCTTACCCATGCTGCATTCTACTGTAGATGTAGGGTAATAATGATGCAATTCCCTTAGAGTGCTTTCTTTCCAAAAACCATGACATATGTTCCCTCAAGTTTAACATTTTCCAGCTAGTAATTAAATGAGTTGTCAAGCAGTGCGTCTATATGTAAGTAGAGCCATTGTTTATTAACCCTCTGGGGCCCTCTCCTGAGCACTGCCGAGGATTTGACAAGCCTATCAGATACCAGGCTAATGCTATCATTAGCCATGTCATGTTCCCCACATCTGTGTTGCCCCATGGATTGTGCATTAGGAAATGCTATCACTGCTAAATGACATTTGTTAAGAGCAGAGATGGACCCAAACCAAAACATCAGCTCCACGTTCTAACCCAGATCTTGATTGGAGTTTAGAAGCTCAGGCTAATCTCTACCTAAGAGTTCTAATTATATTATAACATTTGCACAGTAAGCACAGCTGGTAAACATTAAGTGAGAATATTTATTATCCAAAGCTTATCTAAATCTCTTCAGTCTGGAAAAATCCTGATCTTATGCTCTCGAAGTTTGCCCTGAAAGTATTGCTTGTTTCTGCTGGGAGGGCAGCCTGTCTCTCATTATTTTATTCCATCTCCAGTTGTAACCAGGAAGTGCAGAAGCAAGAGAAAAATTAAAAATAAGTTTTTTTTTTCAACCCTGTTTTTGAAGTTTAAATAAAAGGTTCTGCTGAAGTTCTGCACAATGGGACAGGTCGGTTCTTATTTTAATCTCAACTAACATTTCTATTGTGGACCCCAGGATTGGTGTCTTGAAGGTGTCCTCTTCTCAAACCATTGGTGCTAAAACTTCTTGTTCTTATCAAGGCCCTTCTAACAGAATTCATTTAGCGTCTGGGTCAATTTATGCATTTAGCAGACCATGGGACAGAAAAAGATGATTTATGATTTTCACATCACTTGTACAAGAATCGAGACTCACATTCAGTTCCTTGTTAACTGAGCCAAAATAAAAGTAATTTCCACAGATCAGACAGCCCAACAGACCTGTTTCCTAGATCAACCTAGGAATAGCAGGCAGGTCAGCACAGCCATGCAGGAGGGCTAGTCTTAAGAGCCCCTAATATAGGATACTGGAAGTTTCAGTACAAGTGTTTTTTTATGCAGAGTACAGTAAGATTTGTATCCTAGTTTAAAGCAGTGTTAAATTGAGTCGTTTGTACAATTGGCTGGTGAATCTTGCCCATATGCTCAGGGTTTAGCTGATCGCCATATTTGGGGACGGGAAGGAATTTTCCTCCAGGGCAGATTGGAAGAGGCCCTGAAGGTTTTTTGCCTTCCTCTGTAGCACGGGGCATGGGTCAATTGCTGGAGGATTCTCTGCTCCTTGAAGTCTTTAAACTACAATTTGAGGACTTCAATAGCTCAGACATAGGTGAGAGGTTTTTTTGCAGGAGTGGGTGGGTGAGATTCTGTGGCCTGTGTTGTGCAGGAGGTCAGACTAGATGATCATGATGGTCCCTTCTGACCTTAGTATCTATGAATCTATGAGAAAGTTAAAATGGGACCGATGTCTCCAAACTAGATTCACTGTGGGGAATTTCCGTATGGCTCTTGTCTGGCAGAATAGCAGTGCCATTTTGGGAAGCATCAGTGTGAGTGAAGGACAGAAAAACTGAGCCAGGAAGAAAAAAAGTAGACAGAAGTAGTGATTAGCAAGGTTATGCGGAGATGACTGAGCACTTCAACATAACTGGGGTCTATTTCCCTTTTGTGGGAGAAGTCCAATCTACAAGGAGTTCAAGGCAAGTCAAGGTTTTGAAGTACTCTGTATAGAAAGGTGAACTCTGCCCAGGAAAATTAAGGAACAACAAGCAGCATTTCTCTAAGTGACTGTTTCAGTCTTACTGCAATAACATTCAGTTCTGTTTCCTAAACAAGTATTTCTCTGCCTGTATGTTCCTCCCAATGCTCCCTCCTTTCAGAGTGCACCAGTCACCCCCCCACCCACTATATGCAATAGGACCATGCAGATGAGGCAACACTAAGTTCACTTTCTTGGGTTGAAAATTGCAAAGAAATTACATGCCTTCCGTTACCAGAAGATAGATGTATTTCTTCCCTGCTCTCCCCTTAACATGCTTGGTTAAGTATGTTTGCTTCATTTGCTACTGATAGATCCATCTGTGTACTGTGCTATCAGCACCAGTGAAAAATCATTCTATGATTAAATACCTTGATGCAAATGGTTGTTTCTGTAACATGTCCTGCCTTTGGGGAGTTTTCTTTTTTACCAGGTAAATAGTGCTATAATTGCTACAACTGTCTCATTTGGACATTTCAAGGATGTTAGATTAATGGACACTATTAAGTATCAAAAAAGAAAGAAAGGGTAGGGTAATAAAAGGGAGACTATGGGAAAATGTAAAGAGATTAAGCATTCCAGAATGAAATGTACTTTTCTGTTCTCCTGCTGGCTCTTTGCCTGACTTCACAAGATCTTCATGTGGGGAGAAAGATAAGGTGTGACGCAAGGGTCAGGTCTCTTCTGATGTCTCACACAAGACAAGCCACAACTGAGGAAAGAGTACTGCAAATAGTACTTGCATGCAGATGCCTTTCAAGAAGTCAGGAAGGGCCAGTCCCGGTGGAAGGTGAGCTCATACTAGAGCTCAGTTGGCTTGGTGCCTATTTTCTTCAGAGAAGGTGTTTCAAGTCCAGGGATATAACTAGGATTTAATTCACATGGACCTTTTCCTACTCCCTCAAATTCTTCTTCATTAGGCCTGTAATTTAATGTAACTTGCAAACATTTGTGCTTCCAAACAGCAGCAGATTATACTTTCCACAGTTAAGATTGAATTTTTGAAAATTCAAAACAGTTGATTCTGAACTCTCTATTTCTCTTGTAAATTGAATAAGTGATATTTTAAAAAAGTTTCTTTTAATCCAAGGCTGTTCTCTGCTATTATGATAGGGCATGTCACAAACATGTCACACTTGGGCAGATTTAATTCTCAGATATTTAATGATACCCGATATCTTTATAACTCTTTCTGTTGCTCTGTTGCATGCCAACATTTCCTGCCAAGTCTTGTTCTGCAAATGTGTTGAGATATTACTCAAAGATGTTGTTGTGGAATTGTTAGTGCAACAAAAAAGTGGATCATTAATATGCAAGCAATACTTCAGTGGTTAGGGCAGCAACATGTATCTCATTTGCAGCAGTCATCATTTGAAGGGACCCAATGGAAATGGCCTCTTAAGAATATCGCCTATCAATCATATATGTTTGGGATAGGGAGAAACTGGTTAGCTAGTACAAAATGATATGCAAAAATGAATATATTTTGTCTTATTATCCAGCAGACATTACTCCAAGGAAACAATCATCTGGTGTAATGAAAGGACACCTCCATATGAAAGGAGTTGAATGGTCTGTCTTATGGCTGATAGTGAGGGCTAACCCACAGACACGTACATGAGGAGTTTCTTTTCTGGCAAGATCACAGGTTTCAGAGTAGCAGCCGTGTTAGTCTGTATTCGCAAAAAGAAAAGGAGTACTTGTGGCACCTTAGAGACTAACAAATTTATTAGAGCATAAGCTTTCGTGAGCTACAGCTCACTTCATCGTGAGCTGTAGCTCACGAAAGCTTATGCTCTAATAAATTTGTTAGTCTCTAAGATGCCACAAGTACTCCTTTTCTTTTTTCTGGCAAGGACCAGCTTAGTGGTTCTTTCTGCAAACTTCCACACAAACATCTCTGTGTTTAGCCAACTTTTATTTTATGATGCTTTCTGTTTCTGTAAGATTGCCAATAAAAATGCATTTTGATTCTGACCAACAAATTGAGATAGGTCAACTTTACAAGGACTGGTGCACTCCAAGAAAGCAAAAGTACATTAGCTTTTCAAAGGACATTGAACAAAGGCAAAGGAAGCTGTCTGTGTACAAGTACGTGGACATGGAGAAAGCTAAAGCATCTCTTCCTAAATAATGCCACAAAACGGCTGGCAAGGGTCTCCCTGAGCACAGACAGAAGAAGGCTAAGGACCTGAACCAACCCTAACTGAAGTCAATGAGGTTTTTCCAGGTCCTATATACTGACAAATGAGCAAATCCTGGGTAAAGGGGCTTTGGTCCAAGGAAATTTCTCAAGTCCAACAGAGAGGGGAGAAAAATCCTCTTTCCTAAAAAGTACTTCATGACATTCAGAGGCATATAGTCAGCTTCAGTTGGCTGTTGCCGTTTATGGGGAGAAATAGTACAAGTGGCCTTTTGTGTCTCCTCCTGCACAGAGTTTGGATCTGGTGGTAAACTAGAGTAAACTAATCCCTTGGTCACTTGTCCTTTCCCCAACGAGGCAGTGCACTAAGCTACCATGGTAGTTACTACTTCACAACTGCAGGAGAGTGAGTAGTTCTCCTCTGGAAACTTTCCATTAGCTTTGCATAATGACAGGTTTCAGAGTAGCAGCCGTGTTAGTCTGTATTCGCAAGGTGCCACAAGTACTCCTTTTCTTTTTTCCATTAGCGTGTCAGTTATATGCACCTGTATTCCATTTGAGCATGCAGGCTCTAGATGTCCCATTAAGCCCCCCGCCCATGTTAAAAATAACAGAGCTACAGAATCAAATTACACAATCTCAGAGTCACACTATACAAATTAAAGCAGAGGGAGAAAGAAGTGAAGAAGTCTGTGCAAGGGAGAAAATATACATTATCAGATGAGAACTGAATATATATGGGGAGTCAGTGAGGCAGAGAAATACAGAAAAGCTCTCACTTGACAGTAGCTGTGGTAGGGCAGGGTCTAACACTCGCTTATGTGAAAGAATTACAGACTGATTACTGATTAACTTGTTTATATCTGCTTTTCAACACAAGTTACAAGCCACAGCTATGGTAATTATACATCCAATATATACCAGTGTTACAAACCACAGCCACCTCAGTCATAAATGATAATCAAACTGAGGACCTTCAGCACTAAAAATTGCAGGCTTTTACCATCCACAGGATCATTCCTCTAGCTGTGAAACAGTAGGCTTGTGTAGTTTGAGACAATCCACTAGAGGGAGACATGGCCTCATTCATGAGGCCAGTCCAGTGCCCTCCACTGCTTTATTTCCCCCAACTCGGTTAATATGTCAGTTATGTCCCTGTACTGACTAGCATCTTCAGTGGTAATTATGAAGTTGCTTAATAAATGATTTCCCACTGGGCTAAACTTTAGAAAAGTCACAATCAGCTATTTTCAGGAGATTATTTGAATCCCCAATATCACCTGGACTACAGAGTCATCTGTCACACAATTCTGTGCTCAACAAAGCTCTGGTCTCTGCTTGACAGAGTCAAACTCCAGAAAGTGAAAAATATTTCACTCAGTTTAGAGTCTGATTATATTTCTGAAGCTGTCTATCAGTGGCTCACTGATTAATTATCTCATGGGTTGGAATCTCCAGCCAGATTATTTAAAAGAATAAGGAAAGGTAGCTTCTCCCTGAGTCCTAAACAGGGGATTGATTAGAGAGGGTAGAGCAGTGATGGTCTGTGAGTAGTTGGTCATTCACTGTTTTCCAAACATTACGGGAAGAGGGGAAGGGTTGAAAGAGGGTCCTTTCCTTTTTATTTCCCTATCCCTTGCCAGCCTTAGAGCTTGCCAGCACTGCAGAGTTAATGTGATTTATAATTCTGGTATTGCTCCTAACTTGAGTCCCGTCCACACACAAAAACCCTTAATTGTGTATGCCATGGTGCTTTTAACTTGAGTTGGCTGACCTGTCTGGGGGTACAAGCTACAGCGTGAGTTAGCACAGCTGAGTCAGCTACTAACCCAATCACTCTGTAGCTCACATGTCATTTTACAGTGTGGCTGCATTCACTCAAGCTAGGCTAACTTGAGAGGAACTCTTCAGTAAAGACAGATCTTGAGGTTATTTTCCTACAATTATGCCCAAAGCAGCCACAGTTTGGGACCAATTATGTATACTGCGGTACCTGTTTGCGTGTCTTGTTATTATGCTTTGCTAGGAAATTTCATAAGAACGGCCATACTGGGTCAGACCAAAAGTCAAGTTAGCCCAGTATCCTGTCTTCCAACAATGGCCAAGACCAGGTGCCCCAGAGGGAATTAACAGAACAGGTCATTGTCAAGTGATCCATCCCCTGTCACCCATTCCCAGCTTCTGGCAAAGAGAAGCTAGGGACACCATCCCTGTCCATTCTAGCTAATAGCCATTGATGGACCTATCCTCCATGAACTTATTTAGTTATTTTTTTAACCTGTTATAGTCTTGGCCTTCACAACTTCCTCTGACAAGGAGTTCCAGAGGTTGACTGTACACTGTGTGAAAAAATACTTCCTTGTGTTTGTTTTAAATTTGCTGCCTATTAATTTCATTTGGTGACCCCTAGTTCTTGTGTTATATGAAGGAGTAAATAACACTTCCTTATTTACTTTCTCCACATTAGTCATGATTTTATAAACCTCTATCATATCCCCCCTTAGTCATCTCTTTTCCAAGCTGAAAAGTCCCAGACTTTTTAATCTCTCCTCAGACGGAAGCTGTTCCATAGCCCTGATCATTTTTGTTGCCCTTTCTGAACCTTTTCCAATTCCAGTATATCTTTCTGAGATTCGGCGACCACATCTGCATGCAGAATTCAAGATGTGGACATACCATGGCTTTATATAGAGGCAATATGATATTTTCTGTCTTATCTATCCTTTTCTTAATGATTCCCAATGTTCTGTTCACTATTTTGACTGCCACTGCACATTGAGTGGATGTTTTCAGAGAACTATCCACAATGACTCCAAGATCTCTCTCTTGAGTGGTAACAGCTAATTTAGCCCCCCATCATTTTATATATAAAGTTGGGATTATGGGATTTCAATTCACCCTTAACCATTTTATGCTAACAATTTACTGATTTAATTTAGTTTTATTTATATAATAAACAGTGTGCACTTTTTTAACTCAATACTTGTAACTAGAATTCATGTAGATATTGCCTTTTAATTTCCTAGTTGCTGATATCTCCTTCCCACTCGTCATCTTTTTATTTTAATGTAGCTGAAACCTGAAGCCCATATATTAATTCCCTGCACTCCAATGCTGCAACTATCTGCCTAAATATTAAAAATTACACATTTCAAAAACCAGTGTCATTAGTAATCAAATTCAACAACTTTGTAGGGCCAACCCTTGAGTTTCCTTACTAGAGAAAAGAAGAGGAAGAGGAAAGGACTATTAAAAAGCATCACTCAAATAGCAAGGTGCAAATATGCATAAGATAACATTTTAAAACAAGGGAATTAGTGTAAACACATCAGAAAAATGTCAGATGTTAGTACAGTGCCTTTCAATTCCATAGATCTTGATTTAAATTGGTTTTAGATTGCAAGTGAAAATGAATTTGGTCAGCCTCCAAATTCAATTTGAAAGCAAATTTTAAATGTATTTTTTAAATCTCATTATTTTAATGATAATCTCTATAATTTTGGGCCCCTGACTCATGGTTTTGAATGCTTGCAGTTGGCAGTACTGTTTATTATGCTCATGCTTAACTTGAGCATGTGCCTAAATCCCCTGGAAGACAATGGAACTAAAGCATGTACCTAAAGTGCTTTGCAGAATGGGAGCCTAAGTGAAGGTGATAATGGACAACTACCTCCCCTTCCTTTCCAGCCTTTGAATACTGTTAAGTGATACAATAAAATTTATTTGCTCCATGTTTTTAAAGCATTTTTGAAATGTAGTAGTTAAAAATATGTGATGATGTGGGAAAATGGTTCAATAACATTCATACAGTGCTTTAAAGTCCTTTTGTTTAGCTTTTATAAGGCACTAGCAGAAAAAAGGACAAACCCCATAAACTCCTTTGGACATAATGTTTTTCATTAAATAAATAATAGAATCATTAGGTACGTGCAACAAACACTGAAACACTCTTTATTTTGGATTTTATAAAATGATTATAAAACAATAATGAAATAGCAATGTGTCTTATTATTTAATATAGGTGCACAGGGATCCTTTAAAACAGACAAAGAAAAAAATAGACTGGCAGTATTTAAAAAAAAAACACACAAATCTCTATCCTTCTCTGTACTTGCTTTAAAATTAAGAGGAAAAAAATGGTGCACTGCAGCCCATTGAGTGCCTTTTTGATTCGTTTTAATTTTGCTTTAAGAGCAGCAATAAACAAGCCAAATGACATGTGTACACTAAAACCTCTTAATTTTTATGTATATAAAACCTTTTTTACATTTTTATTTCTGGACTTCGGCTCAGGGCACCTAAATATCCCAGAATGGGGTCTCCATTGCCTACCAACCTTATATATTCAAGGGGAAGGCGACGGGCGGTTCTTACTAAAGTCAGTGAGATTAAGCTGTTCCATTATGAGACAGTGGGCAGTTTCACCTTTTCCTTTCAATCTGGTCTGGTCTGCATTTTATTCTCTTTATAATTCTTAGCCCCATTACCAGCAACAATTCTCATTCTAGTAAGGTGAGATAATCAACTTTCCCTTGAGAGCAAGATAGTTTCATTAGAAGGCCACTAGGTGGTGCTGGAAAACAAGATGGTTATACATGGCTCTCTATAGAGAAAGTCTCTGGGTCCTCATCTTCTAGATGCAATGTGTGCGTGAATATATATATTTAGCATTGCACTAGTAATGTTATAGTCAAGAAGGATACTCTATATAAAAAAGTATATTTTCAAAAACTGGCAAAAATCTTTTCAGATCAAAATTTTCCATGCTCCATTTAGTCTGAGTAATTTTTTTAAAGATTTTGTATAATGTTTGACATTTGCTTTGCCCATTTTTGTTTTACCAGATAGTAAAACAATAAATTAAAATTCTAAACCCAATTCATCCCTGAATTAACTCTACTGAAATTAATGTAATAAACCAGGGCTTAAATTGTCTCAATGATTTGCAGAGGTTTTATGCTCAGATTACCCAAAATGGCCTATTTTTAAAACCTAGACATAGCATAGACAATCCTTTAGTGACTACCAATCTCTTTTCCTAGTTAGGCTGTCAGAAATATGTAATAAAAAATTATATATTATTGAGCTTACTTAGTTGTCAGTTTCATAATGTCCATTGTGCCTTTGAAATCTAATGTTGACGAAGAAAATTAATCTTAAAATGCTCGAATATTCCACTAGAGGAGCCATTTTTATTTTACTGTTCTAATCTCTTTGTTGCCGTTTTGTTTCCCTGAGGTAAAAGATAAATACATTTCAAACTCCAACAAAAGAAGACAGAAGGGAATTGCATTAAGGAAGGAGTGAAATCCTGACTCCAGTGAAGTCAATGGGAGTTTTGCCATTGATTCCATTGGGGCCAAGATTTCATTCTTCATCTTACTGCTGCAGCTGCAGAACTCCCATCAACTCTAACAAGAGCTGAAGGTGTTCTCTTTCTTTTAAAAAATCAGGCCTTTTATATTTTGGTATCTAAATGTGGAGTTAAGAACATAACCTTAAGCAATCAAATTTAAAACTTTTGGCTTTAGTCTTTTTTAGCGTTTTTCCTCTCCGCTGAAATTTTGGAACCTTGTGTTCTCCAAGCAATTCCATCTATTAATAAGCTGAAGGAAAACCTGATAGTTTTCCTATACTATAGAGAGGAGTGGGCACTCTGATTCTAATTTCCAGCCACTAAAAGAGAAACTGTCATTTCTCAAATGTATGCCTCTACAATGTTTTGATTTGGGATTACTTTACTATTAATTTTAGATGTTTGTAAAGAGGACCACATATAAAAATTAAATTTTTTATCCAAACACTTTTGAACTGTGGATATTTGATGAGAGGGTAGTTGCTTATTTACATTTTATTCTAGAATGAATAGATACTTTTCAAATCTTGTTTTTGCTCCCAGGTTGGAGAGAGAGGCTGGAGTCTGATGCTATCTCTGATACAGCTAGAACCAGGAATATAATTCTTCATGAATGCATGCTTGATAAATTTGGCCATTATTGCTCATAAATTGTGAAAGGGTGTGATTTACTCAAATGTATCCACTCTACAAAAATCACTTGTTTAATTCATTCTTGGTTTGTAGCTTATTCACAAGCAGATTTATTGCCAGTGTTTGAGAGGCAAAATTTGAGCTGTTTTGACTGGACACTTGGTACATTACATATTATTTTTCTGTTCTCTGATTTGGCAATGGTCATCCCTAGGATCAAGCATCCTATGTGAATAAAAAAGAATGTTAATTTGAAATTTGCTTGGCAAATATTTTTCAATATTTACTTAAAACTTGCTGTTTCAGTAAAGATTACTGCCAGTAAACTTGGTCACTAAAATATTCATAAGAAGCAAACATAAAAGAAAATTCATGTAGAAGTTTGAACAAATATTGGTGGAAATTTTGTTGCAGCATACACACCCAACTGCTCCTCACATGTCATCAGAGCAATGAAAGAGAGCAGAAGCAGAATCCCTGTTCAGTTTGGGAACAGAAATGTGTCCACCATTATCTCTTTCCCTAAAACTTCTAGTCTGAGGCTAGGCTGTGTCCACACTACAGACTGCAGCACTGAAAAGCAAACCATATACACACTGCAGTGCATAGCTATATGGCAAAGAGAAAGCAGAAGGGAAAGATTTCAGCTGCTCCCCCTGCCACAGCCTTTCCCCGCTAAGTCAGCGTGGATGCAGCGGGGGAAAGGCTCAGCCTTTCCCCACTGCGAGAGCATTTCCGTGCAGAGGAGCTTCCCTGCTATCCCTCCCCCTCCCTGCCCACTGAAACTTTTCCCTGTTCCGGAGAAGGACTCTTGCAGCGGAACACTACACTGCTAAAAATAGCAGTATAGATGGGAGAGTCATCTTGGGCCAGTAGAGAACGCATAGCGTATCTACTCCAGGTACACACCTGCACCCTTCAGGCATACCTTTACTCTTACTGGCTTAATCCATGCCTCACAATCTCCACCGCTGTTTATACCTGTGCTAGGGGGAGGCTATGCATGTATGTGCACTACATGTTGCCGAAAGAATCCTGAAGTATAGACGCACCCTTAGAGGATTTCACAGAAACAGACTTCTAGGAGCAGCAGTTTGATAAAATAAGATACGTAGAAATACGTACCTAACCATACATTATGCAAACGTGATGTGCCTTTCTAGTCAATATACATATTATAAATATCCTAATTTGCCTCAGTATCAGTGGAAAATGCTGCCAAAACAAGCCGTCATCTCACTGAAATATTAAACACTTGATACCAAATTTGTTCTCATATAGCTTCTCCCAAACAAGTTTTATCCTTTGACTTCACTGTTATTATGAAGACTCAGAAGTATTAGATAACTGTTCAGTATTTTAATCTTTGCTATACTCACTATCTCAGTATTCAATATCACTGCCTACCCCCTGTCAAAGGAATCAACTGCTGAAACTTCAAGTAATGCCCATCTGAACACTATGTAAAACCAGTGGGACAATTCCACTCCCTGCACATCAGAAGGCAGTAATCCTATAGCTGACCACCAGGAATGTAACACCAAAGTGAAAGAAAATGTCTTTCTGGCTTGGTTTTCTCCAGGTGCCAAAAATTATGGTTCTTGTTCACATTTAGCTATTTCACAAAATGTTTGATGTGATAGAAACAGATTCATGGTCAAAAACAGACACTATAGGAGAGACTAATCAATGTATTGTACCTGTAGGCTATCACGACTGAAGTCTGCTGAACACAAGGATAAACACATACATACCCTTGCCTTAATGTAAATCTAAGGAAGCCTATAGGCATGTAAGTGTGCAAAAAATCCAAGGGAGTTAAGAGTTGCCTTCAGGAGGGACCATCAGCTAGTTGCTGAGAGAAATAGTGCATCAGCAATTGCTACATTAGGATCGCTAGGATTAATTGCTATTCAGATTGATTCAGGAGAAGGAGAATTATACTGTGCAGTCTGGGGCCAAAGTGCTGATGGACATTAATTCCTCATACTACTTGGATTTGGTTATTTTGATTATAGATTGCTTTGCTTTTAAATTGCAGTGCCCTGAATGCTCTGGTGGGGGAAAGAAGTTCATAAAAAGAATTGTATTATCATAATTATTCGATGTTAAGATTTTAGACTAGCCCCCATTTTTTTTCCAGTGAAAAAATGTTATTGAAAAGGGCATTTTAAACTTCATCCTGCTCACAGCAAATTTCCAGGTGTTATACTCTGGAGGGAAAAATACCCAAATCCTGCCTATTCTGGGTAAATATGGGTGCAAACTGAAATATGAGATCTGAACCTGTCTGAAATTAGAACTCAGCCCTTTCTCTAGTTCTGGGACATTAATTTTGACACCTAATTAGGGCTGGTTGAAAGTTTATTTGAATAATTGGGTTTGTGACACTGTTTTTGTGAAAAAGTGGAAAATTTCAACGTTGCATAAAAGTTTCCAGCAGAAAACCAAAACCTGTTTGTTTTTTCAATGATAAGTCAAAATTTTCCACTGAAAATTTCTATGAAAGTGATTTTGTATATTTTTTGTTTGTTTGTTCGCCAGAAAAAACAAACGTTCCAACCAGCTCAAAACCTAATGTTGGATAAAATCAGAGAAGACAATACAATAAATGTAGAAGAATTGAATCAAGAACCCCCTTGAAAACAACTGAACTTTTTGTCATTGACATTTCATTGGATGAGAGTTGTGACAAAATCCCAGTACTGTATCTTGTACTTTAAATTAATAACCATGGACAATATACCTAATTATGAGCTAAACGGTGATGTGAAAAAGCAACAACAGTAATGTGGCCATGGAACTCATAGCGGGGAAGATAGAACAGGAGAAAAGTAAGAGAAACAAATAAAGGAAAGAAGATGATGGAAGCCATGCACCAAGTAACTTGTGAGCTCCTATATCTTGCCTTCAGACACATACACCTACAGTGAACTACAAGAATAGTTCAGTGCCAAATGTGTTGTGCTAGGTTATCTGGCAGCCAAGCTTTACCCCAGATAGGTGCAAAGAGGAAAGATCAAATTATTGTCAAGTACTGAAGCCATTTTTTTCTTCTCTGTTTTCTGTACCTATTTCATTAGTTATTGAATAATTCTGTCTGCTTCTCTCTCAGCCAGACTGGTAGGATCAGTTACGTGTCAAAGTTATAGCATGTGGCAAACAACCTTTATCTACCTGGCACATTAATTTTACACTATTTTCCTCCACTGAGCTCCCAAATACTTATTGACTCCCAGCATTAAAAGAGGCATTAAAAATCAGGAATAAATGCATTAGCATAAAAAAAATGTCCATGGATCTCAAAGTGCTTTATTAGCATAGATTAGTCTGACAATATATAGCAATCACTTTACCCATCAGTGACATTCAGCTATGTCAAGGTTGGAAGACAGCAGTAATTTAACAGCACACAACACTCGTAAGACTGAAAATTAAAGAATAAAGTAGTATCCAATTTAAACTACAATGTGAATTTAAGTAACTAGAATGTAATGACAAGATGGAATTTGGCCATGACATTAGAGCATAACATGCGTTCTTATATATGGGAATTTTAATGATCACAAGTGGACAAGTCACATTTTATGTCTCATACAAAAGACTTTAAATCTGAACATTTTCAGTGCCTACGTTTACTCAAATATGCTTTAAAAATAAACTAGAAAGATCAGCCTTAGTGAAAACAGACAAAACACCCCAAACAACAGTGTATTTCCTCTAATCTTTAAAATTTTCTAGTCTGTGTAGATCAAAAAAAATCAGATATGAACTATATAGTGAATTTAGTTCACATATGAAAGTTCAATTTAGTAGCAATATCTGCTATTAAAATGTCATAGTGCAATTCAGAAGTGATGTGTACCAGTTTCAAATTATTAACTACCCCCGATTGGTTTATGATCACAGGGCTCAAGAAATACAAATTCAGTTTCAATCACAATGGCAACAAACAATGAAACAAGCACTCTTTCCCTTCAGGGTCTCTCCCTCTCATACAATAGAACCTCTGAGTTTTGAACATCTCGGGAATGGAGGTTGTTCATAACTCTGAAATGTTCATAATGCTGAACAAAACATTATGGTTGTTCTTTCAAAAGTTCACAACTGTACATTGACTTAATACAGCTTCAAAACTTTACTATGCGGAAGAAAATTGCTGCTTTCCCTTTTTTTAGTAGTTTTCATACAACACAGTACTGTACTGTACTGTATTTGCTTTTTTTTTTTCCCCTGGGGTCTCTGCTGCTGCCTGATTGTGCACTTCCGGTTCCAAATGATGTGTGTGGTTGACTGGTCAGTTCGTAACTCTGGTGTTCGTAACTCTGAGGTTCTACCATACTTTTCATGAGGGGAAGAAGAGTGTCTAGCACAGTGTAGAGTAGCTCACACAGTGCTTTTGCTATTAAAAAAAAACAAAACACAAACAGCTACATGTGAATCTTAAAATGTATCCAAACTGCAGTATAATACCAGCCAAATGGCTCTTGGACTCTTTATAAAATGTTTTGCAAACAAATGCTCTGATAATTGACAAGCTGTTGCTTTTATGACTTCCTACCACAACTTGCGGGAATCTTTTAGACCTAAATCAATTTTACAAACAAGTTGTCCCCTGAGATGTCATACACATTCAATTTAAAGCAATTTATAAAAAGTGCTACTGCAGCCAAATATAAATTCATTATGCTTTTTGGACACATCTACGGCCCCCCTTCCATCCCCTGCTGGCTTCAGGGTTTTATTTTGTTTGTTTGTTTTGTTTTTT
Organism: Dermochelys coriacea; assembly: GCF_009764565.3. Lineage (NCBI taxonomy): Eukaryota > Metazoa > Chordata > Testudines > Dermochelyidae > Dermochelys > Dermochelys coriacea. The sequence goes on from NC_050069.1 coordinate 182,191,813, forward strand.
AACCAGGTCCCATGGTTTCCTCACTTGCATGCCCCCCTTTCTGCTTTGTTTTCTCTGGGAGACAGCTTTTTACAATTTCTATGAAGTGACAGTGAAGGGGTTTGCAGTCTTTAGGGAAGCCAATAAAAAGCAGCCTCTCCATCACAGGCAGCCTATTAACAGCCCACTTTTATTGTCAAAACTTTGTGTACTTAATCCTTCTTTTTCAATAAGAGCCATCAATTCTGGCTTCTTAATTAGGAAGTTTTACAAACTACTGGGCAGATTCTCGGATGGCATAAATTGTTGTTTCTGTTGAAGTTGAGGGAACTTTGACAGCTTACACCTACTGAGGATCTGCCCATAGGACTTGTTGCCCTTTAGCATCATCATGTAAGGCCTGGTCTACACAGAAAATTAGGTCACTTTAACTATGTTGGTCAGGGGTGCAAAAAATCCACACACCTGAGTGGTGGTGTTAAGTCAACCTAAGTCCCTGCATAGTCACTGCTACGTCGATGGAAGAATTCTTCCATTGACCTAGCTACCACCTCTCAGGGTGGTAGACTGCCTACACCAATAGTAGAAGCCCTCCCATTGGAGTAGGTAGTGTCTACACTGAAGTGCTGCAGCTGCACTTCTGTGGTGTTTTAGGTGTAGACCCTAAGTTTTCAAGTGGCATTCAGTTTATAAACTTTAAGAACATAAAAGTATCTTCCCCTGTGTACTCATTTTGTCTATAGCATCCTTCAGAGGTTTAAATGAAATGAACAAGCAAAGGTCACATATCTCAGTTTTTATACCCCATAAACCTGCATTCTGTGTAGTGTCTCTCATGCAAGCCATAGCCCACAATGCTGCAGCAAGTTAAACAACACAGTTGCTGAGGTCCTGTCTACATGAAGGAAATTTACAGTCATGTAACTATATCAATGTTGGTTTCAGAGTAGCAGCCGTGTTGATACATCTGTTTCAAACCACTAAAGGAGGTGTGCTACCAAGAAGCAGGGCTGACAGCTGTGCTGATTTATCTGGTAACATGCTGAAGAATACGGCTCTGGTGTCAGCCCCACTTTGTGTCAATGCAGTGTATCTGCTTTAGACACATTGCCAATATAATGGCAGGTTTCAGAGTAGCAGCCATGTTAGTCTGTATCTATTTCAGCCTCTTACAGTTTGTATGGCAACTTCCATCTTGTGTGTGTATCTTCTTACTATATGTTCCATTCTATGCATCTGATGAAGTGGGCTGTAGCCCACAAAAGCTTATACTCTAATAAATGTGTTAGTCTCTAAGTGCCACAAGTACTCCTGTTCTTATTGCCAATATAGTTACACCAGTATGAATTCTCTCAATGTAGATAGGGCCAAAGCTAAAATCAAGATCAATGCAGAGTGAGACAGAAATTATGAGGTGTAGGCAAGGGAGAAATATTTTTTTCAGATGAGATTTGAGGCAGAAAAATACAATACAGCAAGGCAGGAACTGAAAAGACAAATGCTCTTCTCACAGTAGCAAGAGGACAAAGCTGGTGCTCCAATCCCCTGCCTTTACTTTATCAGTGTACCCAGTCTTTGCTGTCCACCACTCAGCTTCTCCCTCAGAGTCCTCCGGGCTTTCTCCCATGTCATCCCACTGGACCACTCTGAGTCAGTGACCTTTTGCTTCATTATTTACCACTGCCCCAATTTGTGAATGTCCTCTAAAACTTTATCAATGATGATTTTATGGTTTCTTCCAGGTCACTGATAACAATGTTAACTAGCATAGGGCCAAGAACCAGTCCCTGAGGGACCCTAATGGAAAAAACACACCCACTTCATGAAAATTACACTACTGGAGCAACGTAAATGGGCCTTTTTACAAAGAAGAATGAAGTCCATAGAGCCAAAAAGATTTGTTTGGGTAGGAGCTGAATCAAATATGCTTATATGTGGTCCAGGAAGATGGAGTGATCCACATTGTCAATGGCTGCCCCATGGTGAAGGTAAACAAGAGTGGAGAACAAGTCTTCATCAAAACTAAGTAGGCCATTAGTACATGGGAAAGAGCACTTTGTAAAAGATAGCCAGAGTGTAATCTAGTTTGTAAATGTCCATGGATAAACTTGTGTGAGAGGCACTATGAGAGATGGGAGTAAAACTTCTTTCTTACACACCTTCCTGAAAAAACAAACATGGTAGATGACTCAGCTGTAGTGACAGACAGAGCTGAGCAAATAACTGACTTTCTGATTTGGCGGCCAAACTGAAATATCTGGAAAAAAAATTGGTTAGTTTCAATTTGTAACAATTTTTCTTTTTTTTTCTGCCAAAACAAAACAAAAAAATTGTTTGGGTTGAATAAATATTTCAAATGGACTTTCAAAACAACTTGTTCTTAACAAAATGTCAATCTGAAATGACATTTTCAAAATGAACCATTCTGAGATTTCATTTTGAAAATGCCAAAATGCAATGTTTCAACATTTCCAAAAGTTTTATTTGCCAAAAGTATTCACCAAATTTGTTCCAGATAAGTGAATAGCTTTGGTGTCCTGAAAAATGCATTTCTCCCCCTGCTTAGTGATAGATGAGACTGGGAAATTCTTAATGGAAGCGATGTGGGCAAAGATGGTTCAGTGGAAAGCAGGAGGGAACTGCCGATCACCTTTTAAATTAACCACAATTTGGGGTAATAATAATTAATCACTTGTTTCTCATACCTAACCCTTTACCAGCAGTCACATATTCAGCTTTTTTTTTTTTTTTTAAATGCAGGCACTTTATGTCTAGTTACAGACTAACGATGCTTCCTGGTATGACTCTGCACAGATCAGTAGCATCTACAGGGCTCTGAGAGTGAGGGTGGAGGAGTCAGGGGTGCAGATTGCGTTCTCATTCATCTACCAAGTAGAGCGTAAGGTCACAGGCAGAGAGATGCATCCTGGAAATGTATGCATAGTTGTGCAGGTGGTGTTGATAGGAGGGATTTGGCTTCCTTGACCATGTGATGCTGCTGTGGGAAAGATGATTAATGAGAAGATAGGGAGTCCACCCATCCAAGAAGGGGAAGAACATCTTCATGCACCAACTTACCGCCCTAATGAGAAGGACTTTAAACTAGCTTCAAAGGGGGCAGGTGATAAAAGCCCACAGGTAAGCCTAAAAACAAGGTGATCTTAAAGAAATTATTAATGTTGGGGAAGAAATGGAAAATTACAATAGGCTCACAGGAGCAACAAGAATGAAATGATTGGGAGAATCTACTCCACATCTAAGCTGTCAATATATAAATGCAAGGAGTATTCAGAATAAATAGGAAGAACAGGAAGTGTTGGTACTTAACCTAAATTATGACTTGATTGGTATCAGAGAGACTTGTTGGGATAAATCTCATGACCAGTATATTGGTATAGAGGGGGATAGCTTGTTTGGGGAAAAAAGGAGTATGCGTTGCATGATATATCAAGAAAACACACTTGTTCTGAGGTCCTGAAGGAGGTGAGAGGAAGACCAGATGAAGGCCTCTGAATAAAGATAAAAAAGGGGGGAAATAGGGGTGATGTCATTGTAGGGGGTCTACTATTGACCACCAAATCAGAACTAGTAGGTGGATGAGGCATTTCTTGACCAAACAACAGAAATATCCAAAACACAAGACCTGGTAATAAGGGAGGGGAGTTTAACTATTCAGACATCTGTTGGAAAAGTAATACAGCAAAACACAAAATTTCCAGTAAGTCCTTGGAATGTACTGGGAACAACTTTTGGTTTCAGAATCTGGAGGGAGTAATGAGGGGGACACCATTTCAGACTTATTCTGACCAACAGGGAGGAATTGGTTGTGAATCTGAAAGTGGAAGGCAATTTGGATGAAAGTGAACATGAAATGGTATACTTCGTGATTTTAAGGAAAGAAAGGAGTGAGCAGCAGAATAAAGTAATGGACTTATGATTTAATTGGGATTTGGTCCTGCTTTGAGCAGGGAGTTGGATTAGATGACCTCTTGAGGTCCCTTCGAACTATGATATCCTATGATTCTATGACTTCAACAAACTCAGAACCAGTAGGTAAGAAAATCTAAAGGATAAAGGTGTTCAGGAGAGTGGGTAGTTTCTCAAGGAGATAATATTAAAAGGCACAACTGCAAACTATCCTGATGCAAAGGAAAGACAGGAAGACTATTAAGAAACCAATCTGGCTCCATCAGGAGCTCTTTAATGACATGAAAATTAAAAAGGAATCCTGCAAAAAAAAATGGAAACATGGACAAATTGCTAAGGAGGAATACAGAAGAATAGCAGAAGCATGTAGGGACAAAAATCAGAAAGGCTAAGGTTACACCTAACAAGAGACATAAAAGGCAATAAGATAACTTTTTAAAAATTACATTAGGAACAAGGGAAAGAAAGTAAAGTCAAAGTCAGTCCTTTACTTAGCAGGGAGGAGAGCTAATAACCGATGACATCAAGAAGGCTGAAGTGTTTAATGCCTGTTTTGCTTCAGTCTTCAATCAAAAAAGTTAATGGTTACCAGATACTCAACACAATATTAACAAGAAGGAAGAAATGCAAACCAAAATAGGAAAAGAACAGGTTAAAGAATATTTAGCTAAATTAGATGTATTGAAGTCAGCAGACCTGATGAAAGTCATCCGAGGGTACTTAAGGAACTAGCCCAAGTAATCTCAGAATGTTTTGCAATTATCTTTGAGAACTCATCAAGAATGGGTGAAGTCCCATAGGACTGGAGACAGGTAAAACACAGTACCTATCTTTTAAAAAGAGAAACAAAGAGGACCCAGGGAATTAGACCAGTCAGCCTAAATTCAATATGTCTAAAGATAGTGGAACAAATGATTAACAATCGATTTGTAAGCACTTAGAGATAATAGGGTTATAAGGAAAAGACAACAGGGATGGTGTCAAGAACAATCATACCCAACCAATCTAATTTATTTCTTTTATAGGGTTACTGGCATGGTGGATAGGAGGGAAGCAGTAGATGTAATAGATCTTGATTTTAGTAAGGTTTTTGATAATTCCATATGACATTTTCATTAAAAAAACTAGGAAAATGTGGTCTAGATGAAATTACTATAAGGCAGGTGCACAACTGGGTGAAAGACCACACTCAAAGAGTAGTCATCAGTGGTTCACTGTCAAGCTGGGAGGCATATCTAGGGGTGGGAGTGTCATAGGGGTTAGTTAGTCCTGAGTCCAGTACTATTCAATATTTTCATTCAGGACTTGGATAATGGAATGGAGAGTATGCTTATAAAATTTGCAGGTGACACCAAGCTAGGAGGGATGCAAACACTTTGGAGGAAAGGATTAGTATTCAAAATGACCTTGACAAATTGGATAATTGGTCTAAATTCATCAGATGAAATTCAATAAAGCCAAGTGTAAAGTACTTCTCTTAGGAAAAACAAATCAAATGCACAGCTACAACATGGGGAATATTTGGCAAGGTGGTAGTACTGCCAAAAAGGATTTGGGGATTATAGTGGATCAGAAATTGAATATCAGTCAACAAAGTGATGCAGCTGCAAAAAAAGCTTATATTCTGGGGTATATTAACAGGACTGTTGTATGTAAGACATGGGATGCAGTTGTCCTGCCCTACTCTGCACTGGTGAAGTCTCAGTTGGAGTACTATGTCCAGTTAGGGTGCCACACTTTAGGAAAGATAAGGATAAGCTGGAGAGCAGTCCAGAGGACAGTTACCAAAATGATAAAAACCTTAGAAAACCTGAACTATGAGAAAAGGTTATAAAGCATGTTTAGCCTTGAGAAAAGAAGCTTGAATGGGGACCTGATAACAGTCTTCAGATACATTAAGGACTGTCATGAAGAGGATGATGATCAATTGTCCTCCATGTACACTGGAGATAGACAAGTATTGGACTTAATCTGCATCAAGGGAGATTTAGGTTAGATATTAGCAGAAACTGCATAACTATAAAGGTAGTTAAATTCTGGAATATGCTTCCAAAGGAGGTAGTGGAATCCCCATCATTGCAGGTTTCTAATAACAGGTTGGCTAAACACCAGTCAGGGATGGCCTAAGTAGCAGATTTATTTGGTCCTGCCTCAGCCCAGGGGGCTGGACTTAGTGACGTCTTGAGGTCCCTTCCAGCCCTACATTTCTATGATTCTATGCATTATTATTAAAATGTTTAATGGTCTTAGGCACAAAAACAATAATATGGTGGACATCTGAAACTGCTCCCACCAAATTGGGGGTTAGTTGAAAGATGGAGTTATGAACAGTTTGTGCCCCCTTCAGTTATCAGCTATAGGGATTTTTAAAAAAAAATGTCTGCAAATTCTCGGAATCCCCTGTCCTCCAAGTTCAGTTCTTGTGGGAAAAGAATCACTTTTCGGTAGCTCTCAATATTTGTAAAATCAAACCATTATGGTATCATGGCACTTTATAAATCAGTTATTAACTGACTGTAGATGTCTAAAATGTTAATATATGTGGCCTACTTATTGGTTTAGAACCAAATTTTCTCAGTGCAACTTCCATTTCTTTGTGCACAACTTTCTTCACACCATTTTTGCATACTAGCATTCCATGCACATAAATGTCACACATTTCCTGCACAGACTCACATTTGCACATGCAAATCAGGTGCAAATTAGTTTTCTACATATTAATTCTGCAAACTGGTACAAATAGCATGAAAAATTTACACATGCACAAATGAGGTTGGGGTTCGGGCCACTTTTAAATTCGGTTCCTTATAGGCTTCAATTTCACATGCCCCAGTTTAAGTAATTTAACACAGTCAAACTTCATTTGTTTCTAATCACATCAGAAGACTGGCTGAGCAGTGTACCTGTGTGAAACTTAGCTGCTTGGAAACAAATGGCAAATATGTTTTTGGAAGACCAACATCAGTAACGGCTTCCCTGTGAATTCCATAGAAGATACCTATTCCCCATTCCTCCCAGTTCAGATATAGTACAACACTCAGCCATCCCAACAATGCAGTAATCCAGCCTCCAGTTGTTTTCCTTATAGGGTAACCTATTACCTCTCTCCTTCTCCCCCAGCAGGACATTTCATGTAAAACTGGTCCTCATCTGTCGCTACTCAATAGCTCTCGCTTCTCTCAGCATGGTGGTACCTCATACCTCCACATACCTCACATGCCAGAGCTCACAAAGCCTAGAGTCTGGGTAACACTGGTATATGAGTGCTTCTGCAATCAAAAGGACCTAGTTATGAGTTTGGAAAACTACTATTTAAAGATAATGGAAACCATGGAGAAGTTTCTCATACAGTCTCACTTTCTTGCCAAGCCTTCCCCCACCCCCGCTTAAAAAAAGTGCTACTTCAAAAGAAAAGACACTTAAGATAATTAGAGTCTGACTATTTTAATATAGGCTGTAAGAAAACAAACACGTAAGCCAACTTTTTTTCCCACTATGTGAGCAGGAACTCACTCTCTCAGTCTTGTAGAAGTAGTACCTGAGAAATAACAGATCACAGTCACCAGTCCTTCACTTAAATAGGTGCTTACTGAGGGGGAAATCTCTAGGTCTTCTCCAAAACACTCCACTGGCCTAAATCAAGAAATGTAGACTAATGCTAGACAGATGAATTACAGTACAACAGCTGGGTTTCAGTCTATGTGAGAAGAGATCCACATTATCCTGGTCACCTTTCCCCAAAGAAAGTGAGTCACTTCAAGCCATCTCACTCCTGACAGGCAATAGAGTGGTGATATATTTTCATTTTCAGCAAAAAACATGAGTCACCCTAAGGACTAGATAGCTCAGTGAAGTGGTAATAGAGTACAGAGTCTTTCATCTCCATATCACCACTATGAATACAGCCTGACTCAACAACGACCCAAAAGTTATTAGCTAATAGTTGTTTAGTGACCCATGTGAAATGAATATGATGGTGGTAGTTGTTGTCTTGTCCTGTGATAATCATATTAGGCCATGAAGTTCAAGAATTAGGGTGACCAGATGTCCCGTTTTTAAAGGGAGAGTCCCGTATTTAAGCTCTTCTACAGGTGTCCCTACTTTTTCTTAAAAATGGGCAAACTGTCCTATATTTTCTGTCTCTTCCTCCCTCCCCCCCATCAGTACTGGTGGGTCCTGCTGCTGGCCGGATCCCTGCTCACCAGCCACCCATCCACCAGCAGTGGGGGGGTCCAGTAGCCGACGATGGGGGTGGGGGCGCAAGGCTGGTGGCGTGGCGGGGCAGAACTGCAGTGCGTGGGGCCAAGCCACTCCCCCCTGTTGGTTAGTCAGCGCATCCCCCACTGCATGCCAGCTCTCAGCCAGCAGGAGCCCGCCTCCCCCATCCCGCTTCCAGCTGGCACTGGCTGCATGCTGCGCACTGTAGCGGCTGGTGAGTGTGGGCAGCCGCCAGCTGGTTACGTGTCACCTCTGTTGCCCACCCATCGGCCCTTTACATGCTCCCCATCTCCCTGCCTTGCTTCCTCACCACCACCACTCCAGCCCCACTGCTCCTCCATATACTCACCAGGTCATCAGGTATCTCACTCCCACATACACCAATGTATGATGGAACCTATCTGGAGGTTTTGGTCCAATTTCAAGTAGAGAATAGCTAGCAACACAAATTGGTCTAAGTGGAGAGCCTTATTAGTGAGCTCAGCAGAGAGGATAAGGACTGAATATCCTTGGAGACTGAACTACCTATACACCCATGGAAATGGATTCTGTCTAGCTCAGAATTAAGAAACATGGGCATAGCAGTGTGAAGAAGATTGCTCAGCCACTGCCTATTCTGCATATGTTCTACGGATAAAAAGGATACTTCAGTCTCCAATCTGGCACTATTCTCAGGCACTAAATTCACATAAATAAATAAATAAATAAATAAACAAACAAGTCATAATTACCCTCTCTTATGCTTTTTGAGCTCAGCCATATTCAACAGGCAAACTTCTGTTGTAAACAGTACATAATTGCACCACTTCATTGGATGAAAATGTGCAGGAATTCTGATTTTTCCTAACTTTGGAGTGCTTACATTTCCAACCTTAACATTTTTAAGGTAGATTTTTGGAAGTAATATCAGTATAGCTGCTTTCGATGAATTTAGTGAGTGCAGACTATCATTCAGAGAAGACAATACTCATTCTTGTTCTCCCAAGTTTAATAGTTAACTTTAATCCCCTGGCCATTTATCCTACCAGCTATGATGGATCTATATTCTGGACCCCCTACCATAAGTCATTAAAAAGTTACATTCTTAGTCCCTAGTTTTGTCTAACACTGAAATGTGATTGTCACAAGGTGTTTATATCCACAAGTCCTTTGTCAACGCTACAAAAAATATCCTTGCAGAAACTTTTTTTCACTTTATCTCCACTCCTCTTCCCCAAAAGCCATGTGGAATAGTTCTAATCTCACTTCACAGTAGAAATCTAATTAGGCGTGAGGAAATACCTTTCATCTAATAAAGTCCTCACATGTTACAGCACATCACTCACAAGGCTGTTCCCATACTATCGCATGACTAGATAGGTTTCTTAAATAAGACATCCACAGACCACTCAGATAAGAGATTCACTTCAAACCCCTTCTTTAAAGGAAAAGGACACAGAACAGGCAGTAAACTGCTATCAGAGTTCTTAAGCTGGTCCATTGTTTGCCTCCAATTTAAATCACATAGAAGGTAATATGGCCCCAAATTCTGAAGAAAACAAAATAGGCAAGTAGCAGTTAGGGGAAAGGAGTGGGGGAGCAAGAGAGATAACAATGAGCATGAGTTACAAAAGGAACACTGCCTTGTTATTGTGTGCAAGATTCAAAAGGGACTGGACTTTTGTATGGATATCACAAATAGCCGCAGCTGTTATAATGAAATACATCAGCCCTTCTTTGTAATGGATATTAAAACTCATGCTTCAGGGTTTAAGTCAACCTCTAATTATTAGAGACTATAATGAGACCTAGATGGGGGACAGATTATCCTACGTCTACCTGCTCTAGGGTTCTTGTACCTTCTTCTAAAGTATCTGGTGCGGGCCACTGTCAGAGAGAGGACACTAGCCTAGATGGACCTTGGATCTGAACCAGTAGGTTCCTTCCCCTTCCTTCCCATTACAAACACCCCAACTTACCTCACTCAGTTAGGCTTTGTTCATTTTGGGTTTTTGGAATGGAGGAAAGTTGATAAAGGAAATATTGCATATTGACAACTCATTTATACAGAACAATATGACGATGATGATGAAGTCAGGATGGTATCCACTAACGGCCAAATATGCTGCTGACAGCAGCAAGCATGACTCCATTGCCCTCTGTGGGACTGCACCTACTTATACTAATGATGAATTTAGCGCATTGAGGGTAAGATCTTGTAAGGTAGAAAGCAATTCCTGCCAGGCACTGAGCAGCCTCAACCATCATTAAATCTAATTCTGCTCTCACTTGGGCAGGTGGAAATCAAGAGCAATCCCACTGAAGTCAGTGAAGTTACACCAATGTAAAGATGTCATAAAACTGTTTTAAATGAGAGGAGAAGAGAGTCCACGGACTCCTCTGCAAGTTGAGGGTGCTCAGCACATCACAGGAGACACTTAGTCCACATAGGACCTGTGAGATGCTATCTCCAGTGCATTTTAAGGATAAAATCTTGAAACAAAAACTATGACCATGCTAACTTGTTACAGTAACAATGTTGATTTAAAGTACAGTTAATACTGAGCAACACTTCCAAGGATCACAAACTGACTTTTTCCCTCAAATATTTTTATTTCTTTACAATAACATTTAAGAAGATGTTTCTAAAACCCCATTTCGTTAGTTTTTTTAAAACGGGACATCGGTAAGTGATACTTACAAGACACTGGATATCTCTATTGAAACTTAAAGCACCCGTCACATAATTATTACTGATATTTTGTCCATCTATTGTAATGTTAGCAAAGAATAAAGTCTTGCACTTCACTGGTCTTAGAAAGCAGCTTAATGAAGTAGGTCCTCTCTCCCAAGTGGTATTAAGCTCTGATCTCAATGTAAGAGCATATGATCATATGAATAGCCATACTAGGTCAGACCAATGGTCCATCTAGCCCAGTATCCTGTCTTTCCAGCAGTGACCAGTGCCAGACACTTCAGAGGGAATGAACAGAACAAGGCAATCTATTGAGTGATCCATCCGCAATCATCCAGTCCAAGCTTCTGGCAATCAAAGGTTTAGGGACACCCAGAGCATGAGGTTTGCATCCCTGACCATCTTGACTAATAGCCATTGGTGGACCTATTCTCCATGAACTTATCTAGTTCTTTTTTGAACTAGTTATACCTTTGGCCTTCAAAACATCCCATGGCAATGAATTCCACAGGTTGACTGTGCGTTGTATGAAAAAGTACTTTTTCATGTTTGTTTTAAACCTGCTGCCTATGAATTTCATGGGGTGACCCCTAGTTCTTGTGTTATGTGAAGGGGTAAATAACACTTCCTTATTCAGGTTTCAGAGTAGCAGCCGTGTTAGTCTGTATTCGCAAAAAGAAAAGGAGTACTTGTGGCACCTTAGAGACTAACACATTTATTTGAGCATAAGCTTTCGTGAGCTATAGCTCACTTCATCGGATGCATTCAGTGGAAAATACACTGGGGAGATTTATATACACACACAGAGAACATGAAACAATGGGTTTTATCATACACACTGTAAGGAGAGTGATCACTTAAGATGAGCCATCACCAGCAGGAGCCGGGGGAGGAGGAAAACCTTTTATGGTGATAATCAAGGTGGGCCATTTCCAGCAGTTAACAAGAACGTCTGAGGAACAGTGGCGGGTGGGGGGGGGGGAAGAAATAACACGGGGAAATAGTTTTACTTTGTGTAATGACCCATCCACTCCCAGTCTCTATTCAAGCCTAAGTTATCAAGTATGTATCCAGTTTGCAAATTAATTCCAATTCAGCAGTCTCTCACTGGAGTCTGTTTTGGAAGTTTCTTTGTTGAAGGATATCCACTCTCAGGTCTGTAATCGAGTGACTAGAGAGCTTGAAGTGTTCTCCGATTGATTTTTGAATGTTATAATTCTTGACGTCTGATTTGTGTCCATTTATTCTTTTACGTAGAGACTGTCCAGTTTGACCAATGTACATGGCAGAGGGGCATTGCTGGCACATGATGGCATATATCACATTGGTAGATGTGCAAGTGAACGAGCCTCTGATAGTGTGGCTGATGTGATTAGGTCCTATGATGGTGTCCCCTGAATAGATATGTGGACAGAGTTGGCAACGGGCTTTGTTGCAGGGATAGGTTCCTGGGTTAGTGGTTCTGTTGTGTGCCATGTGGTTGCTGGTGAGCATTTGCTTTAGGTTGGGGGGCTGTCTGTAAGCAAGGACTGACCTGTCTCCCAAGATCTGTGAGAGTGATGGGTCATCCTTCAAGATAGGTTGTAGATCCTTGATGATGCGTTGGGAGAGGTTTTAGTTGGGGGCTGAAGGTGATGGCTAGTGGTGTTCTGTTATTTTCTTTGTTGGGCCTGTCCTGTAGTAGGTGACTTCTGGGTACTCTTCTGGCTCTGTCAAATTGTTTCTTCACTTCAGCAGGGGTATTGTAGTTGTAAGAATGCATGATAGAGATCTCGTAGGTGTTTGTCTCTGTCTGAGAGGTTGGAGCAAATGCGGTTATATCGTAGAGCTTGGCTGTAGACAATGGATCGTGTGATGTTATCTGGATGAAAGCTAGAGGCATGTAGGTAAGAATAGTGGTCAATAGGTTTCCGATTTAGGGTGGTGTTTATGTGACCATCGCTTATTATAGGGTGGTATTTATGTGACCATCGCTTATTAGCACCGTAGCATCCAGGAAGTGGATCTCTTGTGTGGACTGGTCCAGGCTGAGGTTGATGGTGGGATGGAAATTGTTGAAATCATGGTGGAATTCCTCAAGGGCTTCTTTTCCATGGGTCCAGATGATGAAGATGTCATCAATGTAGTGCAAGTAGAGTAGGGGCATTAGGGGACAAGAGCTGAGGAAGCGTTGTTCTAAGTCAGCCATAAAAATGTTAGCATACTGTGGGGCCATGCGGTTACCCATCGCAGTGCTGCTGATTTGAAGGTATACATTGTCCCCAAATGTGAAATAGTTATGGGTGAGGACAAAGCCAAAGTTCAGCCACCAGGTTAGCCGTGACATTATCGGGGATACTGTTCCTGATAGCTTGGAGTCCATCTTTGTGTGGAATGTTGGGGTAGAGGGCTTCTACATCCATAGTGGCTAGGATGGTGTTTTTAGGAAGATCACCAATGGATTGTAGTTTCCTCAGGAAGTCAGTGGTGTCTCAAAGATAGCTGGGAGTGCTGGTAGCGTAGGGCCTGAGGAGGGAGTCTACATAGCCAGACAATCCTGCTGTCAGGGTGCCAATGCCTGAGATGATGGGGCGTCCAGGATTTCCAGGTTTATGGATCTTGGGTAGCAGATAGAATACCCCAGCTCGGGGTTCCAGGGGTGTGTCTGTGCGGATTTGTTCTTGTGCTTTTTCAGGGAGTTTCTTGAGCAAATGCTGTAGTTTCTTTTGGTAACCCTCAGTGGGATCAGAAGGTAATGGCTTGTAGAAAGTGGTGTTGGAGAGCTGCCTAGTAGCCTTTTGTTCATATTCTGACCTATTCACGATGACGACAGCACCTCCTTTGTCAGCCTTTTTGATTATGATGTCAGAGTTGTTTCTGAGGCTGTGGATGGCATTGTGTTCTGCACGGCTGAGGTTATGGGGCAAGTGATGCTGCTTTTCCACAATTTCAGCCCGTGCATGTCGGTGGAAGCACTCTATGTAGAAGTCCAGTCTGCTGTTTTGACCTTCAGGAGGAGTCCACCCAGAATCCTTCCTCTCCAAATGCAAACAGATGGACATTATACCAAAAGGACTGAAGGTAAAAAATCCATTAAAATCTACATACCATACAGAATATGCTGACAGCTTGTGCCACATACTCTCAAAGAAACTGCGGAACCCCCTGATCAACATCCTCTACAGCAAACAGGGAAAGATTAAGACTGAGCTCTCAAAACTGGATACTGTCATAAAGAACCAACCTTCCACACAAACTTCCTCGTGGCTGGACTTTACAAAAACTAGAAAAGCCATCTACAACACACACTTTGCTTCTCTACAAAAGAAAAAGGACACTAAACTATCTAAACTACTACATGCCACAAGGGGCCACAACAATGGTTCCCGTAACCCACCCAGCAATATTGTTAATCTATCCAACTATACTCTTAGGACAGATTCTTCTGCTGAGCTATCTCGGGGCCTCTCCTTTTGCCCCTCCACCCCCACGAACATGATACAGTTCTGTGGTGACCTAGAATCCTATTTTCGACATCTCCAACTCAAGGAATATTTCCAACACACCTCTGATCAACATATTAACCCACAGAGACCTTCCTACCAACACTACAAAAAGAAGGATTGTCGACAGCCAAGCTCTACGATATAACCGCATTTGCTCCAATCCCTCAGACAGAGACAAACACCTACAAGATCTCTATCATGCATTCTTACAACTACAATACCCACCTGCTGAAGTGAAGAAACAGATTGACAGAGCCAGAAGAGTACCCAGAAGTCACCTACTACAGGCACAAGAAGAAAATAACAGAACACCACTAGCCATCACCTTCAGCCCCCAACTAAAACCTCTCCAAGGATCTACAGCCTATCCTGAAGGATGACCCATCACTCTCACAGACCTTGGGAGACAGGCCAGTCCTTGCTTACAGATAGCCCCCCAACCTGAAGCAAATACTCACCAGCATCAGAACCACTAACCCAGGAATCTATCCTTGCAACAAAGCCCGTTGCCAACTCTGTCCACATATCTATTCAGGGGACACCATCATAGGACCTAATCACATCAGCCACACTATCAGAGGCTCGTTCACCTGCGCATCTACCAATGTGATATATGCCATCATGTGCCATCAATGCCCCTCTGCCATGTACATTGGTCAAACTGGACAGTCTCTACGTAAAAGAATAAATGGACACAAATCAGACGTCAAGAATTATAACATTCAAAAACCAGTTGGAGAACACTTCAATCTCTCTGGTCACTCAATTACAGACCTGAGAGTGGATATCCTTCAACAAAGAAACTTCAAAAACAGACTCCAGCGAGAGACTGCTGAATTGGAATTAATTTGCAAAGTGGATACAATTAACTTAGGCTTGAATAGAGACTGGGAGTGGATGGGTCATTACACAAAGTAAAACTATTTCCCCATGTTATTTCTCGCCCCCGCCCAACCCCCCATTGTTCCTCAGACGTTCTTGTTAACTGCTGGAAATGCCCCACCTTGATTATCACCATAAAAGATTTTCCTCCTCCCCCCCTCCTGCTGGTAATAGCTCATCTTAAGTGATCACTCTCCTTACAGTGTGTATGATAAAACCCATTGTTTCATGTTCTCTGTGTGTGTATATAAATCTCCCCACTGTATTTTCCACTGAATGCATCCAATGAAGTGAGCTGTAGCTCACAAAAGCTTATGCTCAAATAAATGTGTTAGTCTCTAAGGTGCCACAAGTACTCCTTTTCTTTTTACTTCCTTATTCACTTTCTCCACACCAGTCATGATTTTATAGACCTCTATCATATGTCCCATTTGGTAGTCTCTTTTCTAAGATGAAGAGTCCTAGTCTTTTAAATCTCTCCTCATAGAGAAACTTTTCCACATGACTAATCATTTTTGTTGTCCTTCTCTGTACTTTTTCCAGTTCTACTATATCCTTTTTTGAGATGGTGCAACCAGAACTGCATACAGTATTCCTGGTGTGTATGTACCATGGATGTATATAATGGCATTATGATATTTAGTGTCTTATTATCTATCCCTTTCCTAATGGTTCCTAACATTCTAATATCTTTTTTGACTGCTGCTGCACATTGAGCAGATGTTTTCAGAGAGATATCCACGATGATTCCAAGGTCTCCTTCTTGAGTGGCAACAGCTAATTGAGAATCCATCATTTCGTATGTATAGTTGGGATTATGTTTCCCAATATGCATTACTTTGCATTTATCAACATAGACTGTCATCTGCCATTTTGTTGCCAGGTCACGAGAGATCCTTTTGTAGCTCTTCGCAGTCTGCCTGGGACTTAACTTTCTTGAGTAGTTTTGTATCATCTGCAAACTTTGCCACCTCACTCTTTATCCCTTTTTCTAGATCATTTATGACTATGGTGAACAGTATTGGTCCCAGTACAGATCCTTGGGGGACTCAACTATTTACCCTCTCCACTATGAAATCAGACCATTTATACCTACCCTTTGTTTCCTGTTTTTTAACCAGTTACTGATCCATGAGAAGTCCTTCCTTCTTATCCCATGACTGATTACTTTGTGTAAGGGCCTTTGGTGAGGGACCTTGTTAAAGGCTTTCTGAAAGTCAAAGTACACTATATCCACTGGATTGCTCTTGTCTGCATGTTTGATGACATCCTCAAATAATTCTAATAGATTTGTGAAGCATGATTGCCCTTCCAAAAGCAGTGTTGACTCTTCCCCATTATATTATGTTCATCTAAGTCTGATAACTCTGTTCTTCACTATAGTCTCAACCAATTTTGCCCGGTACTGACATTAAGTTTACTGGACTGTAATTGCCTTTTTTAAAAATTGGCATTACATTAGTTAGCCATTGGTCATCTGGTTCAGAGGCTGATTTAAGTAACCAGTTACACACCATGCTTAGTAGTTCTGCAATTTCATATTGGAGTTCCTTCAGAACTTTTGGTTGTATACCATCTGGTGACTTATTACTCTTTAATTTATCAATTTGTTCCCAAACCTCCTTAAGGAAGTATATAATCTCATCATGACAAGGATGCAATTGCTAATCTCCACATTCACAATTGCAAGACAAGGATCCAGAGTATGCCCTTTCATAAGCGTCAAGCTAAAATCCCTCTGGGGTAGTCCCAAGAAGAGTGGTTGGACATGGGTCTCCTGGCTTCTAGACTTAAGTTCTAATCCTTTCTCTGACACTGACTTGCTGTGTGATGCAGGGCAAGCCACTTACATTCTACACCTCACTTACACATGACACCTACCCCCTTTGTAAGCCACTTTCAGGCCCACAAATTAAAAGCACTATATAAAAGTTAACTGTTTATAAGATGTCAGTCAACATATAGGAGCATTATCTGCATAAACACTATGGACAATAAGGATGAACTAGAAAAAAGTTTAGTCATTTCAGTTAGGGATCCAGTGGGATAGTAGGATAGTCCTTACAACTTGGGAAGTTTGAAGGTAACTCTATGCTGGGGCTTCACAATGTAGATAGACACGCTCAGAGGACTTTCTCTGTAATTGGACAATTCCTAGGATGCTAAAAGCACAACCATACATTATTTCTTGCCCTCAGAAGGCTTATGCTGAGCCAGTTAGTTCACTGGTGAGAGCTGTGCCAACACAAAGCCAACAGAATCATACAGTCAGGTCTACAAAAGGCAAGCAAAGACAGGTGCCATGCCCGTATTTTAATCATAGTGGTGAGGACTTTATTAGCCATCCACCTTTCATTAAGCAACATAACCTACAGGATAAGTTTATGCCCCTTGCCATATGATTCTGATATGAAATCCCATGCAAGATCAGTAGGACACATACAACAGATGTTGGCCAATAGATGTCATATGAAAATCCTGTCTACTGCTATCTTATCTCTCTTTAACCCGATCTCAACAAGAAACAAAAGGCTCTCACTCAGAACCAGCCTCCCATTTGGACCATCAAATCCCCAGTTCCCAAATACATTGCTCTACCCTCTCAACTACACATAGCCATGAAAAATATGCCAACTTGGGAATGGAAGTAGTACTATAGAAAGCAATTGCGTAGTGAAATCTTCTAATAAAGCTTGACCTCCAACAATAAGAGGAGAGAAGAGTGTGCATTAGTGTTGCCTCCCCTATAAATATTTTGCAAGTTATGACAATAATAATATGCCTTTTGAAGAATGTACTGTTAGTTACAATATCACAGAGAAATACTTACAATACAAGAACACTTGGTGCATTTGTTTCCTTCAGGCTGAAATTCTTTCCCTTCATGGTAATGTCTACCTTCAAATATACAACCTGAAAAGCAGACTTTGGGTAAGTGTGACTTAGATCGGGACACTTTGTTTGTTACATGATCGTACTATAGAATTATGGGGAAAGGAATCACTTTATCCTTTCAGTGATATGCATCCAACAATAAAATGTGCATTGCAGTGCAGTAACCTGTGTAAGCCTTGGGAGCCCTAAAAAGTTAGTTTGGTCCAGGATGGAGGAGGAAGAGCTTTCATGGATTTACATAGAAAATTTCTTTTGTGGCAGATAGTTTGTGCCACATTGTGCCAGGACTCCCATTTTAATCAACTTCTGTTTACAGAAGATTTCACTTTTTTAACAAGGTGCTTGTCCACATTAAATTTGGATAGATATAATAAAAAATTAAACATACCAAGCCAATTATATCACTAGAGCAGCAATGGTCTCCTAGTTATATAGTCCTGTAAAAACTAATTTGACAAAACTACCCACAAAACAACCCTCCAAACTATCTCCTTCCTTTATTGCCTAGTCATATCATATGTTAGGCCTAAATAATCTCCTGCACACTCAACATAATCCCCATGTTCCAACTCCCAAAACAATGCCTTCCTATCAATGCTGTGACATGTGACTCTTGGCCCCTCTCCATTCGCCTTCTATACTTTCATCCTTAAAACATGAACCCCAGCCAGACCCTGCACAGCTGAGAAAACCTCTGGAGTACCTCACACATGAAAAACCAGACAAGCTGCATTTTAAATTGTTTAAACTCTTTCCTATACTATCGCCATCCCCTACTCCACAGCATTAAAAAAGTGTGTTCCAATATGGATGTTAAAAAAAATATCTATTCACTCTATTCCTTAGGTCATTCAAGACGTTCTATTTTACTGGTCCACATTTCAGTAACTTCCTTCCTAATCTCTCCATTACAGTGGATACTTACCAAATCCTAATAACTAGAAATATTGAGCACAGATGGAAGAGTAGAATCCCTAGGAAATCTTACCTGGACAAGTGGGGCAACACATTCCCGGCAGCTCAGAAGGGTTTTTGCAATGGACAACACACTGCATCTCAGATTCTGTTACCACTCCTTCCTGAAATGGAACAAACCAAACCAAACACAATAATAAGGAGCAAAATTGATGCACAATTAATGACATGATATTTGCTGTATAGCAAAACCTTTTCAAATCCCTCTTTCTTTCTGTATCTGCAGGTCACTATCAGGATTCAGATTAATCCACACTCAAAAGAGCACTTGAATCTCCCTGACAACAACCATGAGATTTGTCCTATAATGTGTCAGGTAAGAAACCAAGTACCTTCTTAGGAAAAGGAATTCTGCTTTATCAAGTTTCAGAGTAGCAGCCGTGTTAGTCTGTATTCGCAAAAAGAAAAGGAGTACTTGTGGCACCTTAGAGACTAACAAATTTATTAGAGCATAAGCTTTCGTGAGCTACAGCTCACTTCATCGGATGCATTTCGATGAAGTGAGCTGTAGCTCACGAAAGCTTATGCTCTAATAAATTTGTTAGTCTCTAAGGTGCCACAAGTACTCCTTTTCTGCTTTATCAAGGGTCCTCACCCATAGGAAACTTGGAAACAATCTGCCATGCAGCTTTGATGTAAACAGAACAGACACAAAACATTCCCTACACTCTCCCCTCAGAGGAAAAGGACTTAGAAAGAAGATTAAAGCATTTCATTCTGTAGATGGGAGCCTCTTATCTAAGATGCACCTCCTGATAGGTACTAGTAACTTATTTCCTACACTTCTTGTTGAAGAAGCCAAAGTCCTGCTGAATGAATTTGGGCAAGAGTATCTGTATGCAAAGTATTTTTTTGTGAACACAGGAAGCCTAATTTTCAAAACTTGAGCACGTAGGGTAAATAGGATTACCCAATTCTGCATTTTGGACATTCAGTCTGGCACTTAGACAAGTAGGTACTCATTTCACATGTCCAACACTGATCAGACTATCCAAATGTAAGCTTTGAACATCTTATTATAAAGAAAATGTATGGTTATATGCTATGTTAATCTTGTTTAATTGCAGCCGATAACGTTCTCAATGTATGCACATTTAAAAACTGGGCATGCTTTCCTTTTACTTTTCCTCTCGAAAGAGGCTTTGTGGACACAGCCAGTTTTAGATGCCCATGAAAATCATTAATGCCGCAGGCAGGCCTTAGCAAAAAGGAGCTAGTATCTGACTACCTGGTGCCAAAAGGTACCCAAAAAGATCCCGTTGAATATTTCCAGTCCCCTTCAAAATATTTGTGCAGAGTATTTAAACTTGGTCATCTACCTTATTTCTAAAGATAGCACTGATATCAATGTTGGGTCAGAAGAAAATGCAGCTCTTAGTAAAGGGTTTTTGTATTTTTACCCCCGAAAGATCATGATCACATCCATTTGTATGGACAAACCTAGAGACTGCAGAAACATCAATTTGTCAGTTACCTGGCTTGTGTACACAAATGCAATGTGCGTGTCTGCAGATGAATACTCTTGTGGATTTTATTGGTAGAACTCAGGAAGGCTATCAGAAATGCAGCCGACTAAGTCGACAAATCAGTAGATCAGGGAAAAGAAATGGGTTGTTTGTTAACTTATTTTAATTAGTATTCCAGATTGGTGCGTCTCTTACAAACAGGTGCACACTCATATTTTGTTAAAAGTCTAATGATTGCTGAGAAAAGCAAAATAATTCCAGTGTTCAGGCTAGCCTTCCATCCTTAGCTCATCCAGGTACGTTTTAGATTAGAATCTCAGTATTTAAAATAAGTAAGCTTGTTGTTCTGAATGTTGCACTATAGCTGGTCACAATTGGATGAGTTAAGGACAATGCAGCAGCCTTAACTCTGAACATGATCTCTTGTTTTTCTTGGCTTAAGAAACTGAAGATTTTAAATGTATTGTTTGGATTTAATACAAAAGATTCAGACTTTCATGAGAGAAAGCAAACAATTCTGCATTTGTTAACTTCATGACTTCCAGCCCTTACCTGACACTGATATGCAATACATGGATTAGCTGGGGCTTGCCATTTTATGGAGCTGTTGTAGTTGTTTCCTTCAAAAGTGCAACCTAGAGAAAGAGAGAAGCAGGACAGTCTCTTACTTTATGATTACATGATGTTTTGGAAGGGAATCGGTAGGTTTCTATAGACAGATTTTCAAGCTCAAGCTGCAGAAAAGGTTCGTATAAGGAGGACAGAGCTCAAGGCCTACTGAGAAGATCTCCCCAAGTCCAGCCAGTCGTCCACGTAGGGATACATTTTGGTGTCTCTCTTCCTGAGCTATGCTATGAGTACTTTGGTAAACACTCTGGGGGTGACTGAGAGACAAAGGGGAAGCACCCTATTTTGATAATGTTCTTGGCCCACCATGAATCTTAGGTACATCTTATCTGATAGGATTATAGCTATGTTGAAGAATGCATCTTGAAGACTGAAAGATGGGAACCAGTCCCTTGATTCCAGAGTGGGGATTACTGATGCCAGAGTAGCCTTCCTGAATTTCAACTTCTTTATGAGATGTCTTAGGCCACTTCTATGCTGCAGGCCTATGTCAGTATAACTACCAAGGGTGTGAAAAATCCATACCCCTGAGTGACATAATTATACCAACCTTAACTGCCCCCTCTGTGTAGACAGCACTATGTCAGTGGGACAGATTCTCCCATCAACATAGCTACTGCATCTCAGGGAGGTGAATTAACTATGCCAATGGGAGAGCTCTCTCCCATCAGCGTACCAATGTCTTCACTTAAGCCCTACAGCTATGCGGTTGCATTGGTGCAGCTGTGCCAATGCAGTTTTAAGAGTAGACCTGCCCTTAGAACCAGGATCGGTTGCCACCGTCCCTTTTCCTTAAGGATAATAAGGCATCTTCTATAGAAGCCTTTCCCCTGATATTGAGGGTGAACCCTCTCAATAGCCTGGAAAGAAAATAGCAAGATGACCTTTTGTTATAAGAGAACCTCATGAAAAGGGATAGGGAAGGGTGATTGGGAGTAGTTGGTGTCTGGAAATGGACAGATAAAACTGGCATGTTTTTAAGACCACTAGTTGAGGAATTGGCTGTAGTAATTGAAGATATCTCTTTAAAAAAAAGTATATGTAAGAATCTTGGAAACAATATTTTGTAAGAGTTAAAACCTATAAATAGTTCCATCTTCTAGTTCATAAATCAACAAATAACCTAATTTAGAATTTACAGTGCACAGATGGGCCAGTGTAAAGATGGTAACAATATCATGGGCAGGGCAGGAGTTTAGCAATGTTCCCAAGGACATGCAAAGAGGACCAGGTTAAAACATTAGCATCACCTTAAATGACAGAACCATTTAAAGATAATACCCTTGTGCATGGCATCACAAACCTGGGTAATGTGGACTGCTGTCACAGGGGCCATATTATCAGTTGGTGTAAATCAGCATAGTTCCATTAACATCAATGAAGCTATGGTAGTTTAAACTAACTGAGGATCTGCTCTATAAAATCTCTAGCACAGGCCAACCATGGAAAAGTTGTGGATCCAGGGCAAAGAAGCTCAAGTCTTGGTCTCAAGAATCCAAGCAATGAAGAATGCCAAGAGGATGGACTTGTTTTCCTTGTAAATGTGGAGGTTTAAAGTCAAATAAAGAGAAGTCTTTAACTATCAGTCCCCTTCATAATTTTAATTCAGGCAATTATTTTACTCAGGTGAAAAGTTAAAAAAATAACTCAAGAGGCATAATATTTTTTAAAAAATGAAAAATAGAAAGCTAAGCATGCATAGGGAATCTAAACAGCACGTTTTCCCTCAAAAAGCAATGAGCATATGGAATTAGTTTCTAGGAGAGGCCGCTGAAGTAAATGGCATAAAATGGATGTAAGAGACAACTGAGAAGTCTTTCTGGAGGACCAAAGGATGTTAGGATATAGCAAAATAGCAGCCAGGTGGCGGGGGGGGGGAGGAATGTTCAATGTCACTCAAAAATTGAACAGGCTTGTAGAGTCAAACAGCCTTTTCCTGTTTGTTAAAGATTATATGCTTTTTTAGGAGAATCCCTTAAAGCACTTATCCATCCAGTCTTCTGCTGCTTCCCTGCAGTAGTGCTAGTGTAGAACAAGCTGGAAGCTATGGCAATACAGAAATGACAGATCTGTATGGATAAGGCCTGATCCAAAGCTACTGAAATCAATGGAAAGACTCCCAAAGAGCTGTGGAAAAGCCTTAGCAGGTCAGCAACAGAGGAATATACAGAGACAATAAAATGAAAGAAATTACGGTACATAACAGGCATAGATTATCTGTGCTCTTCCTCCTCAAATTCCACTAAAATGGTTATTTATAAATTTGGGATATTTGTTCTTTTTTTCAAAAACTTTCAGCAGTAAAAACTGGGATTCTTTTAGGGAATACACTCAATTCAGTATCAGTGGGCAAGTTTGCCAGTACTATGGGTGGGAGCTGTTCTGTTTTCTGATAAATCTATTTCATGTGGGCATTTCATGAGACGATCACCCATTCTCAGAAATACCAGACAAGGAAGAGCGATTTGAATAACTGATTTAAGTATAATTTCAAATAATTTAATTTTTATTTATTTATTGTTTAAATCATTGATTTAAATCAGGGTTGGAGTTTTGTAAAGCTAATTTTAAAGTTTTAGCTATGGCATTTTTAGATTAACATTTATAATTCATTAAGTTATAAATACTCCTCTTTAAAATGTCACTGCTGCTACAGTCTCTTATTTGTCTTTCATAAAACTGTGATAGGCAAAAAACAATATTGCAAGGCCCTGATGCTTCAATCACTTAAGCGGATAAGAAACTCTACTCATGTGAAAGGGACTCAAATGAATAGTCCCATTGTTTTAAAGTTAACATGTGCATATGTATGTAGCATCTGGGACTAAAATTGTATTTTTTATTAAAAATGTCTTTGTGACATAAAACCTTTGTCACTTCAAAATAAAGTGCCTCAGTGTTAACAATGAGAACTTTTTGAGACTCAACACATTAACATTGTTATTCTGAACTGTTTTATACACAGAGGTCAACATTTTCAAAATAGGAGCCTAAAGTTAGGCCCTTAAAACCATAATTTGCCACCTAAAGGTGGGATTTTCAAAAGTACTTAGGTGATTTAGCATTTCAGCCTTCTTTACTTCTGGAAGTTCAATATGGGCACAGTTCTACAAATTGCTGAGCACTCTGGTCCCCATTCAGGAAATCACTTAAGCATGTGCTTGATTTCAAGCACTGCAATGGAACCATTCACATTCTGCAAGTTAATGACCAAAGACAGAGTGCTCAGCACCTTTCACAATGGAGCTCTATATCAGAATGTGGGACTAGCTGCAGCATAACTCCAGCTATTTGCTTATCAGTTTTTTGTGTGTGTGTGTGTGTGTGTGTGTGTGTGTGTGTGTGTGTGTGTGTGTGTGTGTGTGTGTGTGTGTGTGTGTGTGTGTATAGAGTTAATGAGACTCTGGACTGATCTTTTTCTTTATGGATGAGCATTTTAAACATATAACTTCTTAGTAGAAAAATATTTCTGTGCAAAATCTGAAAACAAATTAGGAAATTAATACGGGTAACGGGTAAAATTTTAGCAATTTTAAATTAAGACTCCCTTTGATTTCAGTGGGACTAGGATTTAACCCTCAGTCTTTTTCTCACCTAGGAAGCCAAGTGGCAAATACTATTCCTATTTCAGTACATATCTGCAAACAAACCAGTAAATAATTTTATTTGGATTTAATCCTGATTTGTTTTGATTTGACTACTCCACATTGCAGAACAGTGGACAGAGTGCATGTGTCAGTGATGAGAGGTGAGATGCAGACAGAGGTTTTGACCAGAATTTTGTAAGTGAAAGAGACAAGGAGCCAACAAAGGAGGGTTGACATGGTCAGAGCATTGAGAAGGTAGGGTTGTTTTAGCTGCTGAATGTTGGGAAGGTTGAAGATGGGATAAAATCATTGAGGCTTGAGAGAAAGTAGTTACAATAGCCCAGGTGAGATATTCATATTATTTTGACCCGAGGCATACCCCTTTGCCCATAGTTGTGTCCTTTGTACTTCCCAAAGCTGCATCCATAACACATTCTTCAAAACTAACAGAAAACAGACTACATACCAGCTAGTGTTCCAGACCCTTACTTTCAATACATACATCTTCCAGCTGACACTGCAAACACAAAGCAGGGCCTTCCAAATCCACTTAATCATACTATGGAAGTTTGAGACTCTCCTGAAATCAGCTGAGTAAAACCCTTTCTGCTTCAATAAGCTTATTCATCCAGGTAGAATTCTGCCTGCTACATGATTGAACAGACACCATATTTAGCTCAGAAAGTAGCAATTTCTGAATATGTGCAATGTTATCAGTGAAGGTATTGCTTTTCTTCTACACAATCACACACCATGATGGAATCCCTCTTCAAGATCCTAAAAGCCTAATTCTCACCAGGAAACCCCATTAAGTCAACTTTTGCTAGCCATCTATTATTTGAAGAGGGGGGGAAACCATGTATAAAAATCTAGGAACACCAGAGCTCAACTTAAATATTCAGTTTAAAGTATTTAAATACTTAGACTAGACTGATTTCAATGGAACTATGCTGATTTACCTAGTTAAGATTCTGACCCTAATTTACAGTCGCTTCTATTTCTTTCTTAGAAATGCTGGTGTATTATTAATGTAAAATATTAACTTTCCGTTATCTGTGGTTTTGTTCCTATAAGCTACCTGCTTCCAAATTGTTCAGATAAGTCTTGGATAAGCATACAAGCTTTGAGTTGCTTATCTGAACCAAACCAAACCACTGAATCTTTTGAAGTTGGTCCATTGTGGTCTATTAAGTGAAAACTACTCAATAGCTGCTAAAGTAACCTGATAAAGCCAAACTGATAAGGACCCAAATCTAGACTATCTACATAATAAATGGAGGCAATATAGCTAAATTAGCGCTTGTAATTTCAGTTATTGCAGCTTCAGTTATTTCCTGGCCAGAGCCAGAAGTGTAAACCAGAAGCAGAACCAGGGATCAGTACCAGAGAGACTGCAGCCAAATTTTAGAACAATAGGATCAACTGGAGTCAGAAGCCAGAGGGGAGCTGGGGCTGGAACAATGGCAAGCACTGCTGCAGGCATGTTAGAGGTTAAGCAGCCACTGGTCTGCTGTGGGGGCCAGGCTTATATAAGCATGGTTGCTAAACTAGCAGCCAGTCAAAGCTGTGGCCACTCTGTCAGTTCCAAGGCAGTGTAGCTAGGCTCACTGGTTGCCTAGCAGCAAAGTTAATCAGGGAGCAGGCCAGTACCTGGTCTGGGACCTGACAACTCTACATCTGGGAATGAGCCTCTCAGCCTGGGTCCACAGACTTGTATTGGTGGCCCCAGCATGCAAAAAACAGATGTATAGACATTGTCACTCATGCTAGAGCATGAACTCTCAAGCCAACCCACCCCAGCCCCCCAGGCTTGAAAGCCCGAGCTCCAGTCCGGAGTCACAATGTCTACACAGCTATTTTTAGCCTGGTAGTTTGAGCTCCACTAGCGCGAGTCTGTGGACCGAGGCTGGGAGGCATTCTCCCAGATACAGACATACCCTGTGTGGGTTGGCATGCTTATTTTGGAATGAGAGTGCCCTATTTTGAAATAATTTAGATCAATTTTTTACAGTTTTCCATTTAAATAAAGACTAGGATGCTTTTATTCCAAAAGAAGCATGTTCTCACACAGATTTGAACAGATATAATTAAAGATGTGAATTACAACCGATTGAGTTATTTTTGTTCCATTTTATCATGGAGACAAACTGGACAGTCCGTAAGCCACTCATCATCCCACCTCCAATAAGAATTTGAATGGAACTTTTTTCCTCCTGCTCCCCAGCAGCACATGACAGTAGTACTCCAAAGAGAAAAAATGGGCTGGAAAGGATGGACTAACATACTAAGTCTTAGACAGTGTCCTCAAAAGTTCATTAAAAATAGGACTTTATTACTCAATTTGAGAGTTCCCAACAAGATTCCAGTAGGAATTTGTGCTTATTTTAGGCTAATGGGAATTCTATAGACAAGTCATTTCCCATAGTCCCAGGAGAAAATATCAGATTAACATACTGTAGGTTGGCTCCATGTCCTCTGTTTCTAAAGCATCCTCCTCCTATTTTTCTTTTTTCCCCTCCCCTTCTATTTAAAAAGTAACCTCTCTATTGGCATGAAAAATAAACATCAGGATAAAGAAAACACTCATAAGACAGCTTTTATTTATTTTTGAAAAATTATTCCTCAGGGAAAAGCCCAGACAAACTAGCACAGAAATATCAGATCAAGCCAAAAACCCCTTGCAAATTCAGCTGTATGTCACTGACATTAAACCTGTCGGCCAAGTTAAGAGAACTGCAAATCCCATATGTGTATATTATTAAATCTATTTTCACATATTTCATAATGTTAAAGAGTCACTGACACCTCCTGGCAAATGCTGAAATTCTACGTAGAGACAATTTTGCATAAGTAATGTAGCTAGTATTCCTCTTCTGTTTTTTATTTATGTGCAAAAAACATGTTTCTTAGAGGCTCATTTGTTTCTGCTGCTTATACTTCACTTGGTGTGATATATATGCATAGCAGAGAGCCTGTGCAATGTCCTCCACACCGTTTACACCCAACATTAAAGAGACAAATCCAGCTCCCTCCTGCATAGCCACTTTTTGCAGCTGAACCAGTGCAGTTCCATTGCACACAGAATGTGGACATGGAGGAGCCACATATGGGGTAAATAGCATAGCATAACAGCACCTGGGTGTGGCGCCAGCAAATGGGTGGGATAGGGTTAGGAATTTAATGTACATAAATCCCTCACTATTCCTCCTCCTGGCAAGGGAGTTGCCACGTAGTAATCTATGAAGCTACCTCATCCCACGATGCATATATCCAACTCCGAACCCAGCCACTAGTGTGGGGTAACAGAGGATTTGGCTTAAGAATGCTCTGAAATAATATTTACCTCTAGTGCAGAGGACCACAACATTTCAATTTGAATTGGGGCTGCATGAGGGCCACTGATAAAGAGCCCTCTGCAGCCCTGTTGTGTCAAGGAGTAGTTCTCCGCACGAGCCCTGCATAGTACAACGTGCATGGCAATGATGAGGGTGGGTCAGGAGAGAGACCATGGGATCTGCGTTACATAGCCCTACAACATTGCCCAAGAAGCTCAGTGATCTTACAGCTGCTACCACAGTGAAAGTGGACATAACAGAGATATAGGTCTGCCCTCTGCCCCCATTCTCTCGGCAGCTGAAATTCACATTCGCAGATGCCCTGTATTTCCCCTGTATGTGGAGTCAAATGAATTTCACTCTTTTATGACCTGACATGAACACAGTAAAACAACAAAATGTGTGATTAGAGCTCCACTAGTTCCTGAACTTGTACAGTCTTTAAACAATGGAGAATTTCACAGTTCGTACAATATGTGCTGCAATAGCTAAGCACAAAAAAAATGGGATCTATCCACATGCAAAGATTGTAAGAGTCTTACCACAAAAGTATTGCGAGGTCCCAGAGCTTGGGCTCCAGCTCAAACTCAAATATCTACAAACCAATTTGACAGACCTGCAGCCCAAGCCCCATGAGTCCAAGTCAGCTTACCTGAGCCAGCCATGGGTGTTTAATTGCTGTGTAGACCTACCCACAGCAGCCAGAACCAGATGCTTCAGAAGAAGGTGTAAAAACACCACAGTAGGCAGATGTAGGATAATCTGCACACCCCCTCCACTCTCCTACCCACAAGTGTTAGGGCTCATTCTAATATCTAATAGTTATAGGCCATCTTAAGCCCTGAATCATGGAATTTAATATCCCTTCCAAAAATTTTGTTTTCGTGAATTATAACCCTAGATATTTTGATATTCGAGAATGCTTGCAGTGTCATTGTCTGTGCTATAATCCACTTCTGTGGCAAAATAGGATTATTCTTAAGGAATATCAATGGAGCATATATGTCACAAACACTTAAATCATTACAAAATATTTATAAAATGAACCATCAACAGTGAATAAGTGCAGGACAGAACAAATTGCATATGAAGAAAAGTAAAAGATAGCACCAGACTCAGCCTAGAATAACTTAAAACATAATTAGAGTAACAAACTCCCTTTACTTTCCCACCTACTACATCTTTGCATGGCACTCTCATAGCCATCCTGGGGAGATGCACATTAGCAAGAACAAAGAGCGGAGTATGGCTCACAATTATAGTACACACATCTTATCCATCTCTGATCCACTAATAACAAAACTCTTATTCAGAGAGCAAATAATTTATTTTTAGAAATGGAGAGAGCCCCAAATTAAAATGACATCTGTTCAGGTAAATACGAAAAAGTTGCCAAATCCATTTCTATAATCCTCAGTGACCTCATATGTTTTCATTAAATGTATTGAATACAATGAGAGAAGAGAAAAGGCACTTCTCCCTCACCCCCCCCCACCCCTAATGTTACAGTGACAGGACATACTGGACTGGGATTCAGGCTGAAAACCACTGTTTTATGGTAACGAGAACCTTTCGCAGACCCCTTACACATAATCTGCGGACCGCCCCACCACCAAGGTCCAGAGGTTGAAAACCACTGGTTTAAGGGTAATATATTGTTTTTATCTCAGCAGCTTTCACCTGCTACTAATTTTCTTTCTCATTGCATAGGCAGGTAAGGTTTTTGTTGATGTTTCAGTGAAAGAAGAACTGCTAGAAGACATTTAAATATCACACACAAGTGTGCAATTAGTAGCAAGGGATCACTGCACAGTATGCAGCTAGAAGAAGGAAAAATTCTCCCACAATGTTTTGAATTCAGATTATTTGTGTGTGCATAGGTATGCATAGGTATGTAGCAGAGTGCTCAGCTTGATGCATAATCAAATGCATAAAATCCCATTTTAAACTGCTGTGGTGACATGGACTACACAACTGGAAGTATTACAGCCCCCAGATCCAATCATTAGGTGGCCTCCCACATAATAAAACAAAACCACCAGATTTCCTGCCTATTTTTATGGTCATCACAAATTGTCTGGAGCTGGCTTCTTGTTTCATACACAAAGCCAGTTTTGAAATTGTACTCCCAACCTTTTGTTCATGATATTATAGACACCTATATATTTTAAATAACAATAGCCAACCATCCATTTCTCCATAAGGTTGGGAAACTGGCATTAACAAAGAATATTACAAGGGAAATGAGTAACAACCCCCGTGTTTCAGTTGGCCAACACTTTCCATTATAAAAGATTCTGGTGACTTTTTGAGAAACTTTAACACCACTATTGTTTGCACCAGACCTTTGAAATTAGGCATGGAGAAATCCACTGGGCTCAAGAAGTGCCTTTTCTTTGTCCCAGGAAAATGTTGTTCAGGTTTAACTGAGATATAAACTGTTACAAATCATCATTTCACTTCTCTTGCTTGAGTTGCTCAGGAACTTTTTTTGGGGGGGAGGGCAAGGGGGGCTTAAACAGCCTACCAAAACAATATCTGAATACAAATATTCTGAGGCCATGTCCCAGGCTGCCACCAAAGCAGGGGTACATCCTGGGAGCTGTAGAGGAAGAGAGAGGGAAGTGGGATCCCCAACTTCCACCCAGACATACTACATGGCCCCAGCAGATCACATACCCTTTTGGGGGCCACCACATGGGACAGGAGCTCTCCCCAGCTTCCTGGGTGGAGGACAAGAGAGACAAAGCAAGAAACCAGGCTCCCCACAAAGACACGTCCCAGAGGCTTATATCCTCCCCTGCCCCCGCCCCCCCAACAGACAGAAGAGCCTTTATTTGCTACCAGCTAATCCAGTTAGTTCCGTAGCTCAAGCAATGCTGAAGGTCCAGGATTCAAACCTTGTTGATGATGTATGCTGTGGGGGATCACTCCAATTTTACACAATAGGGGTTACCTCTTTTAAAACTTTAAAAATACTAAGAAATTACAATATAATATTATGTTATTTAAGTGGCAAAGCCAAGCTCTCAAGAGATAGGAAATTCCAGAATTTAAGGTTTCCCTTACAAACATAATTTTTCCCCTTGTGCTTATGCATTATGATCAAGTTTTAAATTACATACTACTTCACATACTACTCTTTTCACCGAACCACTGCCTTATTCATTACACAGGAAAGACCCACAAGGAGGGAAAAATCAAGGTTCCATGGGCAACCTTACATTTTGCACTTCCTAACTTTTGAGTCCTTGAATTCATAACCTTAATGTTTTTTTCATAATTTCATATGCAAGAAAGCGGTCATCTATGTATCTGGTATGAACATGGGGAATTGATTTCCAATCAGTTCAAAATATAGTTCAGGAACTTTATGCTGTAAAGCTAAAGCAAAATATAATTTACAGTTTGTGACAATGAAACTTGTAACTATAAATTCATACGTTTTTAGGAAACAGTTTAATTTCAGTGTCATTTTAAGGTGGGCCTCTCCCTTTCCTTGGCTTAAAAAAAAGTGTCAAAGTTTTAGACAAATCTATGAATTTGGGTTTGCCAGGCATGTTCAGAAATCTAAACTGGACCACAGAAGCAAAGCATAAATAGATCAGCCATCAAATGTCTTTAGTCATCCAGGAAAAAAATATATATCCATCATGTCTCTTCTGCCTGAATTATAGAGTAGTCTGTTTTCCTGCCATTATATTTTTTCCGGCAGGGTGGTAGAATGTTTGCATTGGGTTTTGGATTTAGAATTCCCCAGCAATTTATTCTACCCAACTTCCCTCCCAAAGTCACCCCTACTACCACTGGGGAATAAAATAAATAAATAAATAAATAAATAAAAAAGAGAGAGAGAAAGTAAAAGCTGGCTGAATAGGAAATTCTTTACTTCATCAGCTGAGCACTATTGAGCAGTCTCTCAACAGTTTTACAATGTTTTATGGCATATTACCTCACTGTGTCACTATAAAAAAGAGACACTTTCTACTGATTTTAATTACAAAAATGTATCACTTGTATAAGTATGGTAATTATGTAAAAAACATATTTCTTTATTACCACAATCCATTTATTGTATAGTAAAGGACCCCCCAAAAAAAGAAGAAGTGGGAATTTAATAATTAGCTAATTCAGTTTCTAAAGCACTTTGAAGATGAAAAATTATAGCTGAGAACTAAGCATGTATTGTTTGAATTGTTGCCGAGTTCCCTTTTTAGGAAATTTTAGTTTAAATTATCACCAGATGCAAGTAGTTTTTACTAAAGTCCAAACTTCTTACAAGATTTATGGCTCATTGCTATCATGTATATTAATAGAATTCAATAACATAAAATACACTGTGTTGGTGAGGGGGATGTTTGTTTTAAACAGAAATGGAGAAATGCTGCCATGCTATTTTCTGAACTGCACTTCTCTTTTTCTTCACTGAAAAAGAGGGGATAAGGGTGCTTCTGGAAGCATAAGGTGTAAGCATCTGCATATTTATTCACTTGTAGGAGACAGCAAAGAATATCAGCCTGCCAGAAGCCTATGAGCCCATAGGTGTGAAATGTGAAATCTCTAATACAGGGAAGAAAGGTTAGAGGTCTGCTTGAATGTACAAACCAGCTATCACTTCACTTCTGACCACAGCAATCTCTTATGGATGTGGTGGGAATGATGGTTGGGTGGGGTGAGTAGGGGGCATCCTGGCCAACTCTTTACATTGGTTGATCGTGACAACAAACAATGAAAACATGCAGAAAACAAGTTTTGGAAAGGGAAGGGTGAATTCCTTCATATCAAATGGGGAATTATTTGGGAGACAGGATAGAAAAGTAATGAATATGAGTAATAAAGTAGCAGCAGCAAGGACTCTTCATCTTCTGAGGGCAATTTGGCAGTCCTGCCAAATGTTTGGAGTCTGTTTCACTAACTCTATTAAGATCTTGTTTCCATTTAGTGCTTTGCCTCAGGTTGGCATCCTTCCTCTGGGAATAATATTATAATTTCATCATAATAATAAAGCACTACTAATGAAATAGAAACAAAAATGTGTTTTAAGGTATTATGATATCTTGGAAACTAACTAATTTACATGTTCATATTATAAAACTATGCATCTCCCCATAACTTGGGGATTTCTTAAAATTATTGCGATTTTTGGGGCCACTAGTAGCCAGAGATGGAAAGCTTTAGACTTCACTCTACATCTGGCAAAACAAATTCAAGAACTGAGAAACTTAAAAAAATAAATAAATAAAGAGAGAGAATATATTAAGGAAACTGCACCTTTGCATTGCTCACAGCAGGCTCCTCTCTGCTTAATGACCAGAGAACACTCCTTGGAAAGCACTGGACACTTCTCTCGTTTGCATGTCACTTCCTTATTCTAGGCAAAAAAGGCAAATGTTGTTGAAAGAAAAAATCAAACATTTATTCTCCATTTCATGACACTCCAAAAGTGAAATATGGGTTTAGGAAGTCACTCCCTGCTTGACAAGAGACCTTTGTGATTCAAAATAATCAAAAATCCCCTCATAGAAACAGACAGTATTTTTCCCTCATAGTACATACTGAGAAGGGGAGGGGGGCGGAAAGCACAACATTAAAAGGAGATCTAACCTAGATAAAGTAATGCCAAAGGAAACGTGTGATTCCTTTTCCCATTCTAATATTACTTTTTGGTATACTGTAGAAATGATAATATTTTTGTAAATTATATTTCAAACTATTAGAGTACATGGTCCAAGACTTCCTTGTGTGAACAAAAATATTTGCTCACAACTGTCCAACAGTCCCAAATAGTACAGTGAATTAAAGTGCAACTGTCTAAAGTTCCAAGCCAAATAATAACTCAGTTGGGTTTGAATGGATTCAGGTTAAAAAACAAAAAAGAAATATAAATGCCAAGTGAGGAGATATTTATGAAAAGTTCATAGCACAGGGACAGCTCTCTGATAATAGGGCCATATTAACAAAAGTGTTTCAAGCATTTTCATTTGCTGTTATTTCTAAAGTGACAGCAGTTTTAAATACAGTAAAACCTCAGAGTTATGCACACTTCAGTAATGGAGCTTGTTCATAACTCTGAAGTTTCGTAACTCTGAACAAAACATTATGGTTGTTCTTTCAAACATTTACAACTGAACATTGACTTAATAATTGACTTTGAAACTTTACTATGCAGAAGAAAAATGCTGCTTTTAACCATCTTAATTTAAACAAGTACAGAAACAGTTTCCTTATCTTGTCAAATCTTTGTTTTTAAACTTTCTCTTTATTTTTTTAGTGGTTTACATTTAACACAGTACTATACTTAGGGTGACCAGATAGCAACTGTGAAAAAAATGGGATGGGGGTGGGGGGTAATAGGCACCTATACAAGAAAAAGTCCCAAAAAACAGGATTGTCCCTTTAAAAACGGAACATCTGGTCACCCTAACTGTACTGCATTTGCACCCTCCCCCCCCCCCTTTTTTTTTTTTTGTCTGTGCTGCTGCCTGATTGTGTACTTCTGGTCCCAAATGAGGTGTGTGGTTGACCAGTTAGTTTATAACTTTGAGGTTCTACTGTATACACATACACACACACAGAGCTTAAATTCAGCCGGAGCCATCCAGAGCAAAGCTCTGGTAAATATTTTCAAACCCCTGGGAGCACCGGTACCTCCCACAGGCTGAAGCCCTGAGCCCCAGGGCTCTGGGAAACATTCAGGGAGAATTTAAGCCCTGCACACACATAATAATGCACATAGGGCCTAATAAAGTTAAGCACATGCTTAACTTTAAATATATGCTTATGTCCCACTGCAGTCTATGAGATTTAAGCATATACTTAAAGTTAAGCACTTGCTCAATTATTTGCTAAATAGGTATGGGATTAAGCACATGCTTAGGTGCTCTGCTAAATGAAGGTCTTAATACAACTACATTTATTTGGGATTACTGCTTTGTTTGAACATCTCCCAGGGAACAGATTTCATGCCTCATGAGAGTAAATGATCATTAATGCTGCTTAATTGGGAGAGTGATACCAACAACAACAAATCCATTTATTGGTGATTCATTTGTCCAGTGCTAAATCAGTGTTTAACTAGTTGTCATACATGGGAGATTCTAAGATCCAATCATTGAATCCATAATTTGCAAATAAAGACTAAAAGATGATGTAATGAATAATTTGTATTCGTAAACATTTTCTTCACTTAAGGCCTAGTATTGCACTGTGCTGAGTAAACTAAAACTCCTTGGATTTCAATCAGAATAGAGGCGGTTGGTTCTTCTCAGGAACAACTCAATAACTTCCAGTATTGGGCCCATAAGATTACTTTGCAGGTATAACTTTTGCATTCCCTAACATATTTGTGTTTAAATGTATCAGTTTCTACATTGTGTTAACATAGGAGCTGTGATTCTCCACTGCCTTTCACCTACACTTCACTGATGTAAATTACTACACAAAGTGCAAGACAGAAGACTCCAAGGATTATTTTTGCATTTCATTACAGTACATATACAAATTTATACACTGCATAGCATACACACACACAGCCAAATACTCATCTGATATAAACTGATGTGATTACAGTGACTTCAATGGAGCAACCAATGGCCCAAAATGTTCTATTGTATCATCTCTCAGTGCATGGTCAAATAATTAAGAACAACAATTCTTTAGAAATATATAATAAATTATTCTCTCTTTTTTGTTGTTCAGATATGAGCTGGCACAAAAGCAGATAAAGGTTCTCCCTTCCTACCCCTTCCCCAAACTGTCTATTTTGAAATCCTTCTCAACTCCCAATCCCCTCAGGAAAATCCAAGGAAAACAAATAAGCTTTGCAACATGACCTGAAGGCCATCAGATCTGGGATCTATCACACCAAGGAGCCAAGCTGGTGCAGAACTTCCTTTAACAACCTGCCAGCAGTCCCAAACTCATTTAAATCAGGGAACTGTTTGCTTGAGCACTCAGTTTATCCCATCTGCCTTGGGATCATGAGAGATGCAGGTTCCTAAACTGTCCCGGATCCAAACTACATAGGGCTTTATGGCTTAACCTCCATTTAGATAACAACTGGTAACCACCACAGATCACATATTTGATGTATTCCATGTGGGAAATCCCACTTAAGTGGGCAGCCACAATCTGCACTCTCTACAATTTCCTGAGATTCTCAAGATGTAGTCCCATATACTGCACGTATTAGTGATCCTATTTTAAAATGACAAAAGCGCAGATACTGGTGGAGAGGTCTGCACCCCAAAGAAAAACACACAACCCTCTTGCTATGTGCCAATGTTGATAAACATTCTTGGCAATATCCCAGCCTCTCTTAGTAAGAGGTGGTTATGATTTATGTCTTGTCCGCAAACTGTTCAGAAATCAGACTATCCAAGAGGGTAAAATAATTGCATATTATACTGCCACCATCCTATAAAGAAAAGCCAGTGACCATGCTGGAGGATACCACTGAATATACTAAGAAGAATTAACACAGGAATGTTTAGCACAAGGTAATCCATTGGTAGGGCTCTTCGTTTTCAGTTATTATTTTGTTCAATTTTTCTCAGGTATTTATCAGTGTTTATTGCCACAACAACAAAAACAGGCGACAATCAGTGTCAAAAACTATTAATAATTTTTCTGGGTAAATTTATCGGGTTTTATTTTGGTGGATGGAAAGACGGGGGGAAATATTCAGTGAATTAATGCTTTGAATTCTGTTCATCAGTGTCATTTGCTGCAGAACTAAAACAGAACTCAAAACACAATGCCACCTCTGAGTTTAAGAAAACAATGTATCTAATCCCCAAATAAAACTTTTCATTTGAATAAACAGTTTCCTGTTGTAGATTTAGAACTATTGGTCTATAAATATTTACATTTAATAATTGGGCCACACCATTTGCAGCATGTACATTCAGCTTCATCCTTTTCTCCTGTTTTAGTTTTTTTAAACTTTTGAATACTTCCTTGTAGTTCTGAAACGTATTCCAATACAGATTTTCATTTTCTTCCCACTTTAGAGTGTCAAATCTTTAAACTGTTATCTGCTAACAGCTTGAAACAGGAACATGATGGGTGTGAGATTCATCAGTACATTCAGATGCACACGCACTTCAGACCTTGCATGTGTGCCTGTTTGTTTATTGTGCATCTTCTAGACAAATACATAGTCTTATTTCAACAGGCAGCTTTGCATATACACACAGACTAATTTATTATCATAATACATACATCTCATGTGCTATATTGTATTTTTCTAATAAAACAAGTTATTTTTACATGTTTGAATGATACAAAAGTAGGGTGAAAAATCAGAAAAAATGAACACTTTTGTAAAACCCAGGAATTTTTCAGTAAAAATTGTTTTAAACTGCAAATGAAGGGGCTTTTCCATTGCCCAGTTAATAGTAGCTCCCCAACCTTCGGTTTTCCCCTATGATTGTCAACCACACTGAACAACCCTAGCACTGAGCAAGGGTAGAAAACAAACACATTTATTTTTTAAAGTAAAATTTTGCTACTTGAAATTCCTGTCTTAAATTTAACCCTCTGAAGTGAGCTCCACCTATAATTACTAGTCCAGTTCATTAAATGACACAGGTAGCCATTTACCAGATGCTAGTGTCTCTCTCAATGGATTTTATGGCTTAATTAGAGACTGAAAAAAATCAAAGAGGTAGAAAAATGTCAATCAGAAAACTGAAGCACAAGAGGCTCTGCACACATCACCCCTTTGCCTCCTTTTGCTTCCTGTGGCCTTGCTCAAGGTGCTTGTGAAGGAAGATGTAAAGCTTTTATTACAAGCCTCTTGGACTTAAAATCACAGCTTTATTCTTCTCACAGTCACCGTCTAATCTGGTGGAGAGTAGAAAGGGCTTGATTCTTACACCAGCATAAACCAGGAATAACTAGTGAAATCAATGTGAAATCAGCATAAATGAGAATCAGGCCCTAAAGTTGTTAACTAACGTGCAGTTGTAGACAGAAACATGACTATTGTAACAGATTGTAACTAGTGTGATAGATTCACTGTCACACTACTCCAGTTTTGCATCTCTCCAGTGTTGCAAAGCAAGCATAAATCTGGATTTAATCGGCCAGTTAAACTGAGTTTATGGCAGTTTTGCAATGCTGGACTGGCACAAAGCAATCAGAGCACATTAGTGAAATTGGCTCGACAACTTCTTATTCACTGCAGGTTTCAGAGTAGCAGCCATGTTAGTCTGTATCCACAAAAAGAAAAGGAGTACTTGCGGCACCTTAGAGACTAACAAATTTATTTGAGCATAAGCTTTCGTGAGCTACAGCTCACTTCATCGGATGCATTCAGTGGAAAATCTCCCCACTGTATTTTCCACTGAATGCATCCGATGAAGTAAGCTGTAGCTCACGAAAGGTTATGCTCAAATAAATGTATTAGTCTCTAAGATGCCGCAAGTACTCCTTTTCTTTATTCAATGCAGTATGCCAAATTCTGCTTTTGCTTACACCAATGTAACACCCTTGACGTAAACTGATTTGATCCAGGGTGAAATCAGTGTAAGTGGGAACAGAATCAAACCTACAGTATCTGCTACC
Organism: Dermochelys coriacea; assembly: GCF_009764565.3. Classification (NCBI taxonomy): domain Eukaryota; kingdom Metazoa; phylum Chordata; order Testudines; family Dermochelyidae; genus Dermochelys; species Dermochelys coriacea. Next base: position 182,230,432 of record NC_050069.1, read on the forward strand.
TGTAAACCAAATCCTCAGATCCATATTCAAAACAATTCAGGCAAATACTCATTTAATTTAATGGAAGTTTGCCTCAGAAAAGGCTGAGTAAAAACTGAGGGCTTCATCACCCCCTCCTGTGAAAAAAAAATCCACTCGAGGAGTTGAAGGGAAGATACTCTAGAAATTTTCCTGATGAATTGTTTCATTGGGGGCAATGGGGGTAAGAGAGGATTTGACCAAATAAATACAGGTCATATAAGCTGATTTATAGACTTCGTGAATCTCAGGAGGAAAGGGCGATCCAGGAAGACCCTGTGTATCCACAGGCCTCCTCTGCTCTGTGGCAACATAGCTCCATTAGAGCCATGCTACCAAAGTATCACCAGGTGGCAGCTACCCATGGGACCCCAATTTAAAGGGGGAATCACTATTGCAGATGACAGGGAGAGTTACTAAAAAGGATTATACCCCAATTTGGATTACCTTTGTTTCCTGATTGCCAGGGGAATGTTGCATCTCCTCCACCATAACTCTACATCTTGCCCACGCACTCCTCCCCTGAGCACACTAATTCCCTCTCCTCTCACATACATCCTGACCTTCCTCTGAGTTTGGAGGTGGCTGCCCAGCCATTCCATGCTGAGGACTGGAGATGGGTGTAAGGATGAGCCTTCTGCTTGCATTTAAAGGTGGTACAATTGGGTACTGATTAAAGACTTCATATTTGGCCCCATAAATCTGATTTAAGTCTGCTTACTTCACTGCCAAAGTTTTTATTATCATTGGCACCATAGAACTAATAAAACAATGGCAGGACAAGTTGCATCCTATTCTGCTTCATGCATCATCAACATTTTCAGCTACATCATGATTGTAGAATCTTTATCACTGATGATGATGATGGAAGAGGCAGATAAGAACCTACCATGATTTTCACATTCCAAGATCACTTCTTAGCTCTGAGAGTTAGAAAAGACATATTAGCAAATTTGGGAAATAATCTAGAAGAAAAAGGTAGTCCCAACATAGAATTTTACAGAATAACTTTTCTGAATTTCAAAGTAATAATATAACGTATACTATTGAAAGCCTCCCTGTGTGTCAGATTTCTCCATGCACATAGAAAGGGGGGAAGCACCACTAACATCAAAATTCTAAAGGACAAACATCTTCAAATTCAGCTGTGACATTATTATTATTATTTGTATTACAGTAGCATCTAGACTTAGGAGGCCTCAAAAAAAGATCCAGGCCACACTGTGTGTACAAACACACACTAAGAGATAAAACAGAGTGTACAGTCTAAATAGTCAAGACTGACAAACGGAGGAAAAAGGGAAGGACTATTTATTATATTCATTTTTCTGATGGAAAAAATCAAGGCACAGACAGACAGATTAAGCAACTTGCCTAAGGTCAGATAGGAAGTCTGTGGCTGAGCCAAGAATTAAGCACCGATCTCCTGAGTCCAGTGCCTTACCCATAAAGCCCTCTTGTTTTCAACATAAACAAGCATAACTCACCTGAAGCTCATGGAGTTGCACTTGTTTCTTCCATGACTGATTTTAGCCCTTAATCTATTGCTGAATATACTGTTATGATTCTTTAGTTTTTCATATAAGAGCACATCTTAGCAAAACTCAAGACCCAGGGGACTTGATATGGAGGAAAGGGCTAACACTATTCATATCATTCATACAAGACAGAAGATAAAGCAGGGCTGGTAAATCATTGTTTAGTCTATTGTAGTCTGGTGTTATACAATGCAGATCTCCTAGGCCCATGGTGTGCAAGAGTAAGACGATAAAACATTACCAGACAAGGAGGAATTCTTGAGGGGGTGAGGGGTTTCACCCACCCTTCCAAAATATTGCTTGTAATATGTACCACCAGTCTGCTTATTTAAATTTCTCTTTCTCCTCCCCATTAGTTTTGGAAGGGTGCAGCAGGGTGAGCCAGCAATTGAGCCAAATGGATTTTAACAGCAAGCCCTTTCCTTCCAAATAAGTTCCACCCTCTAGTAATCATAACATTTCATTACTTGTCCAAGCCATACATTTAAGAAATTGTTAACTAGCAGCATGAAGGAGAGCTACATTACCAAATCTGCATCTGTGTTGTCAACATTGTTTCTGAAGCTGTTGAAAGCTCTCAGATTTTTTGAGAGGTTTTCTATTAAGAACAGCAATATCGGACAGCAACATGCAGAAGCCAGCTTTTATAAGAGTGGTTTTTTGTTTGTTTGTTTCATTAAAAGGACATGCACTTGGGTACTGAAAAGTGCAGAAGAGACACATAGCTCATATATGCATAAACCATTTGCTAAATCAGAAACCTGGGAGTCAGTCAAAATCCATAATAGGATCCCACGATTCATAATAAATAACTTGTAATTATAGTCCTACACAATAGTTATTTTAAACAGATGGTTTATGGATTCACATCTGGGATTATTTTTTTTAATTTAATGTTCATACACACTCAGAGAGACAGGGAGAGAACATAACTAGACTGCATCTAGGTTTGTTTTACTAGGTTTGGGGAAAAAGTAATATTTTAAAAGGGGTCAAGCTGATTCATAACAATACCACCACATCTGATGCAAGTCCCTTGTGACTACTCAGCAAAGACACGTAGGGTTCATGCTCGGAATCTCAGGCTCACATGGAATAAAGGACTTCGTGAAGGGCTGCAGAGTCTGACTGAATCTTCTTTCCTGTATTAATTGAGTCCAGCACCTGGAGAATTATATTTCTAACATGTTCAAGAGAAGTTTAGAATATATTGTTTGGAACCCACTTTTTTTTTTCACGTCTCCCAAACCTTGCCACTGAAATTCTCTTCTTCAAAGTAAGTGAAAAAGAGATGAAAATTCATTTACATAAAAGATAAGTTAGCCAGAGGCTATTTTAGGCTAGAACTTCATATTGCCTTTTCTGGAGCTTCCTCTCATCATAATTTGTTCATCTGCAACTTATAGCTTATATTTTTACCTTCCATCAAAGAATTCTGTGCATAGTACCCCATTCTAACGACAAAGTATATCAAGACTAACAGTCATAAGCTTATGTGATACAGTAAAATAAAATGTCAATGTGAAAAGAAAGAGTAAAAAACAACTGAATGTTTGGCAGAGACCTTGCACAGGACTTGTGCCAAACAACTGCTTGAAGCAGCAGCCAAATTCCTACTGGATTCCCTATTGGGTCTCTGCTATTTCACAGAACCACCACTAGGAGGACTACTTTCTGTAGCCTGCATTTGGCTTGGAAGATAAAAAGATCAGGAGTCCTTGTTTCTTGGTGAATGCACCAGTGTGGCTACTTCCACCTTTTTGTATTCTCTCTCTCTATCTTCTTACTACATGTTCCATTCTATGCATCCAATGAAGTGGGCTGTAGCCCACAAAAGCTTATGCGCAAATAAATTTGTTAGTCTCTAAGGCGCCACAAGTACTCCTGTTCTTTTTGAAGAGTGATCCAGTTGACTGTGTTCTGAGTCCATTGTTTTACTGGCCACTATAGGGGTAGAATTGTCTGTAAAGTTATCACTGATGCTGATTGTCAAAGGGTAAATTTCCACTGTGACATTCTGGTTTATTTGTTTGTTTGTTTTTGAGGCTTATATTGAATCATGTAGATTTTAAATAGCTAATCTGTGCCTCTTTGTTGAGCAGGAAAAATATTACCTAAACTTTCATTTAAACAAAAACAAAAAAATCTGTATAGAAAGGGGGAACAAGGAAGACTGACTGAGAAGGTTGATACCATGGGCTAGAAATCTGATCTGACATTAAGGCCCAATCCTGCAGTTACTTCCAACCACTATTTATGTTATGGTGGTCACACTAATGCACTCTTCAGATAGTCTAGTCTTAACTTTATGCCTGGATTTCAATGGGATAACCCACACAACATAAAATTAAGGACATGCTTAAATTTTTGAAGAATAGGAGCTTAAGTGTGTGCATTTATCCTCTGAAACAATAATGTAAGTCACGCTAAAAGCCTTCAAACAAGGATAAAAATTGTCCTTCAAGAATTTGGGGTGAACTTTTCAAAAGCACCTACAAATTCAACTATGTCTACACTGCCACCTATGTCAGCAAAATGTTCGCCTCTCAGGGGTGTGAATAATCCACCACCCTGAGCGACATAAATTCTGCGGGCATAAGCACTAGTATGCACAGCACTATGTTGGCAGGAGAGCTTCTCCCACTGATATAGCTACAGCCGCTCATTGGGAGTGGATTAAATTATGTTGACAGGAGAGCTCTCTCCCATTGGCGTAGAGTGACTTACATGAGAGACCTTACAGCATCAGTACAGCTGCATCGCTGTAAGTTCCCTAAAATAGACACACCATTAGGAGCACACTTCCCATAGAAAATCAATGGGACAACTGCTCCAAAGTCAGGTGCCTTTGAAAATCCCACCCTTGATCATTTGGTACTGTTGCTTAGCTTATGATTCAGATTCCAGTTCTACAATCTTTTCTCACAAGTACCACTTACACAATCAAGTACTCCCTCGAGTTCAGTGGGATTACTCTCTTCAGTAAACCCTGCTCTGCATGAGTAAGAATTGAAAAATTAGGCCCTGAGTGAGAAAAGGGAGAAGACATCGCTCACAAAGAAGTAGACTGTAAGAAAATGTCTCACCATTGACAAGTGGGGTAAGAAAAATTTCTCGTTTTCATTGTTTCCCCTCAAATTTGTATATAGTTTCAATTAAACAAATGAAAGTTTTTGCAGGTAAAAGACACTAAAACAAAAAAAAAGGATACTAAAAAACTGTTATGGTGCAAAATGGAAAAAATATTTGTCTGTGAAACAGACAATTTTCTGCAAAAAAATAACATTGTCTTGATTTACAAATTCAAATCTATACCCTGCAAACATTGAGGCATGTGCTTATCTTCACACAAGTGACTAGTTCCATTAACTGTAATAGGAGTACATACATGAGTAAAACTAAGCATATGCTTAAATGTTGCAGACTGGGGGTTTGCTCATAGTAAAAATGTTACCAGGTTTTCTGCATAAAGTTGTGTTATATTGATACAAATGATATTTCATCATGAATCAAATATGTCAACTCAGTCCTTGCAAAAACAAAATTTTTCCTCTTGTGAACACAAAACCACTTTTTTTTCCAAATACAGCACACAGTAGTTTCTTGCTTGTTTCCACATTTTCATAATCTCTTAGGCTCCTATGTCCCCAATGCCCAAAGCAGCAGGCCACTGTTGACATTGAGCAGGGATAGTGCTACAGATCTCTCCGCAGTGGAGCTCTGCCAATATCAACTACTCCCTTCAGAATTTCAGTTCTCCCCCAGGAAGCACAATTAAAAACAAAGCCCTCGCTTGCTGAAAGAAGACCCAAAAATTTCACTGCAGATGTGTATTCCCCACCACAACCAAAAAACACAGTACTATGTACAAGTAGTTCAGTACTCACTGCTCACAACCCCCTTTAGACCAAACATACTATTTCTGCAATATGCCTGATGTTCACCAGCTTGGGGAAATTGACCTCTGTGGTCAGTTGCAAGCCTGATTTTCCCTGAAGACAGCCCAGTGGCCTGCTATTGCAGCACCATGAGTAGGAGGAGCTTCATTTAATATGATCATTTATTTGTATTACTGTAGCACCTAGAGGTACAACTGAGATCACGAGCCTATTATGCTAGATAGTGTGCAAACACATATTAGAAGATGGCTCCTATTCTGGTAAGTTATAATTACAATAGACAAGGTAGACAGACAACCAATGCACACAGAGGTGAAGTAATTTGCTTATAGTAGATCAATGGTAGAGCCAGGAATAGAGCCCAGGTGTCTTAGGTCAGTGCCCTATCCACTTAAACATTTTTCCTCATTTTAACCTTTTACGTGTGATAGGGTCAAATCTTTTTCCCAGTGAAGTCAAAAGCAAAGCTGCTCACCATTCAACAGAATATAATATGAAAAGAAACTCTCCATCAATTGGGACATAAACCTCAGGTTTCAGTGCAAATTTAGCAGCATATACAGTAACACAAAATATTATATATAAACTGGAAGGCAGGTAAAAGTTGGGGTGTGAACCAAACCTTTGAATTTCCTGATTTGTGTGCATATAAAATTCTTAGCTACAAGCTTTCATTAGGGTATTTTTTAAAATTAAAAATAAGTATGTTTTATATTTCTATTAAAGTCTACATCTGACCTCCTTTGTTAAGCACTTTGAGATCTACTGCTGGAAAGGGCTATATAAAAGTGCTAGGTATTAGCATTATTAAAGGAGTAATGGTAAATACTAAATAGCTTTTTGTCGATGCGGAATCTTATGCAAATTAGCAGTCAGTAAGACAAGTAGAACCTTGGTCAAATAGGACATGTGTCAGTTTGAATCTAAGTCTGTGACTAAGAAAGCAAATTATATTTTCCCCAGTTATAGCTGTGTCTCTTGCGTATACTGTACAACTATGCTGATCTAGCTAAACTGATACAAACCCACAAATATAAATAAATTTAAGCGAGTTTAACCTTTGCTTAGAATAACCTTTGAAGTTTACATAGCTAAGTTCCAAATTAAACTAAACTGATTTAAGCAAGGGTTAAACTGTTTCTATGTTAGGGATTTGGGTTTAATAAGATTGGTTTTAAACCAATGTAGTTATAGTGGTGCAAGTTTTCTAATGTTGACCAAGGCAAAGTTTCAAGGTCTGTTCAATCTCTAAACCTTCCGTCAACTCTGACCCTTCAGCAGAGCAACCCTTCCACTTCTATTTCTTCCCATCTTGGCCCCATTGCCCATGTTCTGTTTATTTCCCAGGGTTGGCTTTATTGCAGTAAAGTGAAGCACACCACCATGAAAATACAGAAAACGCTCAGAAACACATCAGCATCTGTCCTCAAGTTCAAGATTTTCATTTTCTGATGAAGCCAGACATTTTTCTGTTTGATCTATGTACACGAAGTGGATAGTCCTTAATTTTTCTTTTAGTGCTGTAATGTGACTTTATTGAACATTTATTTAAAACAGTTCCATTAACTAAGTTATTTTAATGAAATAAATGTATAAATATATTGTCTGAACAATGAAAAGGAGTACTTGTGGCACCTTAGAGACTAACAAATTTATTAGAGCATAAGCTTTCGTGAGCTACAGCTCACTTCATCGGATGCATTTTGAGCTGTAGCTCACGAAAGCTTATGCTCTAATAAATTTGTTAGTCTCTAAGGTGCAACAAGGACTCCTTTTCTTTTTGCGAATACAGACTAACACGGCTGCTACTCTGAAACTTATCTGAACAATGACATACCCATCATTGTGTCTGAGAGCAATCTTTATTGCTTTTTGTATCTGACATCTGCTTAGCTAAGCTTTTACACTGGAGATTCAGGTAGTGGCCTTTTGGGGCTTTCTTAAAGGCCAAAGCCTGTATGAAAAACTCTGAACAAAGAAGCCCCTGAAGCCATGCAGTTTTAAAAGGGTTTACAAAGCCCACTGGGCCTCCTAGCTTATTTTGCAACAAGTCATATCCCATGAAGAAATTCACTTCTGTACAACCCAAAAACAGAGTTAGATTAAAGAAAAAGAAAGAAAAAAAGATGATCCCCTGCTGATCTGCCTGGTCTTTTACTGCCTGTATCCTCTAAAGAAAAGATGTTCTGATGATATATTACCCCAATACATCACTAATTGACAGTGTTGTCATGGTATTGTATCCTTTAAAATATGATGTATGCCAAAAGCAGTAACAGGAGATACATAAGGGGTTCTTTTTATCCTTTAAAAATAATTTCAAAAAGACTTTTAAAAGTATGGCGGTTTTTTGATTTTGTTCAGGGTGTCCCACAACACACATACCCCACTCCCCCACCCCAAAAATCAAGAAGAGTCCTAAAAGTTTCCCAAAAATGGTAGATTACAAAAAAACAGGACATCAGAGAAGTTCTTCATTTAAGCAGGTTTTCAAATAGGATGAAAGTGCTTGAGGAACAGCCACCAAATAAAAATAGTAGTCCAAAAGAAAGTAGTAACAGTTTGTTTTCTAAGCACATGGCCTCCAGACATTGCATTTTAGCCCTGTTCAAGTCTGTTAAGTGTTGACCCTGCTTTTTGTTTTCTTGCCTGTGATACAAAAAGAAATAATTATTCACTGAGGCTTGTTGAGACAAAAGGGATAGCAGTGCTATGCCAGTTTCCATAGAGGAGCAGTTTAAAAGGGAGGTACAAGGAACATGGCCACTTCAACCTAGACTTTTTGAAGGAGGCAAGAATTTTCAGGGTCTTTTCTCTCTGGTCTTCACCCTGCAGTACCTCCTTCCTCTGTACTTCATAACCTCAGGTCAAACAGGACTGAGCTTTGTGCTGCAGTTATTAGTGTCACATTGAGGCAGTTGCACTAATCACTGCATGGATAGCTTATCTCGGTGGCTGGCTTTTCAAAGGGCCCGATCATCATCCAATTGATATAATGAGATCAGAGTCAGGGACCAAATGAGGTCATGGTCAGAAAAGTGACTATGTAAAAATGACACCTTATTTGACATGTTTTCTCCTTGTGTGTCTCTGCTTCATGACCACATTTTGTGGCTGGGCCACTGCTACTTTTGGGCTAGTTTGTGCAGTCCTTACAATAAGTACTTTCACTGCAGTCAATGAAACCACCAGTATGAGGCTCAAATCTGACTCTTTGAAGGAGAAATATTCAGAATGCCTTGTGGTGCTGAGCAGACCCAGGTAATTATGTTTTTATTTGTAAATGTTTCTCTGGGAAGAAAGTTACCATGTCTAAAAGAAGGAACTAATATTGCACAACCATGTTCTGCCTGAAAAATTCAGTGGTTGAAATCTCAGCCCTGCAGGGCCAGTCTAATTTCTGGAAAGCAAATTCCCTTCTCTTTCACGCATGTACAAACAGAGTCTAGAATGTCCAAAGCTTATGAATCTCAATAATAATAATATATTGAGCAGAAGCAATACAAGTATATTTTTCATAGACTGTGTTCCCTTTTCCTCCTCCCTACCCTGGCTCCACTTGCACTGCTGGAAGTAACAAAAATACCTGTTTTTGACAAGTAAATGGAGCTGACATCAGACTGAAGCAACAGCGTGAATGAGCTATGCACAACCCATTTGTCATCTTGACAAAGTGACTTTTGGTCACCGGTGGGACACTTTAAAGACATCTGCATGGTTGGCCTTGACCACCAGCAATTCTTACAGCCTATAAGGGGCCCTGCGAGACTGAGAACACAACCTGCTTTAGAACTGGCTCCTGCAGTTATGTCTCTTGATGGTTGTAAAGGCTGTATGATATATCAGGTGTGAATAAGATCTTTGCTAGCTGGTTATATTTACATAGGTATTGACTGCAGATAGCATCTTGTTAGCCCAAATAATAAGCCTCAAATGCCGGGAAAGGGGATTATGTCTGGCCAAAAATCCACAGAGCTAGAAACCCAGCCACCAATGATTTCACTGTGTGAAATGGCACAGATTAGTCTGAAGAGCCAGAATTCACACAGCAATACTATTATATAAGCAGAAAGGAAAACGCAGGAAGGAAGGGGAGGAGAAAAAGTCAGTCTGAAATTCAGAGATTCCACAATAATAGTGCTTGAGAGACCTTAGTAACTTTAAGATGACATTAAATGGTATGTTAAATGGGGTGTGTAACAATGAGAACCCCTTAGACATTTTAACATTCAGCCAAAAGAAATGAGGGCCCTACTCATATAGGAATCACACCCAAAAACACACAAGACTTGTGTAAAATCTTGAAAAGATGCTTACAAACAGTGCTATTCAACATCTGGCTCTGGAGTCACACAGAACTTTCATGGAATGAAGTCCCATCTAGCTCTTCTCAGTCTGCCTGAAACTGTGTCAATCTCAGAAAAGCTTCCTATGCTGCCTGGCACAAAACAGATAGCAGTGATCAAACAGACAGGAGCCACTGGGATACATCTTCATCCCTCAAAAATGGCTGATTTCCAGTGAGCTTTCCTTTGTTATATGGTTCCCTTTTTTGACTCTGACATTTGTACATTTCAGTATGTGGGTTGGTTTAACACACCAAGAGATTTGAGGGTGAGAAAGAGACCCCTACTTTTATAAACAATAAGATATTGAACATAGATTTGGCTATTGAACACATCACCCTGTGTAATGAAGAGAAGGTAGAATTTTGAAAATTCTTAATGCTGCTGCCACAGCTAGCATCGGGGTGACAGAGCTCTTTGTTTGGGGATTAGAGACCTTACCACATTTCAATCAAATTATGTACCAGCAACTGTATAGCTGGTGCATTAGCACTGTGTCCTAAAACTCCTAATGTTAAAGTTAAACAAACCATACTTTTGCATGTGTACACTAGCTACTTGCTAAATCTCAGCATCATAACGTTTTTCCTTTCCCCATAGATGCCTAATGAGACTAGAGCAAAAGTCTCACCAAAAAAAAAAAAAATCGTACCTGTTACTCTTTCATTATTTTAAAGTCAAATTTTAAAATTTGCCAACATTCTTTCAAAAATGTACTTTAAAAAAAATCCTCGTTTCCAGGCTAAACTATTGCAAGCCACATTTGCAGCCCAGAATGAAATTTTTTTTTAGCATGAAAGCATTTACCAGTTCAGATCACTGATCCACCAATTCTTTTAGACTGACTTCAGCAGTAGCCAACATCAGATGTTAAAAAAAGTGATAAACATGAAAATTACTTGTGCCTTATAAAGGAAAAAACATTTTCTTTCCCCAGAAGCCATTAAATAATACTCTGAAGTATGTGATTTGATTACCCTTGTCAATGTCTTAGCTTGCACAGCTACATGTTAGTTTAATGGTCCTTTTTAAAATCCATTCCAGCCACAACATTTGACATGATGATACCCTCCTGTAGCAGTGAATTCCAAAAGGTACAGCCTGCAGGTGCTTCACTAACTGGTATCATGAAAACACCATCATTACCCAGCCTTCAAGCAATTGTTTATCAATTAATTCATCTTCTTCCCCACCCTCCTCAATTATACTTAATCACTAGCCATGACTCAGTCAGACTAAAGAAACAAAGCACAAGATCAAGACAATCAAGATCTTTAATTCCTCTTTTTGTTGCTCTCCAGTCACTACTACAGTCTCTCTAGTCACTACTAGACCCTCTCACATAAATAGATAAACAAATACACAAACAAGCAGAAGAACAGCATAATCAGGCATAGTGTTTGCAGCCATTGGGCCTTATCCATTTCCCATTAAATTTAAGGAATATAATAGTGAGTATGATCAAATAAAACCAGAAGTTTTAGCCTATGGATTGTCAGAAATCCAAATTATCAGGCCACCACTCCCACATTTCATTATTAAGATCCTGATCCTATAAAGTTTTAATCATGTGCTTCACTTTAAACAATAGTCACAGTACATAAAGCTAAGCATGTGTTTTAAGTCTTTGCAGGATTGGGACCTGAGTATCTAGATACCTTACCAGGTATCATTATTAAAGAATTTAAATTGTACATATCCTAGTGTAGACAGTCTTAAAAGAGTGGTGTTTCTGTTGTTTTTGACCACTACCTCTCTGGGATGGGAGTGGATAATTTGTAAATAAACTGTGCAAATAATAATGCAAATATCATCTCTTTTTTTCTGTTTGTGAATTGTCTGTGAGCAGACTGTAATTTTCTAAAATGTGCTCACTATTCAGAATTATTTGTGAATTTCTTTAGTGAGTAATGCTTGCTCTACAGATTATTTGAAAATAGTTCATGGCTGAGACTGACAAAATTATAGAGGACTCATTTTGATAGTCTATATTTTCCAGATTATATTATTGCCTTTATCTTAATAGTAAGGATGTATGTGAATAATAATAAAGGGAAGGTCCTGATGCTGATAATGTTTATGTCAGTGGTACTGCTCATATGAGTAAAGTTATTCATTTGAATAAGTATTTGCAACACTGGAACCCAAGACAGTTATAGAGCTTCTGTAAATTCTCAGCTGTCATAATAAAAATGAATATGTGTGGAGTCTGATTTCCCCACATTTGGGACTGAAAACTCATGAGAACAGGTTATGAGATTTTGACATCATTAAACTTGGCCTGAACTTGATTCATTCTTGAACCCAAACTCTAAACTAAACTTGAACATTACACAGCTGACCCCATCTCTAGTTTTATTACTGTTGGAACTGGCTGAAAGATAGGGAGGAGCAAAGGAGAGGGAATTGCAAAAAGGTTCCTAATTATTCCCTCACTTTTTACTGAAATTTATACATTTCAAGATTTTTCTGGTTTAAACAGAGAGGAAAATTGTCAGAAAATTCCACAGAAAATTCTTCGATCTTTCACCCAAATTTTGACATATTCAGCATTTTCCAGTCAGTTCTAATTGTACATTATTTTGTCAAAAACAAAAACCAGAAATTGTGGGGTTTTCAGTTTTTCAACAAAAATCCAAAAACATTTCAAGAAAAACTTCAGCAAAAACCAAATCTTTTTTCATTTTCATCAACATTTTTCACTGTAACAAAACACATTTCCAACTCCAATATTAATTAACAGCACGATCAATCTGCTTGGCCAATTACAGGAGCAAAAAGCTGTGGGTATCTTCTTCTAAAAAAAAGTCTAAAATAGAAGAACATAAGAAATGACAACCTCAGACCGGGAGAGTGTAGGGAATGGACAAGGAACTGTGGGTAACAACAAATAAAGAAAAGGAATATCATAAAACGTGCATGAAGACATTTTAAAATTTAAAAATAAGGTATAAGGAGAGAGAAATGCATAGCACTAGCATAGGGTTCAGCTTTGGAATGCTAGCTAGAACTGGTGGTTTTTAGGGAGAGATTTGAATAGGATTGCCAAGTGTCCAGTTTTATACCAGAAAGTCTGGTCAAAAAGGGGGACCCAACAGTGTCTGGTCAGCACTACTGACCGGACACCAAAAGTCCAGTTACTTAAGTAACTGTCTGCAGTCGGCTTCCATTCCGCCATAGGGAAGGCGGGACGAGCAGCTGCTACTGGAGCTGGAGGAGCACTCAGGACCTTTGCGTGGCTCTGGCGGAGAGAAGTACCGGCAGCCAGCATCCAGGAGGAGGGATCCTGAAGCCTGTAGCATTTGAGGAGTGGGGCCAGTGGCCAGACTCATGACCCGAGTCCCCTTCTCAGCCTCTTTTGTGCCCTGTCCCGGGGTTCTGCCCCCACATCCTGCCCTAGTCACCCCTCCACCTCCAGAGCATGGCTCTCCCTCCCCATTCTACCCCAGTAACCCCCACCCCTGGAGCACAGTTCTCCCTGCCCTGTTCTGCCCCAGTCACCCCTCCCACTCTGGAGTGTGGCTCACCCCTCAAACCTCCTGCCCACATCACCCCTCCACACTTTTAAAAAGACTTTTTTAACAACTCAATGGAAGAAACTTGAAAGCCTATCAAATCCATGTACAGGTACTTGTATGCCTTTAAAATTCCATTTTGATATTGGACCAGCTTTTTAATAATGTTGTTCTTATTGGCAATTAAAAAAAAGTGCCTTAACATAGACTGATCCATTTTGTACTTACCAGAGAAATGTTCCAAAGACACTTGCAACTTATATTACATTTTCCCATTTCGTTTATGGCATTTCTGTGCCTCTCACAATTTATTTAATGTATTATTTATTCATTTTAATTATGATCTTTTGTACTCAAGTTTTCAGAGCCTTTAATTATGTGACAGCGAAGCTTTTTCCCATAATTGTTATACTAAATCTTCGACATAAGTGCTGCGTTTCTATTGTCAGCTTCTGTCCAGCAGGGTTGTGCCAAGATCTGTAATCAATCCAGCACTATGTGTTTGGCTCAGTGCAGCAAATTCATTGTTAGTGATGTGCAAGTAGTGAATTATTCACTATCCCAAATAGTCCAAGGATAATGTGAAATAGCTACTTCAAGCCTCACGTATCTGTTATTGCAGATTTATGGAACAGTTTAAACACATTGTGTCACTCATGATACATTACATCCTGTTGCAACAAATCACAAAAGTGAATGTCATGATGCAGAATAATAAACTGAAATGTAAAGGCAAACACATCTTTGTGGGGAGTGCAATCTCACCAGGCAGTACAAAGCAATGAGTCAATCTGAAATGGATCTGACTGATCAGAGAGAGCAGGGCAAATGGGAAATTCACCACAGTTCACCTAGCACTTGAATTTTTTTCAAAACACTTGGCAAGACTCAGTGTCACTCTCACTGCAGGGAGAAATGTGATGATTGGAAGCAACTTAAAATTTGTGAGGCACAGAGATAACAAAAATCAAAAATTCGCTCCATCAAGTAACATATTAACCATTTACAGTTTTATAGTGCCTTTCATCAAGTAGGATTCCAAAGCACTTTACAAACTTAAACTGATATTACAGACCAAATACTAGCTGACAACAGAAAATAGATCCGATCCCGCAAAGGACTATGTCACAAAAGCAGTATAATTTATGACTATACACTGGCTATGAACAGGTCAGGCTGCATAATATATTCTCACTCAGAACCAAAATAAATTACATGTGAAGTTTGGGTATCCATATCTGTATGTGATAGTACATATACATCACATCTCTCGTCAACTCCATTTGGGGAAGCCCTGATGAGCAGACCTCTCCATATGTTTTCAGGAGAGCCGGAACTAGATGGGCCATATTGTGTCGTGTGTTTCTAAAGAGCGCTGGTTTGGTTTGTGTGCTGTTTTTCTGGCCTATGCACCCAGGTAAGCCAGAATCTAGCCTTATGCTGACTTATTGTATATGGTAGCAGAATTATAGTAGAGTCTATGAGCTAACTGCTAACTCATCCCTTTGCAGAGTCTACTAAACCAAATTGTTTCTACAGCAGGTAATTAACCTTAGTTTATGATTTCAGTAAATCCTCGCTCCCACCAATATCTTTATATACACACACTGGCCTCCAACATCTCTGGCAAAAAAATACACAGATACTCAGCTGCACCCGACATCATTTTTCTATTTAGGAAACAGAATGTATATTTGCCTTTTTTTAAAAATTGGATAAAAACTAATAAAACCCAGCATTATGTAAGGGCATGTTTGCGCTTTAGGAAGAGCCTTTCAAATACTGATCAAAACAACATTCTCTCACTATGAGTCTATGAGAGTTACTATTAAACCACTGTGACTGAGGCACTTTTGTTTCTTTGGGTAGCGTTGTTTTTGTTGGGTAATAAAGTAATAAAGGGAGAGGATTATTCAAACTGACAGAAGATGCTCTTTTGGTAGGTTCTTTAGATGAAACTATTGAAATTATATTAAATAAAATAGGTATGAAATAATTGTTTGATGATTTTTTTTTAATATACACTTTTCCACTAAAATTCATCTGGGCTACATTATAGCTTGACACAATAAAAATTGAATCCTGATGTACTAAAACACTGCCATCTTCATCAAACATGTGCTGAACATTTGCTCTCCTGCTGGCCATCTACTCTCAGATATGGATTTGTGCAATAGAAACCAACTGGGATACGTACAGGTAAAGAATCCCGAAAATCCAGGTAGGATAACATTCTTGCTTTTTTCTTGGGTGGGTTATTTTTGTTTGGTTTAATTTAATATGTGGATCAAAAACATGCTGAGTTAGGTGGAATACTGGTTCTTATAACACTGAATTTAACATAATTTTTATCAGCAAAGGTCAAATTCTTATATTGCATATTTGGAGTTAAAAGCCGAAATAAAACTCATGCCAAGCAAAGCTCTGATTTCTAGTTTCCTGAGCTCCTGCCTCAAAGCTTTTCTCAGATTTCCATCACTGGGTTAGACTTTCTGGCTCACATTTGTTTCCTTCTGTTCTGGATTTAGGTGATAAAAGGTTGAGAAGTACAATTACCACTCCTCAGGTGTAGCTGGCAGGTTTAAGGCAGGGGGCAGAGTGGGGGGAAGAAATGGAACTGGTTTAGATGTGGTTCGTCAAGGTCACCACTGACTTTTATCAGCTGTTATTTCATATGTGACTTACACATTTTTCTTACGGATCCTGGGGAAAAAATACTCCACCCCCACTCTAAAACTCTAGTATTCTTGATACCATAAGAACCATTTTTGCTGTAGGTCTAATATATGATAGATAAGTTCCTGCAACCATCAGGCAATCTTTCAAAGTAGCAGCCATGTTAGTCTGTATCTACAAAAAGAAAAGGAGTACTTGTGGCACCTTAGAGATTAACAAATTAATCATTACCTGTCTAGGGTTTAGTCACCCAGTTCATTGTAATTAACAACAACAGGCACTTCTCAGCTATCCCTTTGAACTAGTATGCTATTTTTTTTCCACTTTAAAACTACATCCATCTGACTCCAGCCAATGAATAAGGTTATTCTTGGATCCCTCCTTGCTTCTGGCAAAGTGTTTGGGTTTATGCAGATGATGATGAATGAGAATGAAATTACACGGCTCTCTTCACCACCACAAACATCCATCATCATCCTCTCATCACCACCACTACCACCGCTGCCATGAGCTCATCTCACCTTTGAAAAATTCAGAGCTCAAAAGTTTAATTCAGGATAAATTGATTCCGTTGGACTTTAAGTTTTTGCACTATAATTATATGCAGGGTCTCATCTCGCCTATTTCTGCCAGACTGTAGCATTTTTATGTCTTTTCCAAGCTTATGTTGAAGTGTGTGTGTATATATATATATATATATATATATATATATATATATAAAAAACACACACACACACACACACATATATATACATACATATATATTTTAAAGAAAATACTATGATATCAGATGTGAGCCTATTTTCAGCTTTAGACCACTTTCGGCCAAAACTCTGGACCAACAAAAACTGAGTTAAACTTGCCCATTTACTAAACTTGCCCATTTACTTTACTTATAACATAGTTTAACTTGAAATATTCCATGCACATTTTATATACAGACCATTCATATTAGCAAATTCTAATCTAAGCCTCCCTTTACATTCAGTAGTAGTCCTCGGTTTTTCATTTTCCTTTTAAAATCTTGAGTCTAAAGTACATATCTGAACTCTGAAAAACTCAAACCAGTATCCTACATGATAGGTCTTCATATTTATGTAACTTCTCACTAGCCCAGGTTTCACCTCTGTGCCTGAGTAGCCTCAATACTATAGTTCTGTCCAGTGAATCAAAGTTACAAGGTCGTACTACCTGGCATGATCAAGTCCTTTAGTCTATGGGTATTTTTGGTTTGGTGATTTTTCTTCACATTAATAAACCTGATTTTCACAGATCTGTAAAGATATTTTTAGAATGGAATTTCTGCAGCTTGTATTTTACATTTGATATTATAGCTATAATCCCCAAAAGTCTTAAAGAATTTAATGGCAGGCATAAACGAATGACCCCCTTGAACTGAATCAATACTTTGCTGGTATACATATGAATGTCATCAAATATATCTTTACCCATCATATCACATTAAACTCATACATGTTCTTTAAAGCCTGGACTGCTTCTAGTCAACCATAGAGTCCACAAAGTTTCACAGCTTTTGTTTTCAGAAAGAGCAATATTTTAGACATTTTAATTTTCAAGCATTAAGTTAGTACAAACTGATTTTGTAACCAAATTCATTGATAAGTACCATCTTTCATTTTTTGTATAACTCAGTAGAACATACAGTATCATCTAAGGACACTTGGCTTCTTGTGTAAAATGTGAGTAATCATTTTTCCTGTAGATTTTCAATTTACAGTGATGATATTTTTTCTACTGTTGTTTCTCAGAAGGTTGGTTTCTTTGTTACTACTAATTTCTGACATAGACAGTCACCTTCACCTGTTTATCATTTCTTAGTGTTAGGAAAAGTCCACTGCACTGTTTTGACACTGAAGTCCAGATCCCATAACATTTTCCAAAGCCTCCATATACAAGAAAGCAGAGGCACTATTTTCAGTTACCTTCAGCCTGCTTTGCACCACTCCAATGGCACAAACCAGACAGCAAGACAACGTACTTGGGATTTGGAATTTTCCTGACATACATGTATTCCCCAGGAGGTACAGGGCCACAGATGTAGGGTGAGTTGCTAGTACAAAGGGGAAGTCAGAGCACCTCTGAACTTCAGTTATCCCAACACATGGAACAGCACTTTAAGGATGTTGGCAGCCAAACCTAAGTTAAAGCTCTCAAAATCCAGAAGACACAGAGCTGGCATAAAGCCATCTTTTGCCCACCCAGAACTTAAAAAGTGATCTCAGTCAGCAGACCCCAAAATGTCCTACTAACGCTGTAATTTGTCCTTCATTGTGGTGAGAAAATAAATGTTTGTTTGCTAATATTGCCACTATACTTTCCATATCAGCTCACAAAGGGAAGTTTTGTGGATGGAAAAGGATGGTCTTGTGGTTAAATCACTGGAGTGGGCACTAGGAAACCTGGCCTTGACTCCTCTTCTGCCACAGACCTCTTGTGAGACTTCTGTACTTTACATTTCTTGTCCCCGGACCCCAGTTAAGAACCACTGCTTTAGACCAGTTTGAGTCAAAATTCTTCCAGTATTTTTGCAATGTTCATCCACCTTGTTTTCATGCTTTGTTAATCCATGTTTTCTAAAAGTGTGTCGACTGAGTCAATGTTACAAACTATAAAGAGGTCTAAAAATATAGATATTTTTCCCTGATGTGTTACTTTTAGTCTGACATTGAACTTCTACATAAATTGTTTCTTCACTGCTACTAACTCCTTTCTGTTAGTTAGAGCTGTGTGGCAGATATTTGGGAAACATAATATCTTGGGCGCATTATAAAATCCATCTTCATGTATTTTTTGTTTTTCCTTTCATTTCTTTCATCTCCAGGCATCTATTTTTCCCCCCTTTGTCATTGATATCTAAAAAGTTATCACTGGGCCTGATCCAAAATCCATCAATATCAATGGAAAGACTCTAATTGACTTCATTAGATTTGCTCAACTAAAAAGCATTCAAAATGTTTAACTGTGAAACTGAAAGCCAGTGCAAGAACAGGGGATATTTCCTCAGGAACGGATTACAAAGTAGTGTAATTATTAACGACTATGGCAGCTGAATTCCCAGCACAAACGGCAGTGACATCCTCAGAATGACACTTTTTATAAAAGTATCATGTGAGTTCGCATTGTCTTCTTCTTACAATCAGTCTAGTCAGGAGTGCATGAAAATATACTGTGTTGTACTTTCAAAACTAAAGTTTTGGACTTTAAATCATCTGCATTTTTTTGCTTTACTAACTTGTTGCACCCCTCATTTTGGCCCATTTTTTCAACAGTCAATATCTGTGGAGGTTGAAAGCAATAGCACCCCCAAACTCCACATTTCAACCTCTTTGCTCTGCTCATAGGTATTGACTATGCAGAAATCTTTTGTGCTACAGCACATGTGACTTTGTGAAAATAATTCTCACCATGAATGCACATGATGAATGTAGTAATCAGTGAGTCTCACAATGTCATATTAAAGTCATTTGTGAGTTTAAAGTCAAAATGATGATTCCAAGATAGTGAACTGGAATATTTTCTAGTTAGCTCAGCACTGAGATAACCTTGCATTGCATAAAGGCAACAAATACCCAAGATTTGATTATACAATGTATTCGTTTCTTTGTACAGTTACTTTTAGTACAGCCCTTAGTGTTGTTATTACCTGAAATCCAAACTTACCAGGCAAATGCACATTATGCAAGGATTGTCTGTGATAAAGGGTATCTGAAGAACCTCCCCTTCATTTTCACATTTTGCAACAGATCCTGAAATAGAAATCAATATAAAATATGTTTTCAAATTTTAATTCACTGGCTCTCTTCAGTATCCAGATTCCTAATTCTGATTTAAACTCCTGTACAGCTCCTAGCCTTCAGTATTAAATCTCACCTGCTCTAAATAACCAAGAATACCAGAAACAAATGCACAGAAACTATTCAGTTTCAAAGGGGCAGTTTCTATAAGATCCTGATGAGAGCTGGTAAATGACTAGCGTTTTTATTCTGTACAAAATCTAGACTTTCCTACTGTGCCCCATTTACAGCAGTGATTTTTTTTCTCCTCTCAGATGACCTATGCAATAATGAATATTTCATTAATAATAGGATACTTCTGTAAATGACCTGATCCAAAGCTTATTGAAATCAGTGGAAATAATTCCATTTACTTCAGTGGGCTTTGGGTCAGGCCCTTAGTACAGTACCAACAACTCAACACAGCACCTCTTTCTGATCTCTGAAGAACAGACTGCCATCAGAGTCGATTTACAAAAGGAGTCAAATTAGAGATATGGTCTCTACCCCGATTAGCCCTGTATTATCTCATGTTGGAATCACTTTTTGAAACCTAATACGTCTTGCTTGTTTTACTCGAAATTAACTCAACGGTTTCCTTTATGCACCAGGTGTCAGTAAAGTACGTCCTTCAAGGGGGGGGGGGGAAGCAGCAGGTAGGTCTTCACCTGCCTGAATACATGTAATTATATCCTACTATCATGAACCTTTTCTTCTGAAATGCATTTTTAAAACAAAGGAACGTAAGGCAAATCTAGCACTTTCAACAAACAACGCAACCCATAATACAACAAACAAAGCAACGGCACTTCTTTATTATTAGGATTGATCATTACTCCAAGAGCCCCGGGAGGTGGGAATCTGGTTTGCTGTCTAAGAGCTTCTGGGCTCGAGCAGGGCAAGGTTGCCCATCATCCTTTGGAAATGGGCACCGCTTCTCTTGCAGGTCTCCCTGCTCAACTCCCCCCGGGATGCTGAGGGCTCCTCTTGCAGGTCTACCTGCACACGCGGCCCCCCCCCCCGCCGCCGGGATGCAGAGCGGAGCCGTCCCGGGGGTCAGGCATCTGCCAGGCGCAGAACCCCGGCGGGTTCCCCCAGCCCCTGCTGGCCGGGCGTGAATCGCGCTTGCTTTGCCCTGGCGGGGCAAGGCGAAGAGCCGCTCTCCGCCCGCCTCACCCTGCCCCTGCCCCCGCCCCCGCCCCCGCCCGTGGGCGGTGGGACCGGAGCGGGGCGAGTCTCCCCCTTACCTGTCAGGAAGGAGGAAGCCAGAGACATCTGGACCCACAGGGGGCTGAGCAGGAGCCAGGCGGCGAAGGGGGCGGCGGGGGAGCGGAGCAGCGGAGCCGGAGCCCTGCCGCTGGGGAGCCAGAGCATCGTCCCCTGGAGCCGAGCCCGGGCTGCGGCGGCGAGAGGGGCTCCCGGCGGGCGAGGAGCCGGGGAGGGAGGGGAGCGGGGCCGGGGATGCCGGGAGGGAGGAGGGGTCCTGCCGCCGCCGCCGCCGCCGCCGCTCTGAGTCTCCCCAGGGCGGCGCGGCGTTTCCCCGCCCGCGTGGGCTGCGCCGGGCGCCGCCGGGCTGGGCAGGGGGGCGCGGATCCCGGCTCGCGCGCTGACAGGGCGAGTGGCTGAGCAGCCCCCCCCCCTCCGCCGAGCGCCAGGGGCGGGAGAGGCAGAGTCCGGCTCCGCAGGGGGCTCGGGCCCCTGGGGGTCAGCGTCCGTCCTCTCGGCTCTTCCTGCACCGGGCTGGGGAAGCAGCTGTCAGCGCCTGCCCCTCTCAGCCCTGGCACCCGCGCCCCTCCTCCTCCCGCGCCCCTCCACTGCCCCCCTTCGCCCGCGCCCCTCCTCCTCCCGCGCCCCTCCACTGCCCGCCTTCGCCCGCGCCCCTCCACTGCCCCCTCCCCTCCTCCTCCCGCGCCCCTCCACTGCCCCCCTTCGCCCGCGCCCCTCCTCCTCCCGCGCCCCTCCACTGCCCCCCTTCGCCCGCGCCCCTCCTCCTCCCGCGCCCCTCCACTGCCCCCCTTTGCCCGCGCCCCTCCTCCTCCCGCGCCCCTGCACTGCCCCCCTTCGCCCGCGCCCCTCCTCCTCCCGCGCCCCTCCACTGCCCGCCTTCGCCCGCGCCCCTCCACTGCCCCCTCCCCTCCTCCTCCCGCGCCCCTGCACTGCCCCCCTTCGCCCGCACCCCTCCTCCTCCCGCGCCCCTCCTGCCACCCCCTCTCCTCCTCCACCCTGCTCTGCCAGCATATCACACGCCGCTTCTCTGCCAGTACAGACCCCCCTTTCCCCCCACCTGCTCCTCCGCCTGAACCCTCTTTACTAGAGCCCCATCCCTTTCCGAGTACAAGGGTTGAGGGTTATTCGCTATGCCTTCCATGTGCATCTGGAGCACTAAAGAGGGAGAGGGAGAGGGGGTGGGGGGGGGGCGAGATTTATACTAAAGCGAAATAAAAATGGGAGAAACGGTTTGATCCCCACTGCGAGTGTAAACGGGGATTGCTGTGGTGAAGGAGGAGGTCACGTTTGGTTCTGCCAGCTTGATTCATCCTCAGCCCCTTCTTCCTCGTCTGTTTCGGCTGGGGTTGGGTTTGCTTGCTCTCAGTGAGCAGAAGGCAAGAGATCGGGGAAGAAAGGGGCTGACTTCTTAAATTCCACAATAGTCATTTATTTACTCGGTCTCTCAAGGGAAAAGCTGCTCCACCCCGGAGAGATTTAGCCCATCACCAGCCGAGAGGGGACGCGCGAGAGAGGACAAGAGAGGGAATATTCATTCACGCCGCCGCCTACCCACGGGCATCCTCCCACTGTACGCCCCCCTGCCGGTGCTGCCCCCTCTCGCATTACAGCCGCAACAAAACCTGACACAGCCACATTTCGAACCACCCACCCACAGCCAGGAGGGCTGGAACTGCACCTTTGCAAACCCAGTCGGTCCTTTCTGGAGGAATTCAGAGCAGCAGCCGTGTTAGTCTGTATTCGCAAAAAGAAAAGGAGGACTCGGGGCACCTTAGAGACTAACACATTTATTAGAGCAGAAGCTTTCGTGAGCTACAGCTCGCTGCATCCGATGAGATGAAGTGAGCTGTAGCTCACGAAAGCTTATGCTCTAATAAATGTGTTAGTCTCTAAGGTGCCCCGAGTCCTCCTTTTCTTTCTGGAGGAAGGCAGCATTAGTACACATACTTTTGCGAAATGTTTCATTCTGTCCTTCCTTGAAGAAGCTTATTTGAAAAAGAAAGCTGGGCTTTTGATGAGTGCTTTGGCCCTGATTTGCCGATTATACCTTGTGTACTCATTTACAGCAAATTAAGGGGGGGGGGGTAAATACTGTTGTTTTGACTGAGGAGCGTTTTACACTCACTTGGCTTGGGTGTGGGTTACTCTACAAGGGACAGGGCAATGACAGTTCAGGTAGGTAGGTTCTGACAATAACTTCTCCGTTCCTAAAACTGACCGTGTGCTTTGAATTCACTCCATGGCCATTCTTAATCTTCTGAGCTATTCCTTAACATTTTCCATTGTTATTATTAATATAGCCTCAGATGAAGTATACACATTCACACAGTATAATATAAACGTATACATACATGTACTATGTGTAATACATAGTTTTCTTCTAGGAAGAATCTTGCAACCTATCTCACAAATGATTCTTATCCAACTGCGATGTTTCATTCATGGAAAGGAAACCTCTTAAACTCGTTTGATGACACTTTGAAAAAGATCCTTCAGCTTGATATACCTTTTCCTTTCCTTTCCTTTCCTTTCCCATCTCTCTTTTTTCCCTCTCAAATGGTTCTGAGTTTCAATGTCATTACTCAAAAAAGGGATTTGAGTAGCAGCAAATCAGGTGCATGACCACAGGCTGTGTGGATAGAAAGACTTTTTGTTACCCAGTAAAATACACGGTTATCAGATTTTCATGCCTGCTTTTAAAAAAAGCAAGAACAATTACTATGGAAGCATGCATCTGTTATAAAATGTATGACAATCTGAAATTATTCGTAGCATAGGATTTATTCCCCACATCCAGAGAAATATTCTCTTTTCCTTTCACTTTGGAAAGCATGTCAGAGTCTACAATGGCAGAAGATGGGAACTGTCTAAAAATGTTATTGGTAATCTTACGATGGTCACTATCAAAAACCCCACTGTATTCAACAAATAAATATTACTTAAACCTATATCATCTACCCTCAGTCTGAATCAGATTCACCCTCAAGAACTATTTAGAGGGATATATTAATCCTGGTGCCATTATGGGAAAACCCAATAACAGAGGTGTTTTAAAAAATAAGGAGTACTTGTGGCACCTTAGAGACTAACAAATTTATTAGAGCATAAGCTTTCGTGAGCTACAGCTCACTTCATCGGTTTTTTAAGTTACTCTTTTTCCTTTCCTAAAACATAAATGTCCATAATAATATTTAAAGATTACTCTATATTATGTAACAAAAGTGATCTTTATGTAAATATAGTGTATGAAATGCATGTAAGATATTTCTTGGAAATAGCTGTTTAGTAGTTCACAGAAGTTTAACTGCAGATCTCTGTAGATGCAGCTCTAGAACAACTCTAGAAGATGTTTTCATCAGTCTGAATGTTTTTCCTTTGGACAGATATACAGAAGCTTTTGACAAACCTGCCTTTGCTTTCTATTCATAATCAGCCCCTACCATTCCACTGCTCCCACTCTAGTACAAGAACAATATTTTTAAAGCAACAGCATTGTAGAAAGTTTATTAAAATATCTTATAGCATATGTACTCCTGTTAACTTCTTGAGTGACAGCTACTACTGGCAATTACTTATATATTTGGGTATAAGTAAGATGGGTCTTGTCTTCCTTACAGACTAAACATTCACTGAAAATTAATACTTTCTGGTGTGAGAAATGAATAAAAATTGCACAGTAATTAAAGCACCTCTACTTTCAGGTTGCACAGAAACATCAGTGATATTCAAGTAACAGTGAAGAATTTGGTTGAAGAAAAAATGTTATCTCATTTCATAAAATTTTGCTGTAGATAGGTACTAATGGTAGATAAGGAAGCACATTTATCTCACAACTTAACTCATTTTGCTAAACAGAGCAAGTCCATCTCTCCTCCTTAAAATAAAGCATATAAAGTCATATATTTGAAGGAGAGCAGTAATGAAGTAAAATAAATGAACTGGTTGCATAGAATTACCTTCTTTGACCAAAAATATTTGATCCTAGGTGCTACAGTAATATAAACAAACAAAACAAACAGTAATAATTATTAATAATCCTGCCTGAAGAACTTTCAGCACATTAGTTAGGCCTAAATGCACCTCTCTGGTGAAACAACCTCTGAAACAGGAAAAGGTTGTATAGCAACTCTATGAGGTTCACCTGAATTCACAGTCCTGATTGATGCTCTCCTTAGACTGTTGCATTTGAGGTTTGCACAAAGTGTGCACGGTAGTGAATTTCCAACTCTTCAAAGACAGAGGATACATGAGGAAGTGAAGCTGTAACCCTACAGATACCAACACATCTACACTACTTCCTGAGAGCCTCCTGATAGCATGGTTTTTTGAGAAATCAAGCTGCTATTGACTCACTTGATGCTCATGTGCCTACATCCTCTTTAAGTTGTGAGGAATGGAAATAAATGCCGCTAGAAGTAGTATCAGTTCCCAGCTTTCCCAGGGATATTTCCAAAGGTGCCAGATGCTAGAATGCCATGCAGAGTGGCTGCTCTTGGGATTAGGTTCAGCCCAACATGGGAGAGGACTATGCCATATTTAATGACACTTCCCCCCATCTTCCTCCTTTCCGTGGTACAGGGTCACATCTTTTCCCCCACTTATTACCTCATCAGAGGCAAACATCTTGCCCTTTTTACTCCTATTTTGGTATTATACTACATTACATAACATTTCAAATGCTACTGTCATTTGTATTAGTTTTTGAAGATGCATGAGTGTGAGAACAGAATTTCATGTTTCTTAGTAACATTCAGGAAGTTATACCTTTTAACAGAATCAAAGCCTGACACTAAAAACCAAATTCTGCTATCAGATGCACACAGAGTATTCATATGTATCTAATGATGTAACCACTTACTTAATTTGTAGGGCCAGTAACAGAGTCTCACCCTAACAAGAAAACATACATTCAGAAGAACAAATATTTGAAACATGCAGCTTTATGTCTATGGAATGGCCATACAAACTGATGGAATTTTAGGTATTGATAAAATATATACATCTATCAACTGAATGTTTCGTGAGTGATGTTTTCCTTATGATCAGTAAATTGTTAATGGTGTTGGTTATTAGATGATGTTAATTCAGCTTCAAAGTTAACACCCATCTAAAAGTGACAGATTATTTCTAAAAGTATTATTAAATTAAAAAATAATAAGGAAGTTCATACTTTCCTAAGTGTGAATCTGATTAGTCAGCAGACTCAAAAACAAAATGGCTAGAAATACCTCATTCTTAGATTCTCAAGCATTCTGCAGAATCTCATGGAAAATCCGAATCCCTCAGAATTCATGTATTTTTCTTGTGCCAATGGATTTCTATTGTCCTAGCAAGGCTCTTGTGTAGCGACACGGTTGAAGATCATATAGTGTGCAAGATCTTATATATCAGACATACAAGTAAAGGAATATCTATCTTCATTGTGTCATTTAAAGGTACCTTCTTTATTTTTCAAAATAGTAGTTTTCCAGATAAAGGAGGAAATATATCACTAGGAAAAATCTTTTATAGAAGGCTATGGATACTGACACAATAGGCTGCTTCAGAGTTCTGTTCCACTGCATTACCATGTATTTACACTCTTTTAAAAAAATAAATGTGCAGCAAATGTGATGATGTACAGAGTAAATGCATATGAAGTTTTTATAAGTATTTTAATTACTAACTTTTTATTAAAGATCAACAGAAATTGTTAACCAGACAAGTTATTTGCTTTAATAAGTATTTAAAGAGAGGGTGGTAGATATTTGTTAAGATGTAGATTATTGATTTGTCAGATGCTGTCAAATTCTTATTTAGGAAATTATTAGTAATCTTTTAGCCACTAAAATCAAGGCATAGCATTCCAACTTTTTTGGTGATATTTTCATTGTGGTGGTTCATCAACACATGGCAACAATGAGATGTAATAATGAATTGTCATCATGTAAACATTTCTCTGCCATGCAAGACATCACCCATTAGCTATTCTGTGGCTCTCTGTGTGATTCCACCAGAAGGCAAAGTGGTTGTCTAGGTCTTCATGGCTGAGTACTGCTAATCTGGGCTATGACCCTGCAAAACTTCCGCACATGCTTAACTTAAAACACATGAATAGTGCATTAATTTTAGTGGGACTACTCATGTACTTCAAGTTAAGTGCATTTGTATGGTCAGGTCCTTACACCATATTTAAGAAGGAGCAGCACTTCTTGCATAACTATTTGTTCTCCAAGACAGAAAGCCTATAAACACAGAGAAAGGCATAAATATATAAGAGGAGTTGAAGATATAGCTCCAACTTCCGTGAAATAATCAGAGAAATAAACTCATATGTGATCCAGTGAATACTCAATGGTTTGCTGAAAATTACATCAAGACCAAAAATTACACAGAAACTAATCCAATTAAATTAAGTGTGAGTACCAGAAATGAAGATACTACCAACATCTTAGCCCTGAAAGGGCCTTTTCTAATGCCACTTTCTTGAATAAATATTAGTAAATAATACCAAATAACTTTTTATCCTGGCATTTTAGAACAAACATCTGGCAGTTACACAACGTCTCATTCTAAAAATACATAGTGGTGTATTAAAAATCCTTATGAATACTATATAGTGTCAAAGGAATGTATAGGTATATCTCAAAGTTACGTACATGGGTTGAGTTAGTTATATTTTACAGGAAACCAAAAAGCAGTTGTCCCCCAAGAGGGATGAGTTACTTGCTAAATTTAATTGTTGAAATCATTACAATTTTTAATTATATAAATGCAAAAAAAAATCAAATAAAACCCCCCTCAATATCTTAAACTAAAAAAGTGATTTTGATTTAGTCGGGGTTGGGGGGGTGGGGAACCACATCAATATGAAGACAATGGATAGTTGTCTTTTTACATCTCTCACTCACAGAGCCCAGAAAACTGGGTATGATAAGAGAAATGCTGATGCAATCTTAACTAGAAGTGCTAGCGGATGCCATTAAATAGGCCACAGACAAAACAAACAGAATAAGCTGGAGCGTGTTTGTATTTCTTTTTGTTACTTAGCTGCTGTAAATAGTTTGTCTTCCAGGGATAATAAAAGGTGTTTTGTGTAAGTTACATGTGTTTGTGTTAGTTTTACCTTTGAGCATCTGGTGGTTCTGATAAAGGGTAAGAGTTAATGAAATAACACACTAAGTGACGTGAATGAGGTGCTTCTTTGTTCCGAAATTGCAGGACAGACTAAAGTCTACATTTTTTCAGATATTAAATTAGCTAATAAATGGCACAGGTGAGACGCAATCTAGAAACACTTTATAGCATGGAAGGTTAGATATTTTAGATTATTATGGAAGCTTTGTATAATGACAGCTTCCTCACACGCTTGGAAGTCACTATGGCATAAGAAACAAGGCAAGAAGTTTATTTTAACACAATGTTCTCTCTCCTTCCAGGATGCAACTTCAGCAGCAGCAGCCTTTTTTCAACTGCAGAAAGGCAGTAGCTCTTACTCCTGCCAAAGAGAAGTCATATACATGTTTTAAAAGCCTCAGTAGATCAAGTGACTATTTTTCAGGATATATTAAAGTCAGTTTTCACATCTCTCTTTTCTTCATTCAGTAGCTAGTATTGAAGAGAAGAATTTCTATGGGGTTTTTTTGACTGTCAGCTGAAGGTTTAAAAACTCTTTGAGCTGAGCTGATGCCCCAGTAATAAAATACATTGGATCTGGTTCTCTTCTCATTCATGTCAAGTTTGCACTGGTCTCCTGATTTGCACTCAAATGAGTGGAGGACAAAAAGGCTGATTAATTTTAAGTCATAGAATAAAAAGTTGTGGTTTGCTGATATTAACAGGCAAAGACAAAACCCTGTTGTGTGTTAGAATTGCTGGCAGATGGCAGTGTTGGGAGCCATTGGCTTAGCTCTGTGCAGCCATATGACAGAGCAGACAGGGAGCTGCTTCCACAATTAACCCGAACCACAGTTCTGTTTGTAATAACCTAATACAAATGTGCCAATGTTTTATTCCTACATGGGTAAAAAAAATGCTCTCTCGATTTATTTTCAAGATTTACTATTTTTTTTAACTCATCTGACTTTGAAGGCTAGATGCATTCAAGTTTACTGCCCTTAAAGTAGTATAGTATATGTAATCTTATGCCAGAAACAAAATAAAGACTGTTACAATCCCCCCTGCCACCCTAATCTTGTTGGCCTTTTGGTTTAGATCAAGTCCTGATATGGCCTCTTGAGTGACTGTACTATGCATTTACAGGGGGATGAATAGGTCGATCTAATTGGTCTTTTCCATCTCTAATTGCTGTGCTTTATGCAATACGTGAGTGGATCTGGGACTGTGGCAGACAAAACTGGAACTAGAAATTAATAGTTACATACACTAAAGAAAGGAAAATAGCTAAATTCAACTCCCTTCTCTACTATTCATCAAAGCCTAGAGCATCCCTTTCTACATAAAAACTTGTGGAAAAGGAAAATGTACTTTAAAAAGTCAGTGTGTTTTGCCTGAGCTGCTTTTCTGCCATGACATTTCTCAGTCAGGTTGGGATGAAGGGATCACTAACTGTGCTGGAACAGGGCTTGCGATGCCTCTTTAGAATGGAGATCTTCAGGACGCTTTGGCCCAAACCCTAAATTCTTTCCCAAGGGCAAATCTGTAAATATAGATAAGCAGGTAAAGAAAAAAAGTGAGATTAGTAACACATGAATAGGTTAAACTCAAGAGTGACATTTGAGTTACTTGTGACTGATGCAAACAATTAACTAACAAGTTTAAGGTTTTATAGACTTTAAAATTGGGTATGTATTTACATGTGGAATGTGCTATTTATTTTATCTTTAAATATAGACTCTGAATTCTCAAAGAAAGATCTTCAAAGTTCTCTGATTTTTATAAAAGTTTATTTAATAATAAACTTTCTTTAGAAGAGAATTCATATTTTAATGAAATTAGATTTGAGAATAATAACCTATAAAACTATTTTTCAATCTGTGTCATAAAGTTCAGTCTGACTTTGTTAATACTTTTTGGTCAAATCCAGATCATCCTGCAGAGAGTTATTCTAATTTTTACATTTATGGTAATTTTAATAATAAATAACATAGCTACTATTAAACAAAACATTTTTACTACATTGGGAATACTTTAAAAACTGACCACCCAGCTAGCAGACTAAATAATTTAGGCCCCGATCCTACAAATTGTTACACACCTGGATAACTTTATATATATATGAGCGGTCCTACTCAGTTTAACGAGACCATTTAAATCATGGGTGAAAAGGTATTCACACAAGTGGTTGCTGGATCAGGGCCTTAATGTGAAAAAATGTATAAAGTACATACAGGCACAGAGAGGTTATTTATGGCCAACATTCAAAAGTGCCCACCGACTTTGGGTGCCTCACATTATGGGTGCTCATGCTGGGACAAATATGGCCTGATTTTTCAAGATACCGAGACTGACAGCTATTGCAACTCCACACTATCTTTGGGGACTATTGTACTAAATTTATGAGCAGTTTAACTCCTGTAGGAGTTAAAAGTGTGTGTGAGGAATGATTAAAGTGGGTCTCTGAGACTAAACAACTCCAGAGAGGTACTACCTCGGTGTGGTTTGTATACAGTGGCTCAAGGTGAGTTTTCCAGATACTAGGAGACAAAGAAAGGACTTTGGTAGGAAAGGATGTGCTTGGACTGGCATAGTGCCTTCATTTTGATTCAGCACATGGACATGACAAGGCCCCAACCTTTGCTGAAGAGTTGGAAGGGATGTTGGCCTATCAGACTCGCCATGTGGAAGATGGATGATTTCTGATATGTTTAAAGTGGGTTTCAATTTGTTTATTTTTTATGTGAATGTTCTCTCTACAATACCCTATGAATCAATATGTTTGCTTGGAAGAGCTGTGTGATATCGCTGGTAAAAACACTGTCATTGTTCTCTGAGAGAAAGCAATGCACAAGGTTTGGCCTTTTGGCAGACTGGCTTGCTGGGGATATCAGGTGGATGGCAAGGATGTGTGCAGCCTAAAAACCCCCATTTAGAAAGGAGTGGGACAAGGGTCCCTCCCCAGAAACAGGTGATGCCTAGAAACCTGAGACCTGACTGGCCTCTCTTGTAGTAGACCACAGAGGGGGAAATACAGAGACAGTTACCCCAAAACTTTGTTGGAATATCTTAAGAACAGCCATACTGTGTCAGACCAAAAGTTTATCTAGCCCAGTATCCGTCTTCCAACAGTGGCCAATGCCAGGTGCCCCAGAGGGAATGAATAGAACAGGTAATTATCAAGTGATCCCCCCGCCCCCGGTCACCCATTCCCAGCTTCTGGCAAACAGAGGCTAGGGATACCATCCCTGCCCATCCTGGCTAATAGCCATTGAGCCCTCACTGACTTCAGTTGGAGTTGTAGATCCTTAGTACCTCTGAAAATGTGAGCTTAGTTATCTTTAGATCAAGCACCCAAAAGACCTGAGGCACACAAGGTCATATAGCAAGTCAACAGCCACCAGGGTCAGAACACAGGTCACCCAACTCATAGTTCAGTGACTTACCTCCTGGAGCATAAGCACCAAAATTACACACTGAAAAAGTGCAAAATATAGTAGAACAGTGTGGCGGAAGTTATTGAAAACCAGATGCACACCAATGTAGGGGCTGGGATCTATAGATTCAGGACAGGGGTTGCATGAAAGCTATTTGAAGCAAAAAATAATTGAAAATTGTATTTCTTATCCAAGTGTTAGATATAATAAGAGAAACTGCCCCAAAGCCCCTTAAAATATATCAAGCTATCCGGCATTACAAATCACATGTGGCTCGATCCTTCTGTCTGTTGAAGACATTTTTGCTACCTTAGTGCCCACAATGTCTATTGACTTCACGTGGATTTGGGTGATCACAACACTTTGCAAGAGGCAATCAGCACATTGCAGGACTGAGATATTGATCTTTGCTCACAGGATGTTATCAGTACTGCTCAGCATACTGCATGTGCATTCCTTGCGATTCATATTTAATTCCTTGCAACTTCTTCATTTAGGTCATGTGTTCATTTTTATGTTTTAAAATATAACATAAAATCAAACTATCAAGCACCGAATTGTGGGGATAAGAAGAGGGCTGTGTCTGGTTTCATTAGTACAGTGACATGAACATAATTGTACTTTCTGAAGATCATCTTTATGCATCTCACTATTAAACAAAAAAAGAAAACACCAAGACTAATCCCCTTCCAAAGTTAATGTAATTAATTAACTTCTGTAACATTCTGGGAAGTGACAGTACATGCAATACGTTGCTCAAACTAGCATTCAGTGAGTACTTACCACTGGCAACTTCTCAATACTCCATTTTTGGATCAGTTCCAGTAGGATGAATAGACAGTACAATTTCCAAAAGACAGGAATTTTTCTGCTGTTCTGAAGCATTCCAAGGATAGCACTCGCCCTTCCGCTTCATAATTATAGGATTTCAAAAAGTGGCCATTTATTTTAAAATAGTCTCTACGGTTTTTAAAGCGATTTTGACAGGATATATGCGGGATAAAATGCACACGTCTTAGGCGGGTCTTTCTGCTGCTGGCCCTAGTGCAGAAAAGGATTATGAGAAGACCGAAGAAATAAGCAAGAAAACAGGTATCTGGAAACCACAGTTTAGTCTCTCTATGCAGACAAAAAACAGGTGAGGCAAATTAAGTATTTACACATGTAAGAAATACAATGGAATATTGATGTGCAGTAAAGATATGCTATGCGGATAGACATAGGACCCCCTCCCCCACCAATACAGCCAGATCAATTCACTTAGACCCATATTTTGAAAAGTGGCCCCTAATTTTAGGTCCTTCAGTTTTTGTGTTCCCAGCTCGAGTTTCCGTGGTGCTGATTTTCCATCCATTTCATTTGCAGTTGCAGGTGTTCGGCCAAGTTGTCTCCAGCTCAGCCCCTAAAAACTAAATCAACTGTCAGCTTCGAAAACGTGGGCCCTAGTGGATGCAGAACATAGACTGAGCTAGACACAAATATGGCGGAGTTATACTATTCCTATCACAAAGGAAGAAATTTGTGATAACACACGGCAATTTCCCGGGGGAACACACTCAAGAGCGCTGTGAATGGTTGCAAAGGGCCGTTGTCAGGTGTGACGTAAACTGGCATCAGTGTTTATTATTATTTACTAAGCACTGACAGCATGCTTGGTGCTGTAAGTAATGGAAGGATGTAAAATAAGTCAATAAGAGCCAGGCTATGGCTTTATATGGCTGCTGTATATCAGACAGGGAGATTCACACAGCAAAAGGAGTCCTTGGAGAGCTTTGGATGAATAAGAAGAAATTCTGGCAGCAGCTGGCTACCAGCTGTTTCCTCAGAGAGGAGTCACCTTCTGGAAGTGAAGGTTCAACTCTTCGAAAGTGCAGTATGGACACCCACCCACCGCTCGCTAGACCAAAAAACTTGCAGGCCCATGAGCCTCCAATTTCTATTTCTCCTGCCTATATTTGGTTACCAGCTACTCAGCTGGTGTAAATTGTCATAGCCACAATGGCTTCAACAAAGCTATGACAATTTATATCCGATGAGGATTTGTCCCCTGAACCTTCACATCCCTCAGCCCCAACTTCTGCACAGAGCCAGCAACCAGCAACAGTGTGGCCCTATATAACTAAACAATGAATAGGTAGGTATAAGAAATGAAGGAGTGGCAGGGTGCAGCTCTATTTTACACCCTCTGGTTGTTTTTTTCTTGCTACAACTGCTTTTGCACCATCTTGGTGAGTAAGTGACTCCCATTTACCTTACCCACTGAATGCTGAATCAGTGCATGGCATACGATTGTGCCACGTACAGTCACTTTCTGACCAATTTACATCCATTGTGCATTTTACCCCATCTTCTAAGACACTGCTGAATTTGGCCGTATAAGTAGCTACAAACCAGAGCAAAAGTGTTGCAGGCTGTAAAAGATCTGTCTTCCAGCTGCAGTTACTGTGGGAGCTCCTGAAGATTTACATGAGCGAGTGCAATAAACAGAAAGAAAAACCCAGAGCTACAATAAAAAGTCAATGATCAGGATCAGCTCAGAGGCCCTAATCCTGCAAAGATTTAAGCACATGCTTAATTCAAATCAAAGGGCCCACTCACATGTTTAAAATTATGCACATGCATAAGTCTTTGCAGGCTTAGGGTTTCAAAGTCTATATTTATGGAAAGGAAATTATGAAAGTTGTAAACAAGAATATTTGTATTGGAATCTTGATTTTAAGTTACTCAAGTCCAATCGAGGAACAGAAACAATGACACGTGACCTAAAATCTAACCAACACAGTTCACATTTTGTACAATTGAATACCCACAATGAACTTGCTTGTGAACAGTGTGTAGAGCAGTGGCTCTCAACCTTTCCAGACTACTGTACTCCTTTCAGGAGTCTAATTTGTCTTCCGTACCCCAAGTTTCACCTCACTTAAAAGCTACTTGATTACAAAATCAGACATAAAAATACAAGTGTCACAGCACACTATTACTGAAAAATTGCTGACTTTCTCATTTTTACCATCAAATTATAAAATAAATCAATTGGAATATAAATATAGTACTTACATGTCAGTGTACAGTACATACAGCAGTATAAATAAGTCATTGTGTGTATGAAATTTTAGTTTCTACTGACTTGGCTAGTGCTTTTTATGTAGCCTGTTGTAAAACTAGGCAAATATCTAGATGAGTTGATGTAACCCCAGAAGATCTCTGTGTATCCCAGAGGCACACGTACCCTTGGTTGAGTACCAGTGGTGTAGAGAACACGAAATATTTGAAGAAATGATTTGGGCAATCATTTCAATAACTTGAGAAAAATATGAACAATGGACAATCAAGGCCAAAGCCTCCTCTAATTTTGGGTCTCTCCATTTGTCTGTGTCCACTGTGAGACACATAGGGCCTGGCTGTCAAAAATATTCCAGATTAAGTCAGGGTGTGCTGAACATGTCTGGAAATCAGGACCTCTCAATACATTTCTCAAGCTGGGAACTCAGTATATGAGGAGCCCAAAATTAGAAGCTAGTTTTGAAAATGTTGGCCTTCATAAGCAGAAAGCATGATTAAATTCATCAGCTCTGTTATTCACTAGGAATTATTTGCTCAGCTCTAATTTTAATTTACTCCAAGAAAGGTACCAGTTCACTGTCTCCGTAACTGGCTTACAAAAAAACAATGCAGCTACCAATTTTCCTCTGCTGGATGACATACTTGGGCCGCAGCCCTTTTAAGAAAAGTACTATTTTAGAACTCATTTGGTTTGACATTTATTATTTTTCTGATGCTGGAAGCAATGTTATTCATCAGAGAGAAGAATAGCTACATTGTATTGCTAATGTTTAACCAAAATGCTGTCTTCATTTTACTGTAAGCTAGACTATTGCTTTCTTTCAGAGCCTTAAAATACATCTACAAACTGTGGTGGATCAGTGAAATCATCATTTTATGTTCAATGAGAATTTTTTTTTTAACTTTAGTCAGATGATTGGAAAAGCAAATCCCCATTTATAAAATGTAGTTGACCAGAATAAAAGAATGAAAGCCATTGAGGGGCTTGATGCCTTTATCAGATTAACAATTGAACTATATGAAGAAAGATGAGTCAAATCGGATGAGCTGGTACAAAACAAAACTAAATCATTGGTGTACTTCCATAAAAACAAGTGGTGCCTCCTGTAGCACATAAGAAGCTATACTTCAACTCTGCCCCATAACCTTACACCTTGTGTTTCTCACCCTTTTTAATAATTATGTAAGAAAAGAATTGGTACAATCATCAATTCTATTTATCTTTAATTAGGAATTAGAAAGCAAAAATCAAGTTGCTAGTTAAAGTTAAAACTGTTGGTTTTCTGGAAGTCCTACCACACGTTATTAGGATCCTCATATTTCCTGTGATCCCCAGGCATCTATCTATTCTAATGGACACCGTATAAAACCAGGAAGGTGAGTGGGTGTGGATGTGAGAGAGAGAACAAGCCCGAATGACAACAGTAAATGATTTAAAATATTTTACAGGAACAATTTATTTGTATTTTTGTGTATATGTATTGTTGTTTTGGTCGCACTCAAGCATTCCATTTTGTGTCTTCCTCTATTGCCCATTGCTGCCAACCTGAAGACTAGGTTGGCTGGTGTCTTAAGATTTCTTCCCACTGATTCTGCGGGAATTGTCTTGTCCAGATGAGACACTCATTCCCTCATCTTGTCCTGGGACAACAGTCATTGCAGTTCTGTGAAGCAACCAATAAGGGAAAGTTTCAATCTTGCAAGATGATAAATGGGTGAATGCACTCAGCACCTCCCAGGATCTGTCTATTTTTCCCTTCTCTCATCTCTTCCAGTCACAATCCTGGGGCCAGTCACAGTCCTACGGCCAAATGCACAATACAATCCCAAATAGCTGAGCAAAGCACACTCCTGCCCAAACTCCACCCCTCCTCTTCCTGCACAGCAAAACAACACTGATTCTGCCATTAGGATTAGGGAGTCCTCCATGGCCACAAACACCTTCATGTATAATTTCTACAGAGAAGTTGCCCAGCCTCCATTAAGCAAGATAAAGCTCCCAGTCTTTGCTACCCTATAAACAAAATATCTAGGTAGCTCCTAAACACAGAAGTAAAATATGTTACTCGCATATACTCTTCTTGTTTGTATTGTTACATATTCAATCACATCACATGCAACTTTGTGTTTTTCAGCAAGAGTTCCTGGTTACAATTAAAAACATAGCAGAGAGAAGTAATTTTATTAAGGCTCCTAGAAAAACAGCTCCCACTCCACCCCACTTGATAATATATGCAATAAACTGATATTTATGGATCCCAACTGTCTCCACCTCACTGTACCATCAGGGGAAGGATACTTACAATAAACTCCTTTATGTGTCTGGCAATTGATTCTGTCCATGGTTAAAATATGTTGTGGGCACTTTAAGTAACTATTAATTATTGAATGTTTGCCTCTTAATGAATTGGATTAACATCATCAATCGACCCACTTCTCAACATATTCCCCAGCTAAAATATTACATCTATTAAGGAATAGTACAATACTAGTAAATGAATACAATACTAATAGGATATTTATTTCATTTCAGATGTTCCAAAACACATTGTAAACTTTGCCATCCACCACCTCATCAGAACTAGCAAGCTAAATAGGATTAGTCTTAGCTAGTATGTGAATGAATGACCTCTAAGGAAAATTCAGGGCGTTTTAGGCAGTGGTGCTGAGAGTACATTCAATAAGTGGCACTCTTCCCTCTGAATCCATAATGAGCCAACGTCCCTGAATGTTAGATGGCTTTGTGCTGATGGAGGTGCCATCTTTGGCATGGCACATGAAACTGAGGCACTAATAACAGGTGTGTTTATTGAGGAGAACCATGCCAATTTTTAGAATAGAAGGTATCAGCCTGTTGTGCTGACCAAATTCTAAATTGGTCAATTGCATTTTGCTTACCAAACCTTCCTCCTGCAAATACATTCCTTCCACAGTTTCAGATGGAAGAAGATATTTTTCTTAACTTGTCCTATTGGCTAGTGATGCTGTTGCTGTTCAGCAGGTGCCATATTCCATCCTGGAAATGACACTGTTTCAGGAGTAAGTGAAGTAACTCCTATACATTTTATAGATTGTACAAGGTTTTGGAATTTTTCAGGCTAAAAGGTTCTACAGAAAACGTAACCTTCCCCACTGTTAAGCTGCAGCCATTTCTGAGGTGGAATGAAGTAACTGACTAATGGTGCACAATAGTATACTTCTACTGTCTTCCTTGACATCCTGTTGTAAATTTTACCCGGGAGAGCTGCACTTTTGAGCGACCCTCATTATTTATGTCAAAATATAACTAGGACTAATATTTATTTCTAGCTGTGCTATTGTACCATTCACCACCAATGAAAGAAGAGTTTGGGCCTGCTCCTGCTTCCATCAAAATCAATGGCAAAATACTTACGTGAATTCAGCAGAGCTAGGATTGGGCTCTCAATCAGTTTGCAGTAGTGGCTTCATATCGATGTCCTCCTCTCAGGCTCACAGATTGGCCAAGAGCATACATAATCAGAACAAAGGTTGTAGCTTTTGTTGTGTTAGTTGAATACAGTATCAGTCAGTACCCAGCTGGGCAGCTTCTGTGGGTAGTGTTTTGAGAAGGATGGTCTGGACTGGTTATTCCTGCTAAGGAAACATTCCATTTCTCTAGCCTGCTCCAGACAATGAATTAAAAGCTCTTACCAAACATTGTTTGGTAATTTTCCTCCGTGTAATTTTCCTCTGGACTCGATTGTTTTTTTCAAAAACAGGTGCTATGACTTTCCAAAGAAAGATTTTATAATGAAAATGTAGCACTACAGTAGTGCTGATAGGCACTGCAGAAATATACTGTAGTTGCACTATACCAAGTCTTAAATATTACAGACAGGGAGCCAGATAAATAAGTTAGATTAACTTTAAAACAGGAAATTGGAGCAGACTGGTTGTTTCCCATGAGGAAAATGCTGTTTTGGCAGACTGAAGGGGAACACAGCAATTGCCATACGGGATCAAACCAGAGGTCCCTCTAGCTCAATAGCTTTTCTTAGACATTAGTCTATACCAGCTGCTTTAGAGGAAGATGTAAGAAGTGTTGTAATAGGAAGTTATGAAATAAGCTGCTTAGAGGAAAAGTTTCTTCCTAACCCCCTGTTAGTGTTCGACTTATGCCCTGAAGCCTGAGGGTTTATATCCCTTCCAGGACTCTTAGTTATTTATTTAGTCCTTATTATGATAACTGGTTAATTTTTTCAACCCTTTTCCCACCTTTTTTAGTAACTGGATTTTAGACTGAAACTTTAAATGTAGAGTGTGTGTGTGCATAGAGAGAGAGAGAGAGCGCTACTGTAGTCACAAGCAGTGACCATGAAGGAAATTTCAATGCAACAATGATTGAGTGTAACTACTAGTGTGTTATATTGCCCATCCAGATTTCTACAACATTGAAACATCTGGGAAATACAACAATATTTAATAACAAGTAAAGAGTGAGGATATATCTCTGCTTTTGTGCACTTCTTTTGTGCTCCTGACCAGAGCAGAAGTACAGACTACAGTGGCCAAGACATGTTGCCAGAGGATACCAGGTCAAATCACGTAACTGTGTTATGCTTCTACCCTGTGACTAATTAAATCACTTGTTCTACATTTAATGCTAATAAAACTGCAAGATATCTGTGCTGTGATCTGTTGGTCACAGTTAAGACATATGGGCACACAGGACATCAGCAAAGCTGATATACCAAGACCCCAAAATAAATAAGCTTTCAGAACATTATTTTTAATCCTGTGTTTGATATTTCAGGTTCTAAACTTCCTTTCACCTGGAAGAATGTGGAGTTAGGGGGTTGATATAGCAATTCCTGACATTGTTTATTACATAAAATTGCAAGAACTTAAAATACAGAGGAAGATGAAGTAGAGAAGTGATTTCAGACTCTAAACCAAACCATGTTTTTCAACCTTTACATGAATCATGAAATCATAGGGTTATCTAGTCTCACACCCTGCCAATGGCCATCCTGTCTTTAATTCATGATCCATAGCAGCATCTGAATGGCCTGTTTTCATAAAACTGATATATCTGAAGACAGGGAAGCTCTGGATCACATTTGCTAATCATAGGGCCAATCCTGCCTTCTGTGAGATGCCGACGACCCCAAATCTTTCACTGCTTCCAACAGGAATTGAAGGCACTCAGTGAATTTGTCACATCATGACTCATATGAATAAACATGATCCACACTTTGCAAAATTAAGGATCTCTAGGGTTGCAAAGGCATTAAGTCCACTATAGCATGCATGTGAAAACAATGTGTAAATATTGGAAGGATGCTATGTTACAGGTTAGCCAGTATACAGAAAGTTTTGTGTCAAAAAGTAATTGTAAACAAAGCAACAGCAAACTCAAGACTAATTTCAAACAAAGCCATAACAGAAGTTTGGAACAGAACTGTGCCATATATTGTGCAAATACCTTTGCAGCTTGTTATTTTTAAAATATAGACTTTGTAAACAGGATATTTTGAT
The DNA here is from genome assembly GCF_009764565.3 of Dermochelys coriacea. Taxonomy (NCBI): domain Eukaryota; kingdom Metazoa; phylum Chordata; order Testudines; family Dermochelyidae; genus Dermochelys; species Dermochelys coriacea. Next base: position 182,270,539 of record NC_050069.1, read on the forward strand.
AAAGAAAGATATTTATTAAGCATGATGCATAGACTGTAATTTTTTTTTTCTACTGAAAGGATTTCACACGGAAATTACAATCTCTGTTCAGCATTCCTTAGTTCATGGCAGTAAATTACTTTTCTTATGTAGTACAAGAACAAGTATAAGAACATTCAGATAAACCACTAATACAGTCTGTATAGTAAATGTTGAAGAGGAGAAAACATATACTATTATTAAAGTAAAATTCAGTTCCTTGAAATATAGAAATTTTGTTATTCTTTGTCTTAGCTGAATACTATTTGGACAGAAGAATCAATGTGGGAATAGGCAAACCACAAGGGTCTGTTGGTTTGAATTCAGGATTGTATTCAAACCCCAAAAGATAAACTGAGCCCAAGTTTTCAGAAACTCAACTGGATTTTGGTCATTAGATAAATAATCCTATTAGTGTGTTGTTCTAAAAATGCAAGGGCAAAAAAAAAAAAAGTGAAAGTCCTTGGACAAATATTGTTCAGCAAATAAAATTTACAAAACATGCAACTGTTCAAAGAAAATCTAATGTATATTTCATTTCATATTATGATTTATTTTAGAAAACAAATTTAAAAGTGCTGTGGCTATTAACAATGAAAATAGTTGGTACCGCTGATAGGATGGTATTAAAATGTCACAATGCACTCACTAATTCTGCATTTAGATTTGTCAAAATTGATTTTAACAAAATGATTGCTTAAACTTTGTTTTGCTCTAACCAGCACACAAAATATAACATTCTCTTCAAATAACTTGATGAAGCATAGATGCTCTGCATATTAAAGTTTGGTTGAATGAAAATAAGAAGTTGTATATGAGTATTCATTTTATAGTATAAATAACTAGGATTCTACATAAGAAAATTGTATTTACATCCCAACCTCATTTTGAAATAATGTGGTCTACTTATTAGCAAGAGACCTGACAGAGTATTGGTGCAAAGTTCTGTACATTATAGAATGACATGACCAGTAAGATCTTTCCTTGCCTCAGAAACATTGATGTTGAGAACTGAACATTTGTTCCCTGAAATTAGTAGTGCTTCCTTCATATTTTTGGCTTGGATAACTTTTTTTTAAAAAAGTATCTTGTAATTTCACCTTGATTTTTTCCCCAGCCACAAAGATCAGATTTAAAAGAAAAAAATTCATACAAAGTCTGAGAACTGCTGAGAGCTTCTTACTACTATTTCCTGTTGCACTGTTCTTTAAACCACTAAATTGCAGTGACTTGTTTCCTCTGAATTACCTGGATTATTTGGCCATGGGAAAATATCTCTGCTTTAAATCCTGATGATACTATTGAATGGCATAATATAACATGTTATAAAGAGACCATAAAATACTATTATGCACAATTTTGTCTTTCTTTCTTTTAAAACTAATATGATTTTCCCCCTTCAACAGTGTTATGGGTTGACTCTCTACAGAACCTTCCCCTCCCACAGCGAGGAGTAAAATAGGCAAACAGGAGCAACATCAACACAAACATGTTTCACTGATGTCAAATAAATGCAATATAAAAAGAAGCATTTCACATACCTCACCCGAACCTCTACTCACTGCTTACCCCAAACTCCCAATGAAGTCAATGGCAGTTTTGGGTGACTGGATCAGATCTAATAATGATAATTATTACCGTAAAAAGGAAAGGAGTACTTGTGGCACCTTAGAGACTAACAAATTTATTAGAGCATAAGCTTTTGTGAGCTACACCTCTAAAAGCTTATGCTCTAATAAATTTGTTAGTCTCTAAGGTGCCACAAGTACTCCTTTTCTTTTTGCGAATACAGACTAACACAGCTGCTACTCTGAAACCTGTAATTATTACCGTGTAATATATCCCACTAAAGCCCTATGGTTTTCTTTCCCACATATGGTATATATGTATATAATAGTATAGGATTTTTTGGTTCAGGATTCTACAGTGTAATGGCACTTCTATGCTACAGTGAAGGGATTTTTAATAGAAATTGCAGTTGATTTCTCTAGGTTACCTAGCAGCCACTGAGAGCACAGAAGAAGATTTGAAATCTGTGGTTAAAGTTTAAGCCTAATAGCTAAAGTAATTGATCAGTTCCCCATGAATTTTCTTTGGTCACAGAGGTGTGTGTGGAGACTACAGGAGATTATTTTATTGGGCAATTTTAGCAGAGCAGTAGAGTCTCCTTACAATGGGTTACATACCGCTCTCCTGGGGAAAAACATGTGGGAGGGACAGAGAGGGAAGAACACTCCTGGAGGGGGAATCTTTCCATGCCAGAGAGGTGGAGTTTCTCCCCCAGGGAGGTTTTTGGCCCCCCTGAGCTGCAGCTCCCTTACAGCTGCCAGGGTACAGGGCCATCTGGATGGAAGCCCTGCAGCTTCACTCCAGCTCCAGGGCCACCTGCTCCCTGGCTGCTTGGCTTCATTTAAAAAGTCAGCTAAAAAAAGACAACCCTGTACAATTGCAGTGATAGAAACGTTATTGATACTCCTGATGGAGCAGCACCATGGAACTGTATGGGAGGCTAACAGGCAATGCACAATTGGTACAAGAAGGAGGGAAAATGATTTTTGGAGAGGGGGAGGGAGGAAGGGGTTGAAAGTAGATTTTGTGCTTATGAAAGTTACTGGACTGGAAGTCCTGGAGAATAAACTTCCCTCTTTATCCACAGATATGGGGCAGATAGTAGTAATATAAATTTGCAATTGTCACCCCTGCCAGCAGATTTCACAACTGAGCCGGGGGAATCTCTTGTATGGGTGAGAAGTCAGAACAGTGAATCTCTATGCTGACTTAGACTATGGCTACACTATGGACTTTACAGTGGCACAGCTGTGCTGTTGTAAGGTCTCCTGTGTAGCCGCTCTATGCTGGCTGGAAAGAGCTCTCCAGCAAGCATAATTAAACCACCCCCAGCGAGTGGCACTAGCTACATCAGAAGGAGATGCTCTCCCACCAAAGTAGCGCTGTCCACGCCAGCCCTTTTGTCAGTGAAACTTATGTCAGTCGGGGGGTTGAAAAAAACACCCTGACCGACAAAAGTTTTGCCGACAAAAGTGATAGTGCAGACATAGCCTAAACAACATAGGTGCCAAGTTTGATGACAGTTTTTGCAATATGTACACTTGTCCACTAGGAAATAAGCTGAGATCAACAATTCATTTCATATATGCTGCCAAACAGGCTGGAAATTGTACTTTTGTACACCACCATGAGGCCAAACCAAAAGGAAGCAGATGTCGCCTGCATATCTTCCACACTTGGAGCCAGGTCTCAGTTATTTTCAGACCCTTCCATACATCTTTACATTGACACTGCATCCATGTTACTCTCAGTAATTCATTTATGTGCCTGACATTTCAAAAATCTAGGTCAAGATTTTCAAAGGTGATTTTGGGTGCCTCTGTTTTAGGGTTTCCCATTTGTAGACACCTTAACAGGACCTGATTTTCAAAGGAGTCAAACCTTCTGAAAATCAGACCCCCTTTGAACTGTCTCAGATTGCGTTCACAAAATTTAAGGCACTCATAATCACTAGTCACATCTGAAAATCTTGTCCCTAACCAGAACAGACTGATTCATAAGAATAACGGGTCTCAGCATACTTACTGTATCAGTAAAAAGCACAATAAGAATATCCATGTGTTGGTGTGCTTACGGTAATTACAATGTAAACCTTATTCACATGACTTTTGTATAACAGGAAAAGGGAAGGAAACATTTTGCCCTTGACATAACCATATTTTACACTGTATCTCTTGAGAGCAGAAGTATAAATCAGGGAGGAGGGGGTTAGAGAAGCCTTGGTGGATTATCTGCCTTTCTTCTTGTGGTGAATTCACCTATGTGGAAATTGTGATTGGTTTGCAGTGGTGGCAAGGAGATAGCTATTTTTTGTCCAAACTGTGACATTATGAGAAAATGGTAACGTGACCGCAAAGGGAGAGGGAGTACAGAATATCTAAAAAATCAGATACAACATACCATGAAACAAAGGTTGCTTTTAACTGTGTGTAAAATAGTCTTTGATCAGTCAACAGGATCTTTATTACGGGATGATATTACAGATTAACAAACATTTGCTATAACAGTTTGATAAGTGGTTAGGCTTTATCCACAGAATGGATGCTAAGACTTATGGTTGCGAAGAAAATCTAATCAATTTGATAGGAATAAATTTTTTTGTACAATTAGTAGGACCTTCTCCTTCTGAAGAATGCATTCACTCCATTCGGAATAGAGTAACCTGGATTGGTACAGCTGCATTGTAAATGCTTTTGACATCAGATAGAAAAATCCTCCTGAGGATCCTCTTCAGATTTTCATGGCTTTTCTGCTTCCTCTAGTGCACCCTGCAGAAAATCTAAAGGAGAGAAAGATAGATGAGAATACTTAAAAATTGGATTATAGTTGGCAAGCATACGCAATAAATTGTTGATTCCACCACAGTTTGGAAAAGTCTTGGTTATACTAGAGGAAATAATTTACTGCATATAAAAAACTCTATGCTAAAAGAATGTTAAAGTTGAAAAATCAAACTCTCAAAAGTTAGGAAATATCAGAATTAAGATTGACTGTGCAAATTAATTCAGCCCTGTGTGCATATGCATTATGATACAGTCTTAAACTTACATGATCACATACCACTTTGTTCACAGGAAAAAATGACACAGGACACACATGTCAAGTAAATATAAAATGCTACAATTGGTAGCATTTTACCCACAATTTGCCCAGGTATACACAAGCTGCAAAGCAGTGGAGAATCAGGCACTTCGTTTATTAATAGAATGCATCTTTTTAAATGGCTATATGTATATTCAAGGCTGATACTTTAGAGAGACTGATGTAGCAAACTACTGGTCTTGGAAAAGTTTAATTTATTGTTGATGCTTTTGTTTTAAAATGTTAATACAACACAACAGAAGGTGTGTCAAATATGAATTTGATCTAAATCCACACCACAGCAAACCTGAAGGAAAGCAGAAATCTGGGAGTAAGTGGTCAAAAATTTCCAGACTGAAGTAAATGTGGAAAAAGAGAACAGTGAATAATCAAATTAAAGTAGTCTAAACACAAACTTGCATGGTTTAATTAAACTGGTTTAGTTAAACCAGAGCAAACCCATGTGGGTTTACTCTTATTTCAGCTTCAAAGAAGCTTATTGTGTTCTAACTTAAAACCGAACTAAACCTGGTTCAAGCCAAAATAAAAGAAATAAATAATCATAATAATGCCTAGCTCTTATATAGCACCTTTCAACCATAGATCTCAAAGCACTTTACAAAAGAGGTCAGTATCACTAACCTCATGCAATGGATAGGGAAACTGAGGCATGGATAAATTACATGATTTTCATAGGAGGCCAGAGGCAGAGTCAGGAACATAAGCCAGGCATTGCTTTGTCCACTCAGACACACTGCCTCCATAACCATGTCCACACAACCTTTTTCACCTGTTTAAATAAACTGGTTTAAAATTACATACCTTTTATTTAATTGGTGTAACTCTGTGTGTAGACAAGCCCTCAGATTTTCATTTTTTTAGGTTGGCTATGTCTTTTGGTACTAGGGTATTTTGACATATCAATGAATGGCTTGGTGTGAGGGCAAGAAGTTGAATGAACTTTACTGAGACTCAGAGCCTTGAGACTGAAGCCTCAAAATGCCTGAAAGGCAAACAGGGAGCAAGAGCTCGGGAATAAGAACCTGGTGACACAAAAGACCAAAGCTGTGGCTTCTCAGCAAGAGCTTTAATTCCCCAAGGAGCTATGAGGTTTCCCCTCACCAAATTGCTATTGTTTAAGAGGACAACTAAAAATACCATGTTGAGACCTGATCTGGGTTTACAAAGCTCATCTCTGGCCTGGTAGCTCCTTTGTTCAAAACTGTTAGCATGTAGCATATGCTGGGGACCCACAGGGATCAGCAGTAGGCCCTGTTCCAGGTAATGCCTTCGTTAATGATTTAGAAGAGGAAGTGAGCAGCATGTTAATTGTAACTGCAGATTATCAAAAACTGAGATGAGCTGCAGATACTGGAGAGGAGAAAGAAACACTGCAATGAAACCTAGTGAGATTAACAAGAGGGACAGAAAAAAAAGTCAGATTTAAACTGAAATACATTTGAGGAATAAACAATCTGAAAAAACACATGCTTCTGGGAGATAGAGAAGCAGCAGCTGAAAGAGACCTTGAGGTAATAGATTACAGCAAATGAAACAAAAGTTTGCAACGTGGTAGTAGGCCAAAAAGCCCAATGCAATTTAGAATTGCAGAGGCATCGCATCATGGAGCTGGGAGTTAACAGACCGTTTATGGATGGCTCTGCAGTGATCACATCTGAAATATTGTGTTCAGCTTCAGAAATATATCCAAAAATTGGCCTGATCCAAAGTCCATTGAAATCAATGGAAAGACTCCATGGATTTCAGTGGGCTTTAGCCCAGGCCCTAAAAGAACAACAAATATATGACCTGGTGACTGAAAACACTGCTTTGGAACAATCTTACAGAAGCTAATTATGCATCTAGTAGATTAGCTCAGAAACAACAAAAGGGTGGATATGAACTTGATAGTCTATATCTGAAGGGCATAAACACCACGGAGAGAGTAATTATTTATTTTGGGACAGGAGGGTATAAGTAGTAGTAATGGCATGCAATTAAGACAGGGAACATTTAGCTAAATATCAGAAAAAACTTCCTGACAGTGAGATATTGTAGTCTTCAGAATAGTTCCCCAAAGGAAAAGACTCATCATTTGGACATTTTAAATTAGACTGGACAGAAAACCTAAATGCCTACATTTTCAAATGTGACTAATAATTGTGGGTGCCCAACTTGAGATACCTTAAAAGTGCCTGATTTTTCAGAAAGTTCTCAGCACCCATCCTATGAAAAATCAGCCTCCTTTAATAGGTCTCTATTTTAGCACCCAGAATTTGAGTCCTGCAAAATCTTTAGATACTTTTGAAGATGCAGGCCAGAAAATGTCTGACTATAGGGGACAGGTCTACTGGCAGGGAGATGGACTGAATGACTTAATACATCTTTTTCTTTTGTGTCTTGACTGATTCTGTGCTAAAAATGGAAAATTAATCGTTATTTGGGATATAAAGTAACACCCAAGAGTCTCAATAACTATATTTTCATGACATTGATTTCTTCATGTTGTTATTTCTAAAAATGGCCATGATAAATTATAGTGTTAATGATAAACAATGTAAATTCCGGAAATATATAGGAGATTATCTCAAAGGTGCTAGCCTTTTCTGATATAATTATAGGTATGCAGAACAAAGGAAATTCAAAGGGCAGAATTTATCTTGATTTCACATACCTTTTTGACATAGCACCAAATACAAATTTAAAGAACTTAGATGCTGTATGACTAAAAGTATCATGGAATAAATAAATTATGGGTGAGGTGCATTTATGTATGAGGTGTAAATTATGTCTGGTATTAAATTGTGCAACCATCTCATGGAATGGTGTATTAAGATTTGTCCTTCAACAATGAGTCTTGCAAGCTATGACCTATACTTTTCTATGTGCATTATTAATTAATCTGAAGAACCATGTAACATGCCATTGATTAAATCGGCATATGAAAAATTATGATACAATGGATAATTAATATCAGGGAGGTTAATCATCAGCATGCTCTGGCAAGCTTATGCAGAAACACAAATATATATGTTGTAAGATTTAAAATACTGCAGATCAGTGATTCTCCAGATCATTTAGAAAGAGTCCGTCCCCCCCAGATCAAGTCTTTTTCCACCCTCCGAGTTCCCCCACTGCATGGTTCTCAAAATATTTCATTCTGCAGACCACCAAGAAAGCATCCGTGGACCACCAATCTCCCACAAAAACAATCTGCAAACATTGTCATGGATAAATTTACATTAACTCACATACAACAATCTACATAGCTATGAACTGGAAAACCCTTACTTAGAAAATAGTAATGATGAAATTCACCCCTGTGCTGTGCCAGCTCTAAATCCTCAAAATAGGGCTTAAGCATGGGAGTTATTTAAATCGGAGCATAGACCATGTGCTGGTGATTTTCACCTTAAAGGAGTACGCTGGGAGTTTCAATTATCAAAAATTGAATATAATAGTATGTAAGAGATGCCATTCTCAGCCGCTCAATGACAGTCCTGAAAACCATTTTTTGCATTTGACAACTAGAAAATGTCCCCACAATGTTCACACTGTTCTCTAGATATTTCATATACAAGCAAGTATTCAGAATACTGCAGTTATGTTAATTCACCGTCAACTGAAATGTTTTTAAAGGTCGTCATCAATTACAGAAATATCATTCGTAATAACAATAAATCTATGCTTTGAATATGGAGTGCAGTTTTCAGCCCCTCATTTGTAAAAAGACTGAAACGTGAGAGAAAGTTCAAAGAAGGGCAAATAAAATGAGAAAAGTGCTAGAATACGCTGTTTTTGTAGGCGTGTCGGTCCCAGGATATTGGAGAGACTAGGTGGGTGAGGTCTAATAAAAGATATTAGCTCACAAGATATTACCTTACTCACCTTGTCACTCAAAAAGTGCTACAAGACATCTGAAAGATACTTGATAGAATTATTTATTTGACTAGTGGGAAAAAAGCCTTTTAAACCAATTACAAATACTTGAGTGATATTGCAGAAGGGAGAGGAAAGGACTGTGTTCTGCAGTCACGAATTGGTCAAACAAGGCATAATGGTGTAAAAGTTAAGATTGAAACATTCAGGTTAGACATGAGACAACATGAAAGAGTCATGACAATTAGGCAATGGAATAAACTGACTATGAGGTAGCTGAGTCACCTACATTAGGGGTTTTCAAACATTCATTAGATGAAATTCTAGTGGAATTATCATAGAAGATGCAGAGGAGTTGGATTGGATGACCTGAGGGGCCTTTTCCAACTCTATCATCTATGCTGTTATGGTTCATTCTAAGCAGAATATTTTGGACTCTCATGAATTACTGGCTGAGTATCCTGGATACTTGTGCACATTAGTTTGCTCGTAGCATGCATAAAACTTTAGCCAAAAGCTGGTTTGGAAGTGCTTTATCTACAGTATTCAATACTTCCCAACCTCTGTTTCATATGGTGACTCAGGGGCAGGACTGTTATAACAGGAGAACAAAAAGCTATTTTGGTTTTCGATTAGGTTCTAGAAAGGAGGCACCGCTTCCCCTATATAAAAGGGGAGGGAACACACAATTTCATGGACAGTTTATATATCGCTATTCCTAGACCATACATGAATAGCCTCCAAATAAACCAAAGTTTTAAAGTCACTGCTTAACATATGTAAAAGGAGGAAAAAGGGCAAATGACCAAAGTTAATAATAGTTATTTTTGCTTCTTTGTTAGCAAGATAAAACTTAGACTTTTCCCATCACCTTTCAGCCATGGTTGAAATCATCATGATAATTTCCTTCTAAGAACTCCATCCATCTATTGTTCATAATTTTCATTATCACTATAAAACTGTGTGAGCAAAAAATTTAACTTCCCTTTCCTTAACATGTAATCTTTCTCCCACGGACATATGCCAAAATGGTGTTTCAGCAAGTTTAAGAAAGTAAAAGTAATTTATTAATCCCAAGAAAACTGTGACTGAGTAGTTTGAAGTGCCTAGGGGATTGATATAAATTCATGATTTTTACTGTCGTTATGAAGATAGATCATGGTGATGGATAAGACCACACTATTTACCAATTGTTTCCTTTACTTCTTTAAGAGAAACGTCTATAGAAATAGGACTCAGATCTGTGTTCAATACCATATTATTGGAAGAGCTAATTAAGAGTGAACAACACCCTCTTTGAGTCATCGATCGATTATAATATTAATTTATAGATATATGATTTCATCATAGTATGGTGAGGGCTTTTGCATTTGAAAGGGGCATGGTACTTGATGAAGGAGTGGGAAGGCAAGACTGCCACATTCACAAAAGAACTGTATAATTCAAAGTGTTTGTTTTACTTTTGGTCTGGGAAGTGGTGGCAATGAGAGCAAGGTCTTCACTCATCACATTTCTGTATGTCTTAGGGGACTGGATAGACCATAGTATGGATAACAGGATACAGTGTTTTTCATCTTTTGGTCACTGATTTGAATGAAACTACTATGGTAGCTGCAGCTGATAGTCATGACTATTTGATATTTGTAGTGTTGTTGTATCTATGTGTTGATCCCAGGATATAAGAGCGACAAAGTGGGTGAAGTAATATATTTTATTGGACCAACTTCTGTTGGTGACAGACAAGCTTTTGAGCTTACACAGAGTTCTTCTTCTGGTCTGGGAAAGATTCTCAGAGTGTCACAGCTTTAAACACAAGATAGAATATATTGTTTAGCATAAGGAGTTAACACATGTTGCAAGAGAACATTCAAGGTGAAATGGCCAGTTAAAACCTTTGCAGTTGTAGGACAAAGGAGGGTTAAGGGGTTACAGATTGTTATAATGAGCCATAAATCCAGTGTCTTTACTGAGTCCATGATTTTTAGTAGTTATGAAGGTAAGCTCCCAGGCTCATCTTTTGAAGCAGTTCTGAAGCTTTCCTTTGAGGATGAAGACTGACTGGTCAGATATGGAGTGACTGTTTTGTGAAAAGTGTTTCATAACTTTATAATAAGTCAAGCTTTGTCCTACAACTGCAGAGGTGTTAACTGCCCACTTCACCTTGAATGGTGTTAGCAATGAGGGCCTGCAACTTGCCTGCCCAGTTGCCAGACAGTCATTGAGTGCAGCTGTGCCACAGGAGAACCCACAAATTAGAGAGATTCATTTTATGACAAAATGCCATCTTCCCAGAGATTGCTGAACTGCATTCTTAATGCTCCAGTAAAGGATCTACATTTTAAATAGAATGACAAATTCATTTATTTTTTGTTAGCAATAAGACTTTGTATTGTACATTGTTGGGAAAACATGACTTCTTCTGGAATTGTGGCATAACAGAATAGAGATTGTCCTTGTAATGGAAAAACATTCCCACCAAGTACATACACAAGAAACACCAAAAAGACGATAGGTATTTAGAAATGTGGTCATCTTTTTCAGCATACTCAGAGGATGCTCTGTTTAAAATGTAGATCCTTTACTGGAGCAATTAAATTTATCATGAGTTTCCTTATTCTGTTCTCCCTGACTAACCGATGTTCCACTGGAAACTCACCATACAACTAGAGTATCAACCCTTAAATAGCGAATGTTAGCCTATATTAAGACTTCTTAAAAGCTTGTTTGGAGCGCATCCTACTATCCTCACACATTGTTTACATTCATATAACACAATTTAGGGACCTGATTTGAAGCAACTAGAACAGGGGTGGGCAAATTACGGCCTGGGGGCTGCATCCGGACCTTCAGACATATTAATCTGGCCCTAGAGCTCCCGCTGAGGAGTGGGGTCCAGGGCTTGCCCCGCTCCGGCTCTCAAGCCAGGAAACGGGGCTGGGGGCTTGCCCCACTCTGTGCGTGCCATGGCTTCGTGCAGCTCCCAGAAGCCGTGGCATGTTCCCCCTCCGGCTCCTACACGTAGGGGCAGCCAGGGGCGCCACACAGGGAACCGAGGCCACTGGAGCTGTAGGGGGAGCACCTGTGGACAGGGCAGTGCGCAGAGCCGCCTGGCCGTGCCTCCATGTAGAATCCGGAGGGTGCACATGCTGCTGCTTCCAGGAGCTGCTTGAGGTAAGCGCCACCCAGAGCCTGTACCCCAACCCCCTCCCGTGCCCCAACCCCCTGCTCCAGACCGGATTGTCCTCCCACCCTCCGAAACCCTCGGTCCCAGCCCAGAGCACCCTCCTGCACTTCCAACCCCTTATACCCAGCCCCACCCCAGAGACCGCACCCCCATCCAGCACCCTCACCCACCCCCCATGCCTCTGCTCCAGCCTGGAGCCCCTTCCTGCACTGCTGAACTCCTCATTTCTGACCCCACCCCAGAGCCCATACCCCCCCCCAAACCCCAATTTCTTGAGCAGTCATGGACCACCATACAATTTCCATACCCAGATGAGGTCCTCGGGTCAAAAAAGTTTGTCCACCCCCTGAACTAGAAACACAGTAACATTTTAGGCAAAATACCAGGTACGAACTAATGAGCTGCCATTGAGCACAGTACTTCTGCACCTCCATCCCTATTATATAGTACCACAAAATGATAAGAATAAAATCAGCTATGACATGCTAAACTACATTAAAACAATGTTAAGAGTTTGATGTAAACAAAGGGAGTTAAGTTCTGATTTAAGGCTGAAATTCTGTCTGTAAAAATTAATTTGTTGTGCCCAGGTGTTTTTAATATACATGATATATTTAGCCTCATGCAGTTTTCTGCGACCATATGGCATTATCTATTGTGATCTGTTGATTTAGTGGTCTGTTTTTTCTTACGATTATAATATAAAGATGCCACAGCTGAGGTCTTCTTCTATCTGGCTTTATAAAAACAGTAAGAGGCACTTATAACACACTAGGCAACTGGTTAAAAATAAAATCAATATATTGAAAAGCAAAATGAACAGAAGCCACCTAAGTAAATCCCTCACTTTACCTATGCACCACCTTCACCCCATATGTTGCCCCAGTTAGAGTGCATTTACAACAATCTAATCTGAAGATAACAATGGAATGAATTAGATGATTAAGGGAAGCAGTAGTTGGGTCACTGAAAAACATTTAGTTTGAGGCACAAATGCAAACAAAAATGGCTTTTCAAATAAGCAAGAATGTTGGTTGAAAATCTTCCATTTTCATCAAAGGTATTTGGGCTGTCATCAAAAAATTCAGTTATCAAAACAAACAAAAATCAGTTTTCAGGGTTTTGATTTTTCAATAAAACCTGAACATTTTTAGAGAAAATCTGATGGAAAACAAGCAAAACAAAAAAAAAATGTTTTCATCCACAGCTTTCACAGGAGACCCAGATTTAATTTCCAGTTTCAACTAGAACAAATAGTTTTTTCCAAGTTACAAATCCCTCAGAAATGAATACAAAGAGAATGACTGAAAAGCCTTTTGTTTGCTTCCCATGCTGATTTTGTGAATGTTGAGATTATTCTGGATGTTGGTTTATATTGGTATTTAATGTGAGGCTAGTCTGGAGCTAATGCTGATTTTAACTGTGTTAAGTGTTGGAAATACACTCAGAGGGCTTGTGCAATATGCATAACATAATTCTAAAAACATAAATGTGGCCGCAAAAACATCACCATCATACTTCATTACACATGATATTTCATATCCAATACCATTCAGAATTGCTGATAAGCCTTATAAGAAACTGTTGTCTAATTAATAAATAGTTATCAGATATAATAAGGAGGACCAAATATGCCTCGATTAGACAGACACAAAGAATAAGACATTTGTAGTGCATAGGTAATTTTGTCTTTTCCTTGGAAGAAGTTATAATATATTAGCTATCTTACTTCTGTTCATTATTGGTTGTTCTGATGCTTTACTGTCTTCACCAGAAAGGTGGACATCTGACAATGAACAACTGCTTTGTCTTCCCGGATAAGCGATCCCTATGATAAATAGGAAAAACTGCAGGGGTTGGTTACCTTTAGGGCAAGATTTTCCACTATTTCCATATGAATGGCAGTGAAATGAATGCTTCTCGTAGAAGCAGCCATCCAGTGCCTGCCTGAAGGAAGAGTCAAGACCCCTTAAGGATATGTGAATTACAGTAGTTTTCCATTATTGGACCAACTTCTGTTGGTGAGAGAAGCATATTCCTCACTCACCTCATATCTCTAATATCCTGGGACCAACATGGCTACAACAACTCTGCATACAGAAATTTTCCATTCATGGAGGCTGACTGCACTTCAAAAGTGACATTTGAAAACTTATGGCCTCCTTGTTAAAAAGCCTTACAACCCTCTTCATCCATCTAAGTCTTGCTCTACACTTAAAATTTAGATCGACCTAGCTACATTACTCAGTGTTGTGAATTTTTCACACTCGGGATGTGAGCATCATAGTTAAGCCAACCTAGCCCCTGGCGGATTGACGGAAGAAATCTTCCACTGACCTAGCTACCACTGCGTGGGGAGGCAGATTACCTACATTGATGGAAAAATACTTTCTGTCAACATGGGAAGTATCTATACTATGGTGCTACAATGTCATAATTGAAGCACCGATGCTGTGGCCACTGTAGTGCCCTAAGTGTAGGGTTACCATGTGTTAGTGTAGATATGCCCTAATTATAGGGTTCCCATGCGTCCAGGTTTTCCAGGACATAGCCTCTTTTTGAGTTTCCTTTCTCTGTCTGGGTGGATTTTTCAAACAGAAAATGTTTGCAGAGCAGGCAAGCTGCAGCTTGGAAAGAGCCCTGATTGGTCCACTTCCTGATTGGTCCTTCCCCGCATCCACAGCTGATTGGTCCATTCCCCTGCAAGCCATAGCTGCCGAAGCCCGCCTGCCCACCCAGGTCCCAGCCCTGGGGAGGGATTCCCACGAGAGGTGCTGACTGACAGCTGCTGCAGAATCCTGGGTTTGCGCCAGCTGCCTTGCCACCAAGACAGGGAGCGTCACTGCCGCCCCACCTCCAGTGAGTACCCCACCACAGGTACCCTCCAGTACCAGAGGATGTAGACAAATCAGAAGAAATTCAGAAACAAGCACCATAAATGACTGAGTGGCTGATTTATTAGGAAACACTAAAATATGTGAGGGGGAGAAATCAAGTAACCGAATAGCAAAGAAAGATCTAGGAATTTAGTATTATGCAACGGGGTAAGACTAGAAGCAATGAAATAAATTCAAGAAAAGGCATATTTAGGTTGCCTAATGTACAAATAGAGTCTCCCAAAGGAGGTGGTGATGAAAGCCACATAGTTTGGCATATCTAAAAGTTAGATAGACAAAGTGCCATAATGGAGAGAACAATCCTGCAGTGTCAGGGAGATGATCAATTTTCAGAGTAGCAGCCGTGTTAGTCTGTATTCGCAAAAAGAAAAGGAGGACTTGTGGCACCTTAGAGACTAACAAATTTATTAGAGCATAAGCTTTCGTGAGCTACAGCTCACTTCATCGGATGCATTTGATCAAGATGATCTTACAGGATATTTCCAGCTCTTACTTCTGTACGTATCATTTAACAAATCCGAGGTGTTATAAATTTCTAAGTGTTTTGTAATGTGCACAGAAACATCAGCTTTTGCTTACCAGCAAGTTTTCAGGGAGTGAATACTCTTCAATATGCTGTTCTGTTTAACAATGGTACATTATAGTGCAAGTGCTAAAATCATATTCAAAATTTCCATGGATTCTTCTGGAAATAACATTCAACAGGACTTTACCATTTGATGTCATTTTTCCTTTTGAATCTTGGGAAGGGTGGGAAGATTGAGGGAAGGGAGGCTGATTTGGGGGAAAATGTGTCTAAAAAAATAACAAAGACAAACTAATACTTGTGTAATATTTTCCCATCTTGAATTTCACACATATACTGTAGCTTAAAAGGAATGAGAAAAATGCTCCGAGACCTTTTTCCAAATGCAATCTTTTGATAAGTTCCAGTGTTGGCTTAAAAGCAAAAGAAAAAAAAAGCACACATTAAAGTAATAGCCGAGAATTCTTCTATAGAGACTTTTAAAATAGCCTGTTTCTATTGTTTTCCAAATACTATGCCTGTTTGTTTGGGGTTTTTTGTTTGCTTTTTTTATACCATGATTTTTGGCTAAAATCCTATTTTTGCAAATATGAAGGGTGATAGAATTATGCTTTTAAGAACAAAACCAATACAACACATTTTATATTTTTGCTATCATATTATATCCCCTATTAACAGTGTCATAAAAATCAGTCTACTGAAAAAGCTAGAGCTTAATTCTCCTCTCACTTGCACCACTTTTCCATTGACACCATTGACTCACTGATGTAAGCGAGAGGAGAATCAGACCCCTTGTTTCAAGCTAAATCTTGGTGCCAGTGCCAGAGCTGCCAATTTCAACATTCACAGTACAACAGCAGTAGGTTACTTAAATATGATGATCCAATTAAGAAGTTCCCAAATCTGTGAGATCCTGGGTTCCTCCTGGAAGGTTCTAAGCACCTTCACTCCCATCAAAGCTAACAGGAGTTGAGGGAGCATAGCACTTTGCAAGATCAGGCTCATTAGCACTTGCATAAGATTGGCTGAGACAAAAACAACAATTAGCGGAAGCCAATGGGCCTGCACATAAGGCTCGGTATGATGAAAGTAGCATTTTTAAATGCAGCATGGTTTTTCTCAGAGGCACAGGAAACAATAAAAGCTTAGTAGAGTTAGCATGCAGCAATATAACTTTTATCGGTTTGTGGGATTTTGTGAGAAATAAGTCTAACTAGTATAGAAGGGCTATTGCCCTATTGAGCTAACAAATTCGATGCTTACAAAATTTCAATACTTATACATTCACAGTTGCTTCAGTAACAAATGCAGCTTGAATTCAAATATATGTTTTCCACTAACAGCACTGACCAGAATTATCAATACATTTTCTGCCATGAAAAAGAAGCCGTTTTGCTAAGTTACAATACTGCCAAGAACAAGAGTAAACAATTAGATTTTTCCTGATTATGAACTGTTCAGAAGTATTTCCTTAGTAAGCAATAATGTGAATTAAGTATGTAGCCATGCCAGTTCCAGGATATCAGAGAGACAAGGTGGGTGAGGTAATGACTTTTACTGGACCAACTTCTGCTGATGGGAGAGACAAGCTTTCGAGCTTACACAGAGCTCTTCTTCTGGTCTGAGAAACTTAATATGTATTACAACAATCTATAACCCACTAACAACCCCACCACCACATCTGCTTCCCTCTCTCCCCCGCCTCTTCCTTCTTATTTGTGACTGAATGGGTGTTAATAGGCCATTTCACCTTGTATGGTCCCTGGAAATATGTGTTAACTACTGATGCTAAACAATCTGTTCCATCTTGTATTTAGCTGTGACACTTTGAGGCTATGTCTACACTGCAATTAGACTCCTGCTGCTGGCCCTGCCAGTTGACTCAGACTCAGGCTAAGGAGCTATTTAATTGCGAGTGTAGATGTTCAGCTTCAGGCTGTAGCGTGAGCTCTGGGACCTTACCCTGTTGCAGGGTCCTAAAGCCTGGGTTTCAGCCCGAGCCTACACATCTACCCTGCAAGTAAACAGCGCCCGAGCCCCAGAAGCCTGAGTTAGCTGGCACGGGCCAGCCACAGGTGTCTAACTGCAGTGTAGATATAGAACCATAGGATTGGAAGGAACCTTGAGAGGTCATCTAGTCCAGTCCCTTGCACTGCTGGCAGGACTAAATATTATTACTACTTTGAGTAAATATTCCAGACCTGAAGAAGAGCGCTATGTAAGCTTGAAAGTTTCTCTCTCTTACTGAAGTTGGTCCAATAAAAGATATCTCATTCACCTTGTCTCAAGCAAAGGGACAGATTATTTACCAAATACCAGCAAAATGGAACTAACTGTCAATAGAAAACTGTAATTTTGGAATCAATTTCCAAAAAATATACTAAAACTCAGGCATAAGCAGGCCCATTGCTCTTCAATTTCTCAATAAAGCTGCATTTATTTTCAAATTTTTTAGTAGATTTTTGAAAATCATCATCAGCTTAGGAAGATGCCAAATCACTCTTTGGTTAAAATGTCTCAAAACAAACTGTGAAGGAGAAAAAAATATGAATCTTAATTCAGGCCTGCATACTGCAAACACTTACACACATGCTGCAAACTGCAAACACTTACCCAAAATTTATGCACACGAGTAGTTCCATTAAACTTAAAAAGTCCAATTGGAGTGTGTGGTTTGTATTTTTAAAAAATCAGTTAACTAATTTTATTTTTTTTAAATTCTGATATCAACATAACACTAGGAAATACTTCTTTTGTTTTTTGTTTTTATAAAGTTGACAAAGTTGAAAGGACAAAGAGCACACTTTCAGGTCACAAGCCACGGCCTCAGTCCTGCAAGTTTGTCCATGTAGGTGGAGCCCTTTGCCTACACAGAACTCTGCTGAAATTAGCTAAGCTCTGCATAGGTGAAGGATTCTGCCCGAACAGAAAATCTTACAGGATAGGGGCCTGACGTCTCAGCTTTACAAACAATAAAGATTTTTAGAAAATTTTTACAACTGGTAAGATTTTCAGTGCTAACCCCCACCCCAATTTCAATGATGACAAATAATAAAACCCCCAAAATTAGAACACTACCTTTGAGTGTGGCACAAGAACCAGAAAATATAACAGAGACTAGGAACAAATGTAAACTAATCAGTCTAGATTTATTATCCAAGCAGAATGAAATGCAAACTGCAAACCATGCGCAGCCAGTGATGACAGGCAAATTATATTTTTTAATATTCCTTAAATTTTACAGCACAAAGCAATTTATTAATAATGCAGGTAAGGATATATTCTAGTTTCTTTTTCTTTTTAACTTTAAAAAACTTGATGGTGTTCCTTTAAGAAACACCCACCACAAATACATTAAGTTGAACACAATATAATTTTGTTTAAAACTTGCTTTCTGTGGGAACTGAGGCTTTTATTTCTCTAAACTGTTCTCAAAGGAATCTTGGGTTTTACATATGGTATTTCAAGTCTCACTGTAGGAGATTTTTACATCAAAGTTCACACAGAACTCTAAAGGCTCCATTGGAGTTTCTCAGAGTGACAGTTTAAGAAAAGATGTAACTAGAGATCTATTGAGACAGATTACACGACAGCAAAAATGAAATACAAGTAGTGTAGATGAAGATTTATCAAAATCTAGCTGGTGGTAGCCCCAATGTATTTAGCCATAAAATCCCCCTACCACTGTTTTGTAATGTGCTAGATGCTACTCTCTCTTTCCCAGAAGCAGTTGCAGTTTCAGAGCTGGTGTTGCTGTAAAACACAGTATTTTATGTTCCTATTGAAGGAAAGGCATTACACATATGTTAAATATTATAAAGTGAAGTTGTGAGAGTCAGTATTTTAGCCTTTTTAATCCTGAGATTGAATTGTTATTGTAACAGCCTGTGAAGACGGAGGGTAAAGAGAAGCAAATCACATTTTTGGCGATATTATATACATACAAATGACACACAATAAGCATAAAACATAGAAGTAATGTGCAAACGAGTCACAAATAAGCAGTAACATGAAGCAAAAACTGTATTTATCAATTCAAATTCTTATTTCATTTAGCACCTTCCCTTCCCCCACCCACCCAATCAGAGAGGCAAAAATATTGAAGTCCATTTGAAATAAGTGCAGAGACTGGCACCTGCTCAGTGTGGCACTAAAGGGCCAAAGCATTAACCTAAAGGGCAGGTGAGCTGAGGATTCCCCCGAGCATGGGGGAATCTCCTGCTGACCAACATAGCCAGCTCTGCGGAATTCCCTCAGAACCCTCCTGATCTGGGAGGCATGACAGGAGGAAGCATTTAGGTTCTAAATTATGCTGGAGGTTAAACTGACCCCAAATAGTCCCAGGTATCAGGACTGCAAAACTGGCTTTGTCCCCACTTGACTCAGGAGAGGATTTGGCCCATGTTATTTATAAAATCTGAAGAATTTACAAAACATTTATTATGGGAGTCCCCAAGAGCCTTTGTCATGGGACAGGACACACTGTGTGAGATTTTGTACTTATAGGGTATATCTACACAGCTATTGTTAGCCTGCCAGCTCAACCCTCTCTATTGTGAGTCTGTCTACCCAGGCTCAAAGCTCACTCCCAGTTGAAATGTAGATATACTCATAGTGCACTGAGCATTTCTTCAGATCCCATACCAAAGTAGTTTAAACTTAAATATAAGAGAAATGATGACAGATAAGTGTGTAAGAGGACAGGAGTTATAGCAATAATCTTATGTGCTTTATCAAGTAGGGTTTGCTTGCTTCATGGTAGTTAATTAATTGCTATTATTAGTTATTTAATATTAAACAATATCATAGATACTGCAAAAAGAAAAGGAGTACTTGTGGCACATTACAGACTAACAAATTTATTTGAGCATAAGCTTTTGTGAGCTACAGCTCACTTCATCGGATGCATTCAATGGAAAATACAGTGGGGAGATTTATATATACACACAGAAAACATGAAACAATGGGTTTTATCATACACACTGTAAGGAGAGTGATCCCTTAAGATGAGCTATTACCAGCAGGAAGGGGGTGGGGAGGAAAAAAACCTTTTGTGGTGATAATCAAGGTGGGTGGCAATGTCCCTCTGCCATGTACATTGGTAAAACTGGAGAGTCTCTACGTAAAAGAATAAATGAATCCAAATCAGACGTCAAGAATTATAACATTCAAAAACCAGTCGGAGAACACTTCAATCTCTCTGGTCACTCGATTACAGACCTAAGAGTGGCTATTCTTCAATAAAAAAACTTCAAAAACAGACTCCAACGAGAGACTGCTGAATTGGAGTTAATTTGCAAATTGGATACAATTACTTTATGCTTGAATAGAGACTGGGAGTGGATGGGTCATTACAAAAAGTAAAACTATTTCCCCATGTTTATTTTCCCCCCGCCACTGTTCCTCAGACATTCTTGTCAACTGCTGGAAATGGCCCACCTTGATTATCACTACAAAAGGTTTTCTCCCCCCTCCCCCACTCTCCTGCTGGTAATAGCTCACCTTAAGTGATCACTCTCCTTACAGTGTGTATGATAAAACCCATTGTTTCATATTCTCTGTGTGTGTATATAAATCTCCCCACTGTATTTTCCACCGAATGCGTCCGATGAAGTGAGCTGTAGCTCACGAAAGCTTATGCTCAAATAAATTTGTTAGTCTCTAAGGTGCCACAAGTACTCCTTTTCTTTTTGCGAATACAGACTAACACGGCTGCTACTCTGAAACCTGACATAGATACTGCAAAGTTCTACTTCAAAAATACATATCTCATGGCAATGAAATAAATCCTTTAAAGGTGGCCTCAAGACACACAAGAAAACACAGTAGACCTGATTCCATGACCCTGAGTCTTAGCTTTCCTTTCCATCACAAATGGTTAAACTTTACAAACTTGCCCATGAGTGTGGGTCAATGATAGAAGCAACAAAAAGCAGCAGAGCAGGAGACCAGTTAAGAGAGCATCTGTGTTGCTGTGATTTCCCTCAAAAGTTCTGTCTTTGCTGATGCTTGTATGGTTGTTGGAGTGCTTCCATTTTGTTTACTTGGGTCCCCATCCAATACCCACTGGAATCAATAGGATTTTTTCCACTGACTTCAACAGGTGCTGGATAGAGATATATACTCACTAAGCTTATTTCTGGACATATTAATAATGTTTAGTCTTAATTTGACTTTGATTTTTGTATTTCATTTATTTATTTTTTACCTTTTAGCCTTTCCTTTGTGCCACAGCACAGAATTCAGCAAGATACAGTAAATTAAAGTAATAAGCTAGGCTTTTCCAGAAGGGGAAAGGGAAAGAAAGAGGAAGGAAGAACTTGTTTTTGGCAAGTTTTTATTATGCCATTTTGACCTATTGAGTTTTAAATGAGGATACGACATCTAGAGCCATGGATAGGTGCTTTTATAAATAAAAATGATTTTAATTCATTTAAATTAATAAAAGGCTTTATCTTATCTGCCCTAAAGGGTTGTTCTCATCTGTCCACACTTCAGCCACAAAACAAGTTTTCCACACTGTTAGCTAGGATAATTTATATTAGTCAGTGAGTTTTCAAATCAGGATACAAACTGGCATTGGCTCCAGAGTGGACCACAAAGCTCATTGGGATATGAGTCAAATGATGTCATGAGTCAACAGGAGCCTGTAGCTGATTGACTCTGCCTCACCAGTAGGTGTTACTTCAGCCATTAATACAGATTGTTCTGTGGACGAGGGGATATGTGTGTCTGCCAAAATACATAATAAATATCCAAGTCAAACTAAAATCTGCCAGATTCTGAAAATATCATATAACACCCTGTTCTGTATCTATAACAATGTCCAAAGCAATGTTTGAGAGAGCTTACTATAAGCACACCTGTGTGTGCATCTGCCACAGAGTTTGGAGTTTTTTCATTGATTGCCACTTCACTTAATCATTCAAAGTAATGCTTGGCATTTTGAGTGCTATGATTTAGTGCAGCAACAACAGTAATCCAGACCATGGTTTAAACCATTCCCAGTACATCCAAGACTGTTTATTAGCATTGGCTTCTGGTTTACTAGATATTTTCAACACTCTTAATATCGAAGTTCCTCCTCTGGCAGGTCTGAAAAGGCCAAAACTATCTCAAAAGAAGGCCTTATACTTCTCTTACCGGACTCTTTATAACTGTGCTAAAACTGTGTTAATTTACTTTTCCCTCATCCTGAAGCCAACTGAAGTGGAGAATGTTCAGCACCTCTCCAGGGTCGTCCAGCACCTTGTAACATTGGGCCCAAAATCTGCAGAGCACCTGAGCAAAGGCTGTATGGGATGAAACTCAACTGCCCCTCCTCAACCTGTGAGCCGGCTGCAATGCAATAATTGCACATTTTTTTATCCCAGCCCATAATCTGAAATATCAGATGCTGTCACATGTCTAAGCAGACTGTTAGAGTTATTGGATCTTTGACTCCTTTGTGCCCCCCCCCCAGCATCTTGTCCTTTGAACCTTGCCATCTGCTAGCATATTCTGGGTAGTCATGAGCCCCGTCCAGTGACACACAAAGGATGCAAACATCACCCTACATTGCCAGTCTTCCACCACACATCGCCCCTTTGATCGCATGGAAGAGCTTTGGAAAGTTTGTAACACAGTGGGTGAAATTCACCCTCCAAGCACTTGAATCCACATGAGATAAAAACACGAAAGCCTCCACAGTGTATTTAAGCGTACCCATGCCTTGACAGTCATCTGACATTTCACCACTCATTTATTAAGATTAGACAAAGAAAAGAAAATTTCCCCTTTAATAACTTAACATAGACCTTGTTCAGTATGGAGAATCATACCACAGAAACGTTAGAGAAAAATTAGCTGGAGATCAAATTGGAAATATTTCAGCATTAGTTTTCTTAAGAAGTGGCTTCATCTTTTTAATTTAATAATTAAATAACATTTACTAAATGTTTTCACTATGCTCTTATGAAAACTGAACCACGTTTTTGTCTACATGATACAGGAGGTGAAAAGGCAATGTCATTCAGTATTTATTCTATACGTAATATGAAGCAATAGCATTTCTATGTGAGACATTTGCATTGTAAATGCAATGCTTATGAAAGCATAGCGACTGAAAGCAGGTGGGCACAGGACCAGGATTTCTCATCCATTCTATCCATATACTTCAGCTCACTAAAAATAATAAAGCCTCTATGCTTACTCAGTCTTGTAGTTGTTTTAAAGCTCAGCCACCAAATTGTGCCAAATTATGTGTTGTCCAACTTGGACTGAACTGAGAACACTAAGCTCCTTTTCCTAGTTAACTGTGCTGTATTTATATGATTTAGACATTATCTATAAGTAAAGAGAAAAACAGATTTTTTAAAGGTTTCAGACTAGCCGCCGTGTTAGTCTGTATCCGCAAAAAGAAAAGGAGGACATGTGGCAAATTTATTTGAGCATAAGCTTTCGTGAGCTACAGCTCACTTCATCGGATATATTCAGTGGAAAATACAGTGGGGATATTTATATACACAGAGAACATGAAACAATGGGTGTTAACATACACACTGTAACGAGAGTGATCAGGTAAGGTGAGCTATTACTAGCAGGAGAGCTGGGGCGGGAGGGAGTGTCAGAACTGCTTCCAATTTTTACTTCAGTATTGGTACAAACTTAAAAGAATATTATACTGACAATAGAACTTAAGAACATATATATTTATACACACACTATAATATATAATTATGTAAGTTGTGTACATGTACGTACACACACACACACACAATCAAAGTCTATTCGATGGATATTATTTATTTTTCATCCTAATTTTTTTCAAATTGCAAACATTATATGCTACCATCTTGAATGCTCATTAAAGATTAACAACTCAATAGTAAAACTTTTACTGTATTTGTTTTTTGCTAACTTAAAAACAAAGCAGGAAATAAGAGATTGTTTGCAAAATGAAAAGCAAAGAACTAATAATTGTGGTAGAAATGTCTCAGAACAAAAAAAAAATCAAGCAAGGTGGCACATGCTAAAGCTAGAGATGGCTAGACTATTTCAAATAAAAAAAGAATTTACCCAAACCTTCACACATAACTAGAACTGACCCTTTTTGCATATATGAAAAAGGCCAGTTAATTTTTTCTTTATTTTTTATTTTCACTCTCATCTTCCATTCTTGTTTCGGGCTGGTGTCAGAAATTAAAATGCTGACATACAATGAGAGAAACTGGTTTTGAGATATTTCTGACTTGACAGGAAGCAGGATATATAAATAGCATCAGAAAAAAGGCTGGTTTCAGAGTAGCAGCCGTATTCCTCAGATATTCTTGTTAACTGCTGGAATTAGCCTACCTTGCTTGTCACCATGAAAGGTTTTCCTCCTTCCTCCCCCCCCCCTTGCTGCTGGTGATGGCTTATCTTAAGTGATCACTCTCCTTACAGTGTGTATGATAAACCCATTGCTTCATGTTCTCTGTGTGTGTATATAAATCTCCCCTCTGTTTTTTTCCACCAAATGCATCCGATGAAGTGAGCTGTAGCTCACGAAAGCTTATGCTCTAATAAATTTGTTAGTCTCTAAGGTGCCACAAGTACTCCTTTTCTTTTTGAGAAAAAAGGCTGTTCTTTTGAGTTTTCTTGATCAGTTTTGAGGCGCCAAGAGGTTGGAATAACTTTGAGATAAATAACCAAGCTCAGAATTATCCAGAAGTTTGACTGTCACTGCTTACATTGCCTACAACATATATGTACTCGCTAAAACTGTATTAGAGGTGTTGGTTTGAACCTCTAGGAGTAAAGCTATTCAGAAAATTGTATATTTGTCCCATGGAAAATGTCACCATTTCCCAACTAGTTTCCATTCTGAATTGGAATGGAAAGTCAAAATATTGAAACTTTTAGCGAAACAAACATTAGAATGAGTTTCAAATCAAAAATGTCAAAACACAGAATGTAGACTTCTTGATCAAAATGCAGTGCAGGATCAGGCACTAAATGAGCCTATAGGCTTGTTTCTCTCCTGCAGAGGCAGGGGGCAACATCAGGGAGGTATGAATAGCTGCTTAATTTTGAGGCTGCATTAAGGTCATTAATTTTGAGGGGGCCCTAGCCCCAGCACCACTTAGAGATGCTGCCAGACAATTCTAAATTGCACCAGTTAGGTAGGGTCCTATAGGGAGAACTGTGAGGAGAACAGAGATTCAGATATGGGTCAGACATCGTAACATCTAGCAGAGAGTTCCTTTATGCCAGTGGAATTCTCTGCTGGGAATCTGAACCCAGTAGAGAATGCTGCCTGAGCAGTGCGAAAGGGCTAGATCTCATTAGAGACTATTTCTGTAAAGAATTAAATATAATTAGAAATAGATTTTTTACTATTTTAAATGAGTATTTTGAATTATTAAACCCCCTTTATAACAATACTAATAAAAAGACAAACTGACTAAATGAATACACCAGAGTGACATGATAACACATGCCATTACTCTTCCTATATGTACAGATTTTAAGACCAGAAGGGTTTGGATTATGATAATCTAAATTATGACCATCTAGTTTGCATAATAAAGAACATAGAATTTCACCAAGTAATTCATGCATCAAAACCGTAATTTCTGGTTGAGTTAGAAAGACACTTAGTCTTGATTAAAATATTACAAGTAATGGAGAATCCATCACATCCATAGGTAAATTGTTCTGCACTGTTCAAAATGTGCATTTTATTTCTATGTCTGAATTTTTCTAGCTTCAGCCACGGACGTGTACTATGGCTTGGTTCTACAATAATTAATCTGTATTTACGCAGATCAGTTTTATATTTTTATGAAACAAATGTAAGAGAAAGTCATGAGGAACTAAAAGATGTTTGAGGCATATACAATAGAGACCACTTACTTTCATCTCTAGTGTCGTACCTCCAGGGTGAAGGATAATAATCCTAAATCTAACATACGCTGTCTACTGAAACTGTCATTGCTGCGTTAGTCAGTGTGTTCGATTTGTCAATACTAGAGGGATTAAATCTAGACAAAATACATATCTGAGCAAATTATGCCCAACATGGATCCAGTTTCATCATTTGTCAGTCAGTGCTGATGGATCCAAGGAGATAAGTGATGACACGAGATGAACTCTCTGCATGTAGGCGCAGTGGATTTTTTTGTTCCAAAGCACAATAATGGCCTTACAAGGCCTATTAAAAAAAATTCTGAAATTGATCTTATCCACACAGAATCTTGGATTATTAACTCATTCATTGCCAAACAATTTCCAACATAAAATACTAGTATACTTTTTAAAGAGTACTTCTCAGGTGTTACGTAAGGAATACCAGTCAGGTAGTTCTCATCAGTAAATGCATCCGATGAAGTGAGCTGTAGCTCACGAAAGCTTATGCTCAAATAAATTTGTCAGTCTCTAAGGTGCCACAAGGACTCCTTTTCTCATCAGCACAGTGGTGTATGCCAATCCTATGGAAGATTGAAAAGTTGAGATCTTGAGAATCCTGGATCCATAAAGAGCTGGAGGCTGATCCTGCGGATTTACACTCGGAAACCCCCCACTGATTAAACTGGGAATTTTCTGCAGTGGAAGGACATAAAAGTCACAAGTCCCTTTTTCGAGGAGCTCAGAGTTTAAGTTGAGATATAACACTCACCTAGTCCTGGTTTATTGTTAAGAAAGGATCCAGTTAGCGCCTTCCCCATAGCGTCAGTAGTTAAGGAATTAAGAAGGTAAGAGATGAAAACTAACCAAAAGTGAGTTCTGAGGAGTGCTCTGAAGAAAGACTGAGAGGTTTTGAGGGGGCACACTGGACTAGGAAGGACGTTCCAGAGTTAGGGGCCATGTAAGAGGAGACAAAGAGCTGCAGGTGGGAGACCAGGTGAGCTGAGCTATACTCAAGGTACAAGCATCTTGTGCAATTTTATAAAGAACAACATGTCCATCCCTGTTCAGAACAGAACAACCCTGTTCATCCACAGACTAGAAACAATGAAGCCTGACTAAGTCATCTCTCACTAGAGGCCTAAAACCCTGAGGCTGGTTCTGACAGCTGCTCTACTGAGGGCACTATTACAACACCAAAAGCCAGCAACTTCAAAATTGAATACACTGACTGTGGGACCAGTTCATCTGATCATTCTTCACTGGCTCAAAATCAACTGGCTACTGTTGACTTGTTTCTAACCACTTCCTGGTTTTAGTTTGGCTATTTATTCTTATAACACCTGTTTTGTATTTGATTTAAAAAAAAATAAAAAAACAAAATCCCCTGAAGGACAAACAACAGAGTTTGTAACCAGCAAGGCTAAGAGTTGATGCAATGCATCCTCTGGTGCTCAAACCACAGTCAAAGTGGTTGCCAGCTAACCCAATCTTTCTGGTTTGACTCATATGCTGAATTCTGTCAACGAGACGGATTTGTCCCATCACTGAAATAGGAAACTGAATTAAAAGACAGCTGTGTAAACAATATGAAAGTTTGTTCAAAACTAGTGATTCAGAGGCCAGTTATTTGTGGCATATCAAGAAAATTAAACAGGGAAGAGTCTTAAGTTTGCATCTGTAAGTCTGTCCACTGCTGCCATTTTACATAAATATATATGCAAATGCAGAAATGGGTCAGACGTGAAATTCAGAGCATGGTCTGAACTTCTTTGAAGATTGGATGTGTTTGGAGCTAGAGTTTTATTTCAGGCCCATTATTAATTTTTAAAAAAGTTGGTTGGGGAATTAAAAAAAATCCCCACCCTACCTATCACCTCTCAGTCACTATCAAGCTATTGATGCTTGCCTCCAGTTGGCCCATGATGCCAGCTTCCATTGCCCATTTGTGAACTTTTCAAACAAGCACCACTATGCTTTCTCCCATGCTGCACCGCATGCTTGGGAGGCACTCCCTGTAAACATCTGCAAAAGTACCTCATTATCCATCTTCAAATTCTTCCTTTGCCATGATGCCTATAAACTTGACAACAGTTTGGCTGCTAGTGTGCAGAGACCACAGCCTATTCTGTTTACCAATATTGTCTCACTGTTTACTTGTACTCCCCCATCTGTCTGTAGTTATCTGTTGTTTCTTGTCTAATATCTAGGCCATGTCTACAGTACAAACGTTGGTCAATGCAAATTATGTCAACTTAAAGCTGCACCATTAGTATATTATTCATGTGTGTGCATATGTAACCCACACACCCTTCTGGGTGTGGTGTTCTGTCCCATCTAGTGGCACGGAGACCACATAGAGATAATTAAATGAGTTTGCTCCACAGCCTTAGCTAACACCTAGTTGGCTTTTAGCTCATGCAGAAGAGGCTCATGCACTGAGGTCCCAGGTTTGATCCTGCCTGCCGATGACCAGAGTTGGCATTTCACATATTTGGTTGTTTGTGTCAGCACTGTGCATATTCACCAGGCGTGCTTGTGTCAAATGCACCATGGTTAGGTATCCCATCATGCCACTTCACATCATTCAGCGCACTGAATTTTGGGAAATTTTTGCAAGGCATGGTGGGCCTGAAACAAGTTATGCAGGGATCATTGGGAGCAAGGGGTCAGTTCCCATCACAAAAATGTCTCTATCCCATAATGCAGTGGTTCCCAAACTTGTTCCGCCGCTTGTGCAGGGAAAGCCCCTGTCCGGGCCGGGCCAGTTTGTTTACCTGCCGTGTCCACAGGTTCAGCCGATCGCGGCTCCCACTGGCCATGGTTTGCTGCTCCAGGCCAATGGGAGCTACGGGAAGCAGCGCAGGCCGAGGGATGTACAAAACAATCCAGTGCAAAACAATTCTGTGTAATTGAAATACAATACAAATACAATACTACAATACTACAATACAAACTTCAAAAATACAATATAATGTACTGTATTGTAACTTCTATTGTATACAATACAATACAAACTTCAAAAATAAATTAATGAAATACAACGTTAACATTAAAAATGATAGAAAACATTCCTGACCATGTCAGATGCACATACACCAACCAGGGCTCCCACAGGCTAGTGTCACATGGAACACTGCGGGGGGGCCCACAGGGAGGTGCTAAAATGGAGTTCTCCTGTGACTGCAAAGAGAGACAAGCCTATGATTGTTGGATCTGCAGGCCAACAAGAGTCTGTAGCATTGATGTTTGCTTCCTGAGCAGCCCCATTATGACCTGATGCTTCTCCTTTTCCTGCTGGGACTCCGGGGTCTCTCCTGTCCACTCTTTCCTTCTCCAGGTTGTCTGCTATATTCACTTTCCAGGTCGTCTGTTCACATTCCAGTGCAGCACTGGCTTGCAGGATCTCATTGAACATGTCCTCCCTACTCCGATTCTTTCTCATCTCATCAAGGTTCAAGCATTCCACTTGGGTGTGGAAAGGACACCCCTGAAGGCTGCAATAGCTACAGATAAAACAGATAGATATATCATTGGATTGACAATGGAAACTGAAAGATAAGTTTCAGAACTCCCTTCCCTTGTTCCAATAATTTAAACAAGAAATGCTTATTGACACTTCAGTTATGGAGTGCCTCTAAACAACCCTGCTCTCCAGCCCCAGCCATGGTGAGTATTGCCCACCAGGCACGGGGGGGGGGAGAGGGGGGAATGAGGAGGAAATTGTTTGGTTGCATGAAATAATAAAATTTCAGCCCATTTCCATGGGCAGGAGTACAGGGCGATGGCGCTGAGTACTGGCACTGTTTTCCACAGGCAGAGTTGATTTTAGACTATATCTCACTCCTGTGGATCACAAAGTCACAGAAAACATAGCTGCTGGTGGTGTCCTGTAGCTGGCCAAGCCCGTAAACTGCTCGCCTGTTTACTGCAATGGTGCCAGTTTAAGTCATCACAGAGTGGCATGAGAAAATGTCCTATCGCAGAGGAAGAAATAAGGCTGCCATTCCTAGAAACCTTTGGGAGAGGATTGCAGAACACCTCCAGTTTCATTAGAATCTCTCAAGAGGATACAAGGGACATCTGTATTCATAGGGGCTGCAGCACCCACCGGGAAAAATTAGTGGCAGCCAAGCTCCCCTTCCCACCTCACCTCCTTCTCCGCCTCCTCCCCTGAGCATGCCGCATCCCCGCTCCTCAGCCTACCTGCCAGTGCTTGCTGCCACCAAACCGCTGTAGCAAGCTCCAGGAGGGAGCGGGGAGAAGCGGGAATGTGGCACACTCAGGAGAGGAGGTGGGGAAGAGGTGGGGCTGGGGCTGGGATTTGGGGAAGGAGTCGGAATAGGGGCAGGGAGGAGGTGGAGTTGGGGCAGGGACTTTGGGGAAGGGGTTGGAATGGGGGCAGGGCAGGGTGGAGTCGGGGCAGGGCCGGGGGCAGAGGGGGGTTGAGGACCCTCTGGTGCCAGTAGAAGTCGGCGCCTATGTCTGTATATACGGAAACAAACTGGTTTGCATCCCACCCCACAGCCCTCCATAATACTTTGGGGGAATGAAAAGCAGGTAACACTCTAATCTCTGTTTGTTGTACCATCATCTCCTCTCACATGAATAAAATGATGAAAAGTTGATACAGGAATCCAGCTAACTTGGGGTTGGACTGGACACCATCTTTACATTTAAACATTAGAAGGAAAAATGCACGCACACACTTACCCAAGGTTTCTTCCCCTTCATCGGGCTCATCTGTTCTCGGTTGGGGGGGACTGGCTAGACTGCAGTAAAGTCTCATAAAAACATGGCGTAGCTGGATGCCCCCTGTTCCATGGCATAGCGTGTCCTCCCTCCTCTCTTCCTCCTTGCTGTTCACAGTAGGGTTCTGTGTCTCAGGCTACACGGAGATATTCACAGTGGTCTGCAGGAGGATGGTAGGGTCTCTGCCAAGTATGGCATGCAGCTCATTGTAAAAGTGATAGGTCTGTAGCTGGGCATCAGATCAACTACTGGCCTCCGTGGCTTTGTGACGTACCTGCCACAGTTCTTTCACTTTCATTACTGCTGATTCCTATTGTATCCATTTACCTGCATCCCCTGTGAGATCTTTTTGTAGATGTCCACATTCCTATGACTGGTTTGTAGCTGTACCCGCACAGATGCTGGAGATCAAACATCTCCTGTCTACTCCAGGCAGGAGTGTGTCTAATGTGTGGGGCCGGCATGGTTGGTTGGGCAGTTGCATGCAACGAGAGATGATAAGTGTACTCACCCAGCTGGATAATCAGGAAAAGGCATTTCAAAAATATGCAGGAAAGGGGAAGTTAAAAAAAGGGAGAGGAGGTGGCTTCCGGTCTCCGTGAACCCTGGGTAGAGGAGTTCACAATTGTGACCAGAGAGGCCACTGTCAGGCATTATGGAACAACTGTGGGAAGACTGTTAACACTAAAAGAGGTCACACAGTGTCTACACTTGTACTACATTGACCTCAGTAGGTCGACCACAGCTCAATGTCATCTGGGGAGGTAGTATTACTGTGTTACCATAATAGAGTGCTTACATTGGCCAGAGATAAATTTGAGCATAGATACTTGCACAGCTAGGTCATCGCAAGGCGACTTAGTTAACTTAACTTAATAGTGTAGAGCAGGCCCTAGATTGGAAGCACCTTGGGGCAGGGACTGTCTCTTTGTTCTGTGTTTGTAAAACACCTACCACAATGGGGTTCTGGTCCATGCCTAGGACATGTAGGTTCTACAATAATACAAATAAATAATAATACATAAGAATAATAAATAATAATTCTCACCTTCCACTAGTGCATATATTTTGTAAACAGCTGCTCTCTTCTGATCCATTGTAATACTTAAAAGTTATCTCAAAGTTAGTTTCTCCTCAAAACAACTTAGTTAACTTTAAGATTCGTTCTTTCTCTGCAATTAGTCTTGAGTTTTTAATCATAACCCACTCTCCACATGCCCCTTTAAACAAATGTGTTTGGTGAGCTATTTTAACAATACTGCACACAAAATTAGAAAACTCAAATGCTAACATTTTCAGAGTTGCACTGGGATTGTCAAAGGAGGTCAAGGAATTTAGGTGTCCAAACCCATTGAAATTCAATAGGTGTTTATCATCCTTATAGAAAAGGAGTACTTGTGGCACTTTAGAGACTAACAAATTTATTAGAGCATAAGCTTTCGTGAGCTACAGCTCACTTCATCGGATGCATCTAATAAATAGAGCTTATGCTCTAATAAATTTGTTAGTCTCTAAAGTGCCACAAGTACTCCTTTTCTTTTTGCAAATACAGACTAACATGGCTGCTACTATGAAACCTGTTATCATCCTTATGTTTCTTTGAAAATCCCAGGCTTGGTGCTCAGTTAGCATGGTGATGTACCTGGTATAAAAACCCTGAGCATAACAGGATATATTGCTGCCTAGTGTTAGGCTGCTCAGTACACATTTAGGAATTCAAATACAAGTGGCCTGCCTGTCAAAGGTGCTGTACATCTAGAGTTTTTATGGACTTCAATTTAGGAATTTTTTGGAAACTCAGAACTCCTGAAAACCCAGGCACCTCAATAAAAATGGTCTATCTATGAATTAAGGAGCCTAACTTTAGACACAAAATTTTGAAAAATTTAGTTTAAGTGTTGTAATCTAATATGTGACTGCACTGTCACACCTCCTTCCCCCCTTTAAAACAGTCTTTACACACACCCCCACACCCCATCTACCAATTTTGTAAGGTGGACAGCTGGATAAAATTGTAGCTTTTTCAGTCACATGCTCTAGCCAAAGAGGATTCCAGCCCCCATTCCGCAGACAGGTTTCTGTGAAGAGATAATCCACTTAAAGGCAATGACCCTGCTGGCAGAAACCCCATTGTTTAAGCAGGTGAGAGCCATTCAGTGCTGATACTTTTTGAGTGTTTTATCACACTTTTGCAGACATAGCTCCTCACTATGCCAGGTTCCTGTTACCAAAGGAATGATCTAATTTACAGTGACTTTTACAAGTACAGCTAGCATTCATAAAACCAAATGGAATTCATAAGTGAACACAAACCTATTCCTTTAATGGTCACACAAACTATCTAAGTAATCCCCATATCTCACAATGTCTTGTCCCATTTCCTCCATGCATTCCCTAACCAAAAGTTTAGGAACATGACATTCTGGGTGGATTGATCTAGTTGGTCTAGAAGCTGTTGGGAGAAAATCCAAACTTGGCTTATAATGGAAAACTAGCTGCAAGCTTGTTTATGATGAGAACAGAGTTTCCCATAGTATCACTGCATCCCACATTTAAACAGCTTTCAATAAGTTGCTAAAAAACAAAAGTAAGTTAATAGAAAAAATATTTACCTAAGAAGGAGGTAAACACATAGGAACCCTTTTGCTTGTTGCTTTGCACAGCACCTGGATGCACTAGTAAAATAAAACGTATGCTAAATGTAAGGCAAATGAAATCTAGAAAAACTAGGGTCTACATAACAGTTTCTTTTTATGTAAAGTTTCAGAGTAGCAGCCGTGTTAGTCTGTATTCACAAAAAGAAAAGGAGTACTTGTGGCACCTTAGAGACTAACAAATTTATTTGAGCATAAGCTTTCGTGAGCTACAGCTCACTTCATCAGATGCATTTGGTGGAAAATACCATTTTCTTTTTATGTAAAGATGATGTCATCACCGGGCATAGTAGGAAAAACTTTCTGTCTACCTACAGCGAGTTTCAACAGCCACTGCATTGCTGATCTATGAATGTTCTAATTCAACTTTCTGAAGCAAGCAGGGATCACCACAAGCACAATCCCTCTTTTCCCCTCCCCTGCTCAGTGAAGTTTCCCAATCATGACAAAAGTAGTAGGGTGCACATTAAAAGTATAGATTACTGAAAATTATGCCCCCAAAAGGGAAACGCTTACCAAAAAGTTTGTTTGTATTGTGTAGCACTCAACAGAATCCCAAAATCCTTTATTGTGGGTTTAACATGGCAGTAATGGTAAATTCACAATCAGGATTGATTAATACAGGTTTGAATTTGAAAGCTAAATAAACCCTCAGAAAGTACAGTCCATCCTTTTTTGCAATGTAAAGCGATCTGAGAGAGTAGTACTACCTTGTGCAATGATCCCATCAGATGTCATAAATTCACCAGGGTTGGACCGCATGGCAAATTTCCAAGTGAAAACTAGGTGCTGCAGGTAGTGCTATTGATGACAGAGCAGGTAACGTGTTCTTCTCCGAATTAGTGTCAAACCAATATTGAGGGTTGCAGGTCACAGAGAGATCTGTTACCGCTAGTAAACACAATCAATTTAATTAAGCTTCACAGCATTCCTGGGAGCTAGTCATGTTTTCAAAAGGACCACTTCTCCCAGCACTAAAATGTAGCCATATTTTGGATAACTCTAACAGCAAGTTCCTGATCACTTGTAGTCAAAGATTTAATGGCACTTTGCATGCAATTAAGAAGAAGGGTGTTCACCTTGGTATCCTGAACAAATTCCAACAAAGGTAATTCCTGGTACCTAGCTAGATTTCCCCTGCAGCTTCAATTTGATAGATTCTTCTCCACTTTCCCACCTAAATTGGTGTGCTATGCACTATTAAATAGTTACCACATTCCACCCCAAGGATGGCTACATTTCAGTGCTTGGTGAAGTGATCCTTATTTAAATATTGCTTGGCTCACAGGAGTGCTGTGAAACTTAATTAAGTTAAAATAAAAGGAGTACTTGTGGCACCTTAGAGACTAACAAATTTATTAGAGCATAAGCTTTCGTGAGCTACAGCTCACTTCATCGGATGCATTTGGTGGAAAAACTTAAGTTAATGTCTGCAAAGTGCTTGGAGGTTCTCAGATGAAAGGTGCTACAGAAGTCCAAAGTACTGTTAACCTTGTAGGGGTGGCAATTTGGATAAACTAAAAACCTACATAAATCTTCAATCAAAGCAAAGCTCATTAAGATTTCAATTAACTTCTTGTTTTCATTTCCAAATACTTCTCAACTTTATTATTTCATCTTCAGCTGGAAGAACCAAAATACGATCAGCTAAAACAAGGAGTAACAAAGCCTCATCCCATCCCCCTTCTGTCCCTTTACCTTAACTGTACTCTCAGTGGGCTTCACGAGCTGTTTTATGGTATTGCTTTGGAAGATCATAGCCTTCTCCATTCCTGTGAGCTGCTCTAAAGGCAAAATTACTAACTCACTAATAATCAAGGGCCTGTGTATTTTGTAGCTCAACAGTTTCAGCAGAATCCATCCCTTGCTGAAGAATTGTACTCCAGAATCTGTTTTCATTTTAAAAATTAAATGTTTAGCCCTCATAGCTGGAATAAACCCTGGATAACGTGACCCAAGTTTGAAGTGATATAGTGTTGTCTTCTCGATTATGCAGACAGCAAGAAACAATAGCTTTGAGAAGTGGCACTGCCTTAGTTATCTTTATGGATTGTTGTGAAATCTAAAGATTACAACCTATGTTTTAAGAAGTGACTAGTGATGTTAGAGAGCCTCAATTTCTGTGCGCGTAAACTGAGACACTTCAAAGAGGCCTGATTCTTTATGGGACTAACAGTTATAAGCATCACCTTTTGGAATACTCCATTACCATGCAAATGAGGTTGGTCATTTATATGCCCCATAGCTGAAAACAGATGTATTTATAAGACACAAACACAGTACACCAATTATTAAAATCATGTTATAGCATGTAAAAACTCGTATCAAACAGTTTGCCACACAAGCTAATTAAATTCCAGCAATCTCATGAAAAAGCTTGTTCTCATTAAATTCCCAGCCTGATTTGCAAACCTAAGCAATATGGAAAAACATCCTAAACAGTGAAAAATTAAGTAAAGCAAACTTTTCGTTATTTTGAGGTTTGCCTGTCGCTTGCTATTTCCTTTTGAGTTCAATACTGAGGAAGAAAACTACAAAATCCTACGATATGACACAGGGCACCAGACTATGTCGGTGCCTGACTGACCATGTGGCTTCCCCATTCCAGCATCACTCTATTTAGTGCAGATCAAGAGTGTTTAAATTCCTTCAATGCATTTTAGGGTATGACATCAACTTTAAAATAATTATGGTAGCATAGCACTGATGTGGGAAACCATTTTTAATCTCAGTAATGCTTGGGTGCCTATATGTTGTGTGGTAATTATAGAGGACAGAGAGGGCTTGATCAAAAGGAAGGAAATCCCAGACTTTGTTCTCTATATATACACATAGCGTAACTGCATATATAAATTGATGTTTGGTCTGATTGACTATAGACTGAAGATATTTATGCCTCCTGTTTTGAAGAACAGAGGACAATCACATAATATCATGCTGTGCATGAAGTGAAAAATTTTGAAGTATCAATTACCACCTAAACACTAAACCAAAATGACATTTAGTAAACTGCATTGCTGAACAAGACACAGCATGTTCTATTTTCAGAGTAGCAGCCGTGTTAGTCTGTATTCGCAAAAAGAAAAGGAGTACTTGTGGCACCTTAGAGACTAACAAATTTATTAGAGCATAAGCTTTCGTGAACTACAGCCTGGCATCTGATGAAGTGAGCTGTAGTTCACGAAAGCTTATGCTCTAATAAATTTGTTAGTCTCTAAGGTGCCACAAGTACTCCTTTTCTTTTAGCATGTTCTATATAGATGCAACTTTAAGGGTGGAACATGGGTATGATTGCCATAGTGGTTGTAGAATATACTGCTTTGGTGTGTATGCCCCGATACAAACGGTACCTCTACCACAATCTGGCCCATCTTTCGCTGTTTGCCACTGTGGGCTGCAAAACATCTGTCTTGACAACTCTGTTCACAGAAAGACAGGATGTAGGAAAGGAAGCCAGGAGACCTATCTAGGACAGTCCCCTCCTTTAAGTCAGCACATGTCTGCCACATATTTTCTTTCACGTACTCATCCATCGCATTTTCAAAACTATTTATATCAGTTGCTTCTCTGTTACTTTCATTCTGGAGGCTGCACAGTATTAATAACCACCTGTGCCAAAGAGCAAGTCTGCCCGAATTCCTTTGCTACCCTGCCTTTCCTGAAGCTTGTTTGTAACCCCTTATTTTTGTTCTTGACTCTAGCTCAGAAAAGTCTTAGAGGATCCATTATTTCAATTCCCTTAAGAACTATGTCAACCTCAGTGGGATCCCCTCTTACCTCAGTGAGATCCCCTTCTTTCCCTAAGAACATATACTTTGTGCCTCTAGCATATTTTGAGTAACAGACCCCTGAATCACTGCATTATTCTGGTTGTCCTTTTGCTCTGCTGTAACCTCTCTTTCTGTATTTTTCCTCTTTTAAAACAACATGTGCCTCTGCACAGAGCCACAGTTATTTCCCCCAGCTTATTCTCGATACCTGAATTTGTACATTGTAATCAGCGTGCCAAAGGTTTTTCAACTTTAATATAAACAGGATTTATATAATGCCTTTCATCCAAAGAACTCAAAGAACATAATACACACCAATTAAATGTCACTCCACCCCATGAACTAAGTAACCATTTACAATACCCCTCTTTCAAGGCAAGAGATATCTATTTTACAGACAGCTAATCTGATGCACTGATAGAAAGTTAAGTGACTTATCTATTGTTGCACAACTAGGTGACTGCAGAATCACGGAAATCAAAAAATTAGTGTAATAAGCAGCGGTTGTGGTTTGCTAATTCTCTTAATTGTCAAGTATTTTGTAGGCATGGCAGCAGAGGTGACTTTTAAAGATGATTACATCATCCTCTATTTATTGGACCTCCCAGACCTTATCTCATGAGCCAGCTACTCTGTTTTAGCAGACAAACTTGAAAGAAAAGGAAAAAGTTGGTGGGAAGGCAGAAAACAACAGCTAAGCAACAGGTGCAATAAAAGGGCCTTTTGTAGCTCTATACTTCAAGTGAAGGTGTGATTGTAGCACAAGTAGGCATGCTCATACTAGCTTTAATCTAACTAGCACAGGTAACAGTAGCAATGTAGCTGTGGAGGTGCAGGCTTCAGCACAGGCTAGCAATGCAAGTATGTATCTACACTGCAGCTGGGAGAACATAAGACGTGATTCCCTGCACGGTTAGACAGACTCACGCTAGCTCAGCTTGACTGAGTGCACTAAAAATAGCAGTGTGGGCATCTCAGCACAGGTTGTGGCTCAGGCTAGCCACATGAGTCCAAGCCTGACTGACCTGTTGGGGCTGAACTTGAGTGGCTAGCTTAAGTTAACATCCACACTGCTGTATTTAACATGCTAGCTCAAGCTGTACTAGCACAAGTCTGTCTATCCACACTGGGAATCACACCTCATAGCTGCAGTTAGACATAACCCCAGGGACCATGGGTATGTATGCTGGTTGCTAGCCTGTGCTGAATATTAGTGCACCTTTTGGTTTATTGTACTTCCTTGGACAAAAGTTTATGCAAAGAAAGCAACTATCGAGGAGAATGTGGTTCCTGCCTTTGGGACTTTTGTACCTGTTAACAGCTGGTTAAGATGCCTCCAAGAGCCAATTTCAATATTGTACCACTAGAAGGACAAATTGGCAATTCTGTCAACAAAGAATACCAAGAAGATGACTAGTCTTGTTATTAGATGGGCAAAGATGAAATGTGCAGAACATTCAGCCGACAAAGGAAAGATATAATGGAGACTCTTCAGGATGGGGAGTTTTCTGCCTTCCCTGCTGACAGAGCTCATCCAAAGCCTTTGATGAAATCACAACTACCTTGTCTCAGTTTCAGAAAAAGGCAGACTGCGGACAGTTTAATTATCACAGTACCATTATCATCAGCCGCAGTTTCACAATCCTGAAATGCTGCCATTCTCAAAAGCCATTTGCATGGAAAAAAATCCTCCGGACACAACAGACTGTCATGCTGCCTAAACAGAGTAATTCTCATACAATCCGACGCCATAACTAATTATTAAACACAAAAACAATACAAAAAGTCCATTATTTTTAAACAAGGAAACAGAGATGAAAATTTTATCCAGGAACATGAGATTTTAAAAAGAGTAAAAATATCCAAAAATCAAAACAGATCAACATTGTAAAGACTTCCTGCCCTCCCTTATGAATTGCACATGCACTCGATTGATTCTGTCCCTAAGAAATTAGTACATATGCTGTGCATGTTCCTAACAAATGCAATAAAAATAATAAATAATAAAACCAAACTCTGTTGGAGCTTTTTTGTCTCTTTCATTTCATTTCACAAAACTCGCCTGCTTCATTCATACCCTATCTTGTTTGGGGTAATCAAACCCTATTTAATTTTTAATTTGGCACCTCTAAAGATCTTATTGATACAGTGCCTGTTAAAATAAGTGTTCCAGTGTTCTTTCGTCTTACCATTAGTCACAATTTCCTAATGCTGATATTTTGCCAGGAAGACAGAGGAAGCAGTTACAAATGCAAGTGATTAGTATGTGTGTGAGTACTTTGACACACAGTTTTGGTTACTTACTAATACAAATATTGAGCTGGCTTAAGGGCATCTTTGTGCCATTTTCCATCAATATAAAAATATGAGCTCTTTGTAACAAGTTGCTATTAAACATTATTTCCTTGACTTCTATCGAGTTAACTGTGCAAACATCTGATGTGTGTTATTCATCTTGTACTGCATTTTGGACATTCTAAAATCTTGGTAATCAAAGCAATATGTACATTTGTGAATGTTCTTTTAAGTCTACAGTGGCCATCATCAGACTATATGGTGATGCTAAAGTGAACTAAATGTAGATTATTCTTTCTTAAGCAGTCCACCAGTGTAGTACAAGATCAGTATACAATAACTAAAATTGTATTTAGATAGCACCCAAAAGCATGTAAGGGACTTTAAAGACAAAGAAGAGATGGGGGTAAAATCTTGGCCTTAGTGAAGTCAATTGCAAAACTCCCATTGACTTAAATGGGGCCCAGGATTTCACCCAGGAACTTTGTGTCAAAGATCTTACAATATAATCTTAGAAAAGGTTCAATGAGTGAGATACCCAAACAGTGGAGCTAGAGACAGTGGAAGGGGTTCATATAAAGGAAAGTAGAAGAAATAGGGAAAGTGATGGCAGTATAAGTGAAAGGGAGAGAAAGAGAGTAAAGAGTGGAGGCAAGGAACTGGAGGACAAATTCAGGTGGCATGGTGGGGCAATGTGAGCATGTAAAATCAATGAGTGGCAATTAAGCAAGTGATAGTAGAGGGTTAATCAGTTGGTGAAATGCGGGGTATGCGGGTGAATTTAATCAAATATGGTTACTGGAGGTTTCTAAGAACAGGTTACACAAACACCTATCAGGGATGGTCTACTTATTACCTAGTCCTGCCTTCAGTGCCTGGGACTGGACTAGATGACCTACTGAGGTTCCTTCCAGTCCTACATTTCTATGATTCTATGAGGGTGTGGGAGGTAGTTCTGGGGTGATGAGTTGCCTGGTGGTGTGAGCTGGTGCAAGGGACCTTGTGGCTAGCACAGCAGTTCAAATAGCATCTCTGATCTGAAGTGGGAGGTAGATCCACTTCTTCACCCCTAAGGTCCTGACCCTGTGTGGCTGAGGTGGTGATATGGGGATTTTTAGCCCTCTGTGCAGTACATTTGGAGTGGATCCAGTAAAGATGAAAAGATGAGGCAATAGTCTCAGCTCTCCCCTATAGCCCAGGCCCTGGGAGCATGTGACATCAGAGGAACAGTGAACAAGATGAAAAGAATACTACTGGAGGCTGTGAACACTCACCTTCCTGCTCCTTGGATAGCGACTCCTGCTTCTGGGGTAGCTGACCCATTTCAAATATGTCCCTGGAAGCGAGCTGCCGCCACTGGTGTGAGTTGGCAGCTGGGATCACTCAGGACTTGTCTACACTATGAAATTAGGTTGAATTTATTAAAGTCGATCTGTAGCCTCCGATTTTACAAAATCGATGGTGTATGTCCCCACTATGCACATTCCGTCGGTGGAGGGCATCCCCCACTACCATGAGTAGCATCGACTCACGGAGCGATGCATTGTGGGCAGCTATCCCATCGTTCCTGCTGCAGATTGGAATTCTGGGTTAGGCTCCCAGTGCCTGGGACAAAAACATTTTCGTGAGGTATTTTGGATTCATATTGTCAGCCTCCCATGATGCACTTGGCTCCTCCCTCCCTCCCTGAAAGCAACAGCAAACAATCATTTTTGAGCCTAAGCTTGGGTTACTCATGCAGACACCACAGCACAGCAAGCATGGACTCTGCTCAACTGTACGCTGCTGCTGTGAGCGTGACAAACACCTCATGCATCGTCCTGCAGTATTTGCAGAGCCTAGCCAGGAGCAGCCGCGTGGAAGAATGTGATGCCATGCAAATAGCTGTATTGGAAGCCATAGAACTGAGCAATTTGCACATACTGGCAGTGGCAGCTGGGCTTGTTGACACCATGGAATGCTGCTTCTGGGTCAGGGAAACAAGCACAGACTGGTGGGATCGCATCGTGATGCAGGTATGGGATGAGGAGCAGTGGCTGCATAAATTTTGAATGCATTTTGAAGGCCACTTTCATGGAACTTTGCAAATTGCTCTCCCTAGCTCCGAAGCGCAGAAATACCAAAATGAGACCTTCTCTCACAGTTGAGAAGCGAGTGACGATAGCCCTGTGGAAGCTTGCAACACCAAATTGCTACTGGTCAGTCGGGAATCAGTTTGGAGTGGGTAAATCTACCGTGATGGCTGCTGTGATCCAAGTAGGGAAATCAATTCACTTCTGCTAAGAAGGGTAGTGACTCTGGGAAATGTGCAGGACATACTGGATGGCTTTACCTCGATGCGGTTCCCTAACTGTGGTGGGCGATAGACAGAACGCACATCCCTAAAACCAGAAGAGCTACTTCTCAATGGTGTTGCAGGTGCTAGTGGATAACAGCAGCCGTTCCAACAATATCAACATGGGATGTTTAGAAAAGGTACATGATGCTTGCATCTTTGGGAACTCTGGTCTCTTAAGAAAGTTCCTTCTTGCAGCTTTCTGCCCAACCAGAAAATTACTGTTGGTGATGTTGAAATGCTCCTTGCTCCCGGGCTCATAAAGCTGTACACCAGCATCCTGGTCAGCAGTAAGGAGCAGTTCAACCATAGGCTGAGCAAGTGCAGAATGGTAGTAGAATGTACCTTTGGATGTCTAAAGGGGTGCTGGCGCAGTTTACTCACTAGGTTAGAGTTCAGCGACAGCAATATTCCTATTGTTGTTGCTGCTTGCTGTGTTCTACATAATATCTGTGAAAGTAAGGGGGAAAAGTTTCTGGTGCGGTGGGGGGGCTGAAGCAGATTGCCTGGCTGCCAATTATGAGCAGCCAGACACCAAGGAAATAAGAAGAGCACATCAAGGTACACTACATCTCCGAGAGGCTTTGAAAACCAGTTTCGTGAATGATCCAACACTGATGTGACAGTTCTGTGTATTGTTCCTTACTAACCGGCCCCCTTTTTTGCATGTACTGTCCTGTAAACTAAAACCCCACCAACCACAGTGTGCACAGTGAATAAAGAGC
The DNA here is from genome assembly GCF_009764565.3 of Dermochelys coriacea. NCBI lineage: Eukaryota > Metazoa > Chordata > Testudines > Dermochelyidae > Dermochelys > Dermochelys coriacea. The sequence goes on from NC_050069.1 coordinate 182,313,090, forward strand.
CTCTTGTACTCAATGCATGCATTTTTATTATGCTAACAAACACTGAACAGAGACAGCAATGATAACCAGGTAAGGGCCTTATAACACAGGGAACGAAGGGCAAGGACACATAGCTTATTACAATTGCACTGTCTAGCAATCATAAGAATAAGAATAAGAATAAGAATAAGAGCTTTCTGCTCCATGAACCATCCCCTGGAGTTAAGTTCAAGGGATACCGGAGCTTCTCTTCCCTCCCCCTCCCATTTCCTCCCCTCCCCCCCCCCCCCCGCATTCTAGAATGTCTGGGAGAGGAGGATATGGAACTTGGTGAGGAAGGCAGCTGGTTCATCACTGGGTGCAGAGAGACTCTAAGGTCTAGCTGCCTTTCCTGCACCTCAGCCAGACGCCTCAACATGTCTGTTTTCTCCCCCTTAAGCCGCAACATCTTCTCTTGCATGTCACGCTCTTGTTCCCTGCTTGCTTTCCTGCCCTCTTGAGAGCGCATACTCTCTGTGAGCCTCCATGCATTCAGCTGGGCCCTGACAGCCTCAGAGGAACGCATCAAATCACAGAACATGTCTTCCCTTGTCCACTTTTTTCGCCTTCTAATCTGGGACAGTCTTTGTGCTGGAATGGAGAAAGCACCAAGAGAAAATGTTGCAGCTGCAAGGAAAAGCATACATTGCTGCAAACAAAAGGTTAATTGTTGCAATGAATGAAACAATTCACAGCAGTAAATACATTCCCTGAGGTACTCGGCCAAATTTAGTGTTTTATAAGAAGAGCCTGCCAGTAAGGCACAACACATGGCAGAGCGCGAGGCCGCAGATTTTGGTTTGCAGGCGGCATGGTAAGCACACATGAAAGGGTAGGCGGTGTGAGGGCACACCCGGGGACATTTTTTAGTGTGGCAAATCTTGGCACATGAATAGCTTTTCCGGGGAGCACCCTTTGCGTGGCTACACTGGCCATCACTGTATCCCAATTGTTTACCTCAAATTAAACATTAACCACAATTGCATTTAACCCCTGTAGTGTTATTACAAGCGTGCACTCACCAGAAGTGCCTTCCCCGCCATCACAGTCCAGCACCAGGAGGTCCTGGGAAAGGATTGGCTCCAGAGTTAGGAAAAGGCCCTGGCTGTCAGGAGAATGGATCCTCTGCGTGCCTACTGTGCCTCTACAGCATCATCAACAATGTCCTCCTTGTTGTTTCCTGTGGCCGTCCGGGTCCCGCAGGGAGAGAGTGGGGGTACTGGTGGGGTCCCCCGCCTAGAATGCCATGCAGTTGCTCATAGAAGCAGCATGTCTGTGGCTCAGCACCAGAACAACCGTTCACCTCCCTTGTCTTCTGGTACGCTTGCCTGAGCTCCTTTATTTTCACATGGCACTGCTGTGTGTCCCTGGTGTAGCCTTTTTCCCCGTGGCCTATGTGATTTTGGCATAAAGTCTGCATTTCTTCTGCTGGTTCAGAGCTCTGCCTGCACAGACTCTTCTCCCCACACAGCAGTCAGATCCAGTGTCTCCTGTATGCTTCACCCTGGAGCGCATTTGCGTACCTGGGCAGCCATGGTCAGCTGTGATGGTGAGCTCTCCACACTGATCAAACAGGAAATGAAATTCAAAAGTTCCCAGGGCTTTTCCTATTTACCTGGATGAAGTGCAGTGGAGCTGAAAGTGCTATCCAGAACGGTCACATTGGAGCACTCTGGGACACCTCCCAGAGGCCAAACAAGTTGAATGCATTGTGTCTACACTACCCCTAATTCAACCTGGGAAAGTCGAATCTAGTGCTAGTCCTCTTGTTAAGGTGGAGTACAGGCATTGATTTTCAAAGCCCTATAGGTCGACAGGAAGGGTTCTGTAGTGTAGACATGCACGTTATAAATTTGACCTAATGCAGGGAATGTCAATCTAACAATGTAGTGAAGACCAGCCCTCTGTGTCCACAGAATGCCTTCCTAGCTGGGCTGGAGCAGGAGGAAGGCAAAAGAGCTTTCCTCACCTCACTATTCCCTAGCCTGTTGCTGCTTCTGGAATCTTACTTAGGATCCAATGCCTTTTAAAAGCCTTCCACAGCAGTGGTTTAGCAATCAGTGGTGGCGGCACATAAGGACAGGCTTCCAGGACCTGGTGTCCTCTAGCTGGATTTGAGGGGGATAAAGTGTAATGACTGCTGATACAGTGGCTATTATATAACACAGAGAAAACTAGCAGCTCAAGAAGTCTGTTTGGAGTGCACCACACTACAAATATTTTCTAGGACACATGGAGGCTATAGGAAACAAACTACATGTTCTAGTATCCCTAAGGCTGCTACAACTCACAACAATAGCCAGGCAAGTCTCCACGCAGTCCCAGAGTCCAGGGAACAGAAAGGTGGCTTAAAGTCCATTGACCACCACTGACTTCTCCCTGTCCCACCAAGTCTATTTAAATAGTCTGCTGATTCTGTTAAAATTTGATACAAATTCTACTAGTTTATTTATTTTCAATTAGGCATTTAATTTAATTCACAAAAGATTATTCCATTCCCACTTGGACAGTTCACAATGATTATATATACCCTATTAGAAAACCCCTGTTTTGGTGGTGAGGAAGAAAAAGTTATTTATGTCGTCCTCCCGCCCCTCAAACACACACCAAAAAAGGGGCGGGGGTTCTGTTAGAAATATAAACTTGATTCCAAGATGACAGTTCATCTCCCCCTAAATCCAGATATGTTTTTTCTAGAAAGCCTACCAAATCACAAAGAGTTTAGAATGATATACAAAATAAAAATATGACAAAAAAGGGGAAGCTTTCATCTCTCATGGAAGCAAGGGCTGTTTTTGTGGATACATATGGAAAAAATTAGGCCCAATTATATGTTGTGCTTTGGCACTGGGGTTCCAACTTCACCACAGGCTTATTTTTTTCCACAGAGATACCATTACAGCCAATTCCACTCTTGAACATTTGAACTCAAACTTTGTAACACAGGCATTTTTGTTGTTAGAGTACTCGTGCCCTCGATGAAATGCTCTGTGTTACAGTTGAACTGTACTTAGAGGTTACAAAAGGGTGATTTGTATGGATACTCAAAACAACATCATAAACAAAATATACTTTTTGAATAAACCATAACCTACTGTAGCATAAGCTTGTTTTATCATGCATTTCTTTATGCTTCTTGATCCTATTGTCAAAAAAAAAATCACTCAAATGGTATTGGTACTGAATGAATGAATGAATGAATGAATGAATGAAATGATGCTCATTATACTCTTTACTACAGTGAAGACATTTCTTTCCTTATAAGATAAATAAAGTTCACATGAATGAGACCAGTCTGGATTTTGAGTTTTATAAAACATCTGAAAAAGCACCACATGACTGAAATAAATGACATAGCTAGCCCTACAGGCTGGAAATCCTGGCAACTGATAAAAGAGGAGAACCTCCAGTCTTTCTGCACTTACATACTGCAGCAGTACATAAGAATACGGATTTATTTCCCCTGGGCCGCACATGGGCTAGATATCCTACATCTGAATATGGCCACAGGATACTGAGCTAGGATACCATTATATCTGACACAAGTAGATAGGACGCTCCCACAAAAACTTACTCCACTCAGCTCAGAAGATGTGTTCATATTTAATCCACAGGAATGGCATACCCTCAACTCGAGATTGAAAAAATAAAAATCCTCTAATTATTCCCCGCAAACACCCGCTCCATTTGAGGGGGCAGACTCTATTCCCTGATACTGAGACAACCAAGTCCAATGGCTAAAGCCATACACTGCAATCCTAATAACAAAAAATTTTAGCATTTATCCTGAAGACACAAATAAAAAATCCATACAACTCCACACAGACAGTTGGGCCTATGCATACAACATGATATACTAGATACAGTCAGACATGTTCCCTGCCCCAAAGAGCTTATGATCTAAGAGAGGTAAGAGAAGGCATGCAACAATAGATAAGGAGAAGAAGGATGTGGGGAATTATTGAGGAGAAGTTTTAGGAGATATTTAAAGGAGGAAAGAGGGTGATTGGCAGACAAGCAGTAACAGAATATTTCTGGTATTGGGGGCATAAGTGCAAAAGAGAGACAAGGGGATGGGTAAGGTCAGATGATTAGGAAGAACCTCAAGAGTGAGGGTGGGTGAAGTAGAAAATGACAGCAGACATGTAGATGGGCGCAATATAATGTAGAGACTTAAAAGTGGAGGACCGAGAGACTGACTGTGGTAACAGAGAGGAACGTAATAATGGGATTCAAGGAGGTAGGACGGGAGGATGTTGTCAGAGTGATGGGAGAGGAAAATTGTGTCAGAAACAGTTTGTAAGTGGGGAGAGGTGATAAGAGGGAGGCCAGAGACAGTCATCAGAGTCAAGTTAATAAGATAAGAATGTGGATAAGAATTTTAGCACTGTAGATCATGAAGAAAAGAAGAGATTTAGGTGATGTTATAGAGAAAAAAGTATTGGAACTTAACAAAATAAGGACAAGAGAGCAGAAGAGGGGAGAGAGACTGAGATTGAGAGTCTGGAAGACAAGAAGAATATGAAACTGCCACCCCCCACTGCTGGCTTTTGAAAGGATAACTGACAGTGCTCCAAACCAATCCACATGCTCAGTAGAGTTTAGCAAGATTAGTCAATGGCAGCCCAGGTCCTCCAAATGAGAAAAAGTTTCACTAGATATTTTTCCTCATTACAACAGAGAATACTGAAGCATAGCTATCTCAAGAATTAACACTGATCTTATTTTGCTCATATACTATGGAATGTATGTGATTGACCAGAGATACACATTTCCTCAAATCTTAGGAGTGTGCAGATCTGGGGTTTGGTTGGACCTGTCTATAGTCTGGTGGAGGAATGAAATGCCTCCTCAGGAAAGTCAGCCAGCCAGTCAACCAACCCATCTGCCCTGCCACATCTTGATATATAATGCCTACCCAACTGCCATATTCTATGAATAATTGGTTCTACCTGTGCTCAGAAAAGAATGAATGTTATACATAGGGAATATGGAGCAGAGAGAGCCAGTGAAAAACAAATACAAATGGCAAGGAAGAAATATTCTAGTGGAAATATACATGGCATACCGTGAATACCATGCAGTTGAACTCTCCTCACTTTTCGGGGAGGACTTGTGGGGGTTCCTCTTTTACTCATAGATATCAAAAGCTGCCTTTCAACTTGAAAACATTTTTTTAAACTGAATCACCTATGAGGAATAATATATACAAAAAATACAGGAAAAAGACTGACCAATTTTGTGAATATTTCAAACCTCCAAAAATACTTCAAGAAATGTGCAAAATCTAGTGCCTCTCAAGGTTCACTAGGTTGTTTTGTTTACTAATCTTTACAGCACACTTTTCAAATAAATATTAGCAAATTTAGATGTAAATGGGGTTATTCCCTCTGTTTCCAACCCTACATGATACAGGCTATGGCTACATGTGCACTGATGCAACCGTGCCGCGGTAAGCTCTCTAATGTAGCTGCTCTAAGCTGATGGGAGAGGGCTCTCCCATCAACTTAATTAATCCAGGAGCAGTAGTAGCAATTTTGGTGGGAGAAGCTCTCCCACCGACAGCTCTGTTGACACCGATGCTTAGGTTGAGCGACGTAAGTTATACCGACATAAGTGGTAGTATAGACATAGCCACAGATGCTGAAAAACACCTGCTCCTGGAGCCCATGTAAGATTACATGTAAGTCATTCAAGCACAATCCTTTCCTTTGAAAACTAACAGTGACTTGAAATGTTAATGTAAATTATAAAAAATGATTAAGCAGAATATGAATTCAAATTGCTTACATCAAATATATTTTAGCCATCTTGAAAAGACCAAAGATGCTTCTGTGAATACAGTGTTCTGTCTTTTCCTATCTCTCAAAGGAAAATATATGTGATATCTATGATCTTGATAGTATGGATAAAATCATGTTTGTCTGGAGGTTGCAAAATTATTATGCTATTTAGTTCGTTGGATACCTTTCATTTTATGCACAAAGGCAAATTAGGCTGAAAATCATGAAGCAACATAGGATTCACTTTTTAGAGTAATAATCCTATCAGGTTGATGCTATATTCAGACCTCATCTGTAAGTAAAATAGGCCTTGATGAACTGATAAAGATATCAAAAAGAAAAGGAGTACTTGTGGCACCTTAGAGACTAACAAATTTATTAGAGCATAAGCTTTCGTGAGCTACAGCTCACTTCATCGGATGCATCCGATGAAGTGAGCTGTAGCTCACGAAAGCTTATGCTCTAATAAATTTGTTAGTCTCTAAGGTGCCACAAGTACTCCTTTTCTTTTTGCGAATACAGACTAACACGGCTGCTACTCTGAAACCTGATAAAGATATGAATCAGTAATTTCACTCTGTGAAAGAGCTGAGCTCTTGTATTAAAAAACTGCACAGTGAATCAGAAGATTGGAATTTTAAACAAGAGATAGATAACCAAAACTATAGCAACTGACTTCTCACAACTCGATATATAAAGCGTCAATGCCACAGAATCTGTTATCCTAAATAAACAAAAGGAAAAAAATATATAAATTCCAAAAGAACTGCATCAAAATCAAACAATTATCACGATGATAAACCCACTAGCAGAACAAAATCCGATAATGGGTGAGTGCACTGAAATTGAAACACTACTAACTGCCAATTTTATACTTTGTTTTAAAGGGCTACCAGTTTTTTCCAATATAAAACTGAAAGAAATAAACAATTATGTGCAAATGTACACTTTTCTGTTATTCAAAAATAGGATAGTACAGTAATAACTTAAAAATACTGATAACACTTTCACCCTTATAATTAAATTAAGACGATGATTTTTATATGGATAGCATTTTTAGAAACTTACATAACTGGCTGTTGATTTAGCAGTATTTAAAATTTTTAATGTCATTTTAAATGGTTTGGAAAGCTCCCTACAATAGTTAACTAACTGTCATTCATGACAAACTGAGAGGCTAAGATCATTAATGTTCTGATTATACTTAAGCGCATGCCTAACTTAAAGCCTGTGATTAGTCCCTTTGACTTCAGTCGTGCTTGAATTTAGGCATGTGCTGAAGTCCCTTGCTGAACTGTGCCCCATAACACTGGGGGGGGGGGTGTATCTACAACTCCTCTGTGCTGGCATATTTTAAAATGTAAATTCAGTGGAATGCCCTCTGTACAGCGAGAAATGCCTCCATAGGAAGGTTGGATTTTAAGGCTTGAAGACTGTAAACATTTTCCTTTGGAATTAAACAGAAGGTTGTCTACTCTCTTATTTACACTTCTATTAAAGTCTCCATAAGTCCCAACTCCCACAGAAGTCAATGGGAAAGCGCCCTTTGGTTTTAATGGGAGTTGGATCAGCCCCTAAGAGAACAATTCATTGTACTCCTGTTCTTTCCATACTCCTTGGTGTCTCCAGGCAGAATTATGTGGGCCTGTAGCAAAGTTGCTGCTCCAACACACTCCCTTATCGCTGGATGTGGCATTGCAGCACCTTCACCCCAGGCCTGGTCTACACTACAAAGCTAGGTTGACATAAGTCACCTTGCATTGACCTATCTGTGCATGTGTCTACACTCAAATTTATCTGTAATGTAAAGTGCCCCATTGCAATGACACAGTAACACCACCTCACTGAACAGCGCTAATCTGGGATCAACTTACTGAAGTCAATGCAGCATGGAGTATAGACACTCTGTGACCTATGTCAACCCTAACAATTTTCCAGCAGCTATCCCACAATGTCCGATAGTGACACTATGGTTTCAATTATAAAGGTATCATGGAAAACAGAAGCCACCCTCTTTCCTCTCCTTTAGCTGCCTTTTCCTGATTTCCCAGGTTGGTGAGCACACCTAGCATCTCTCCCTTGAGTGCAACTGGGCCAACTGACCATGCCAGTTCCATGCACTAGACACGCTCCTGTCTGGAGCAAATCGAAAGTATTGGATCACCTGGACCTATGGGGAAAAGAGGCTGTGGAGGTACAGCTATGGACCAATTGTAGAAATGTGGACATCTATGAAGAGACTGCACAGGGGATGCAGGAATACAAAAGGGATCAGTAGCGCTGCATGAAAGCAAAGGAACTGTGGTAAGCATATCACGACAGGATGCAACCATAGATCTCCCAGAGAGTACTGTGGATGCCTTCTAGGAGCCCAAGACACAGAACTCTGTCATGAACAGTGGGCAGGGTGGGACATGCAGCAGGGGGCAGCTATGCCGAGAGCCAGAATCTTTTTCAGACTCTGCTGCAGTCTAGCCAGTCCCACCAGACAAGCATGGATGAGCCCGCTGAAGGGAAAGAAACTGAAGGTAAGTGTGTACATGCATTTTTACTTACAATGTTTAAATATAAAGACAGCACCCAGCTTAGCCTCAAGTTAGCAAGACAGAGATAATAACTTTTCATTGTTTTACTCAGATGACAAGGGATAGCAGTACAGAGGTACAGTTGTTGTGCACTTTTCATTACCCTGTAGTGGTGGGAGTAGAAGACATGGAGAACAGTTTGTTTATGTACATAGATGTCCCTTGTATCCTCCTGAGAGATTGCAATGAAACTTTCATGAGATACTCCACAATTGTCTCCCAAAGGTTTCTAGGGATGGCTGCCTTATTTCATCCTCTGCAGTAGGACACCTTCCCACACCACTCCACAATGACTCAGTCACGCACAATTGCAGTGAACAGACTAGTATCATGCAGGCCCAGGTGGCTTTGGGACATCAGCAGCAGCTGTGCGCTATGTGACTTTGTGAACCTCAGGAGTGAGATATCAGCTAAAATCACCACCACCTGTGGAAAATAGTACTCAGGACTTGTCTACTCTTAAAATGCTACAGTGGAACAGCTGCTGCTATGCCACAGTAGTGCTTCAGTGTAGACACTACCTATGCCGACAGGAGGAATTCTCCCATCAATTCTCCCTCCACCTCCCAGCGAGGTGGGAGCTAGATCAACGGAAAAATTCTTCCATCAACCTAGAGCCATCTACAAGGCTTAACTACATTGCTCTGGGGTGTGGAGATGTGCTAATCTACCAAAAGCACATCCAGCTCTCATTCAGCACCTGTTTAGCAGTAGTCTTTCCTTGGTGTTGTCAAGGAGACCAGTGTATGTCTTCATGAGACAAGGGAGCAAAGGGTAGGCTGGGTCCCTTTGGATCACTACTGGCTTTTCAGCTTCACCAATGGTGATCTGCCAATTGGGAAAGATTGTCCCTGCTTGCAGCTTTCTGAACAGTCCTGTCCTCTTGGATATGTCAGTGTCATACATCTTCCCTGAGTAGCCAGCACTGATAGTGGTGAAGCGTTCTGGAGATCCACCAATGCTTGCATAACCATAGAAAAGTGGCCCTTTTGGTTAATGTACTCTATGACAAGATGGGTTGGTGTCAAAATAGGGATATGTATGCCGTCTATCACCCACCGCAGTTTGGGAATCCCATTGCTGCAAATCCATCTACTATTTTCTGCACATTGCCGAGAATCAATGTTCTGCATAGCAGGACACAATTAATGGCCCTACAAATTTGCATGGAAACAGCCCTCTCTGTGGATTTTCCAACTCTGAAATAATTTCACACTGACCAGTAGAAAACCAGCATGGCAAATTTCCAGAGTGTGATCACCACTCACTTCTCAAGAGTCAGTGCAGCTCTTATTCCAGTGTCCCTGCATCAGAGGGCTGGGGAAAGCTTGGCATACAGATCCAGGAATGTGGCCTTTTTGCATCTGAAAGTTCTGCAGCTACTGTTCGTCATCCCAGACCTGTATTACGATGCAATCCCATAAGTCAATGCTCATTTTTCAGGCCCAGAAGCAATGCTTTGTCATCTGCAGCTGTTCCAAGAATTCCACCAACAATTTTGAACTGGTTTTCACAAGATCAGGATCAAATAAATCATCATGTCTTCCATTGTTCTGGTTCTTCCTGAGGCTCTGCAAATACTGGAAGATCATTTGTCCTGTGTTTGCAACATTCAAGACAATACTGAAGAGCCCTGCAGGCTTTATGCTTCTATTAGAGATGGAGAACAGCAAAAAGTGCCATGTGGGTTTGTGGGATTTTAAAAAAAGCATTATGGATGGAGAAAGTTGCATGATGGGCACTTGACCCCTTGCTTCCAGCCATATCTGAGTGACTTGTTTCTGCCCCACAGTGCATTACAAAAATTTCCCAAAAGGCACTGTGCTGGGCGGAGGGGAGTGGCACACTGGAATACCTACCTCTGGTACACTGCACTTTGCATCCTGTTGTGTACATGCAGTGCCAACACATGTTCCTGTGTGTGCATATTTGACCACAACAGACTAACCGCGACAGCTTTACTCCGACGTAACTTGCATCGACCAAAGCTTGTAATGTAGACATGGTTTCTACTCAGTTTCCCCCACTGTTCTTTGGCCAAGTCCATCCATAAGAATGTCCTGGCCCTCCAGCCAGACCACTCTGCAGAATCCCACCCCTTCTGGGGCCACCAAGTCCTTTTTCCTATATCCAACAGAAACGTATATAAACCAAACTTCCAGCCTAACTGGGTTCAGCTGGCAGCCACCTCATTGCAGCATGCCTCTGCTGCTCTAGGCTATCCTCCTTTCTTACCATAGGCTTCTGTGGGGACCAACCCCACGGACCAGCACACTCCTCCCCTCTCAGGGTTTCAGGCAAGCTACAGCACTTCAAAGCCCCTATCTCCAGTCAAGCACCCAGCTCACCTCTGTTCTTCCTATCCTTCTTTCAGGCTGCTGCTCATAGAATAGGATCTCTCTACCTCCTCTCCTCTGGGTCTCCTCCTCCTGACTGGGATCACCCAACTTTTAATGAAAAATATCCTTGCTCTCCCACAGTTGGGCTTTATTTTTAATTAGGCCAAGCCCACCCTCCAGGCAGGTTAATTGGCCTTAAGTTCATATCAACCTCTTTCCAGCACGTGTGGACTAAACACCAAATCACGGGGCCATATTTTCAAAGAAACTACAGTTTATGCACATAAAGTCTGTACAGTATTTGCAAATACAAATTGGGTGTTAGACATGCAGTAATATGAGACACTTGAATATGCACAGCGAGGACTCTTTAGGTTTAAATTATTGCCTAGTGGCTCAATAAAGTGACTGACAGTAAGATACAGAGTCAGATCTTTGACCTTTTAAAGATTGCTTTGTGCCACTTTGGTAATAAAATCAGCTTGAGTGGCAAGGGGATGATTCTCTGCATGAAAAGGAATCCTCTGGCAATGTAAGACCAGCACACTGGCTCCTGCATGCCATCCCCTGTCGTGAGGAAGGAGTGGGATTTGCTGGGAGGAAAAGGATATGGCTGGAGTGTCCCTAAGGGGGCTGCTGCTGCAGCAACAGCTTTTAGGGTCAAGGTCAGCTGTATGAAAACTGGAGCTGCCCTAAGCGAAGTGATTCTGGGCACCAAAAATTACTGACGAGCTAAGAAGATAACATCAGTGGCTGGCACCCCAGGTAAGTAATAAACACTCTGCACATGCATTTGGGAGTTTTGCTTAGGTAAATAAAGACAAAGTAAAAATTTCAGGATTTGGTCCACTGACTGGATTCAAGGGCAACAGCAGTCAAATATTGCCCACGGGTTTAAACACTTCTCGGAGAACATGCTCTTTTGGCTAAAGCTATGAGTAATATAGTTATTCTTCACTCGTAGCAATAAAAATGGTACAGCTACTCAAAACATCACCATATTTTATACAGTATAGATAGATAGATAGAGAGATATCATATATGCACACCGTATGAATCAGTAGATATTCTTAACCATGACTGAAATCACTACAGACCTGTTAAGGGCCCAGTTCCAGAAGGGGCCTTCAAATATCACAGAAAGTCAGTGGAAACTGAGATTGCTCAGAACGCCTCATGACTAGGCCTGAAAGTATTTGAACAAGACTGTCTCTAAGTATTAACTAATACTGTGATTCAGTCTATAAACTGAAAAGGAGTACTTGTGGCACCTTAGAGACTAACAAATTTATTACAGCATAAGCTTTCATGAGTACAACTCAATGCATCCGATGAAGTGAGCTGTACTCACGAAAGCTTATGGTCTAATAAATTTGTTAGTCTCTAAGGTGCCACAAGTACTCCTCTTCTTTTTGCGAATACAGACTAACACGGCTGCTACTCTGAAACCAGTCTATAAACTGGTATTCCCTGAGACCTGTGCATTTCAAGGAAGTCAGTTTGCTTTCTTTGGAGGCTTACAGAGTACATGTACCTTATTTTGGAGAAAAGGCTGCTTGCTCCTGATCTAAAGTAACATCTATATAACATACTCCCAGATACCACAGTGACTAGAGCGCCTTACATATGCCTGTAATAATCCCATGACTGAAGTGATGAAAGTTTAACAATATTTTTGTGTAGCCCTGATACAAGTCTACACTGATAATCAGTTCATTATAATGAGGTTGTGAAAATAGAAGGGCTGTCCTTAATAAGTCTATCTGAGTATCTACCCATCCTATACAGTGTATACTACATATTCAAGTAATCTCCTAAAATACAGAGTTTAACAGTGTTGAGCTAACAGGCTTTCTTGAAAGATTTCTCTCTCAGAAACTCCTCTTTACAGAACAAGTTATATGTACTTTCATTCAGGCTGATTTTAACATCTATTTACTGTAACTTCTAAGACTGACAATCTTGTATTTTTGCCTTTTCTCAATCTTTTCAACCTGTCAAAGAAAGAAAGTGTGGGTTATGGTTCATTTCACTGCAAATGGCTAGAAGCCGCATTATATCACTGTCCCCCACTATAGAGTCTCTTGTTCTCTTTCTCTCTATTTATAAATGAAAACAGATGATCTCAATAAAATATAAATTCACAGAATTATGGTTTCCTTTATTCTAGTGGTACTGAAGTTTATGCATAATTGGCACAACATTTTATCCTGTGGTTTAAACTTTTTTAAAAACTTAAAAAGGAACTGTCCTGTTTAAGAACTTGATGGTTTCATTTAAATCCAGTCCATCATATTTTCTGATGTTAACAAATGTGGATTGACTGAACAGGACTGATCTGCAACACCATCCAAAACGCAGGAGAGCTCCATGGCTCACCTTTCCTAATTCAATCTCAAGCCTGAAGTCTGGACTATAGCAATAGATTGAGACAACCAGTGGTTTATCAGTAGTACAGACATAAAACTTAGGGTCAAATTCTTCTCTCACTTAAATGAATGTAAATTCATAAATTGATTTCTATTCAATGCAGAGCAGAACTTGGCTCTCAATGCTGCAAAGACAGTGTTAGTGAAACATACTTCTCTAGATATTTAATGTTAAATGTGAAATATACCTTAAAGTTTAACATTTTGGTCTCCTACTACCACTTGGATGCCAAAAACTGTCCATAGTTCTATCTAGTTAGGTATGGGTCAAGCAACATACAATTAGCAAGCCTATTACATATTCCACAGACAACGCTAGTGAATGCCAATTTCAATAACTGACTGGCATGCAACTGTAACAAGTCCACTGTTATGTTTCCATTGGGCTTGAATTAAAGTAAACTTTGTAAAAGGAAAGACCTTTTACACTTGGCTCCAAAGCACAGGATCAGATCCTCAGCACATGTAAACCAGCATAGTTCCATTGACTTCAATGGAGCTACACAGAGTTATACCCATGAAGGATCTGGCCTATAATGTTTTTGGGGCCCACAGCTCTTTTACTATCACAAAATTACTATTACAAAAAGGAACAAGGTAAGGTGTTTTTTAGATGTCACTCATCATGTACTGTATGTAGATAATGTTCCTAATACATCAATGTAAAGAAAAGGGTAACTGTGCAAGGAAGCATCTCAAAAGCTATTTCATATTTACTTTCCCACAATTGACTTAGAGCAAAAAGAAGGAAACTTTCAGGTTTATTGTAGTGTTTAGCTTAGGTAATGCAGAAACAACAAACAGCTCATTCCATGCTATCACATCATGAAATAACTGACTTTTACCAATCCTCTGCACTACTTCAACCTACATGGAACTTGCTCCATTGTTATCACTAAACATAAATTCACTTGATGCTGTTGCGTCAGTGTGCATGTTCTGTATATTTGAAAAGTTACACATATTAGGGTGCATAATCAAACTGGAAAGATGTAATTAAAGTGACTCACAGTGAGCCAGATTCTGTATCCATCAGAATCAACAGGAAATACTACCATTGACCAAAGTGGGTGCAGAATCAAGCCCAATGCCACTAATTTTCACAAAGAGTTTTTAAGTTTCAAAATTCAGCATCAGTAGAAGCAAGTTCATGTTATTTGGTAATAAATATTTTCTCAAATGGTTTCCAGTCCCCTCCATTTAAGCTACTGTCAACTTTCTCTACTCGCCTGAAAATCTGACCCAGGTTCCTCTCCTAGTCCGGCTGAGTTGGATAGTGACTAACATGGTGACCAGTTTGTGGATGTGGATATAATCCCAGTGTGAGTGCCGCTCTCCTCCTCCAAGCCAGATTTTGGACCTGGCCTCATGCTTTTTTCTTAAGCAAAACTCCCTTTCAATTCAAGGTTGTGACTGCTTCTCATTGAAACAAATAAGGAATGTAGAATTTACCCCTTAAATATAATACAGGATCCTAAAGGCTGTCCTGTTTCAATTTTAAGCTAAAATTTACTTAAAACATATATACATATAAATTTACTTAAAAAATAAAATCAGAGCAGACATTACAATTACAATCAAGGCAGTTGCTTACGGCACTTTCCATCACAAATAGATTATAAATTACATTCAAAGGAATCTTTTTACTTTTTAATCTCCTCCCATTTAAAATAATTTCTTTGGAAAATTATAACAATATGAACATGCTTTGTGTGTGTGAACATGAGAATCCTACTTCTCAGTTCATTCAAGTCATGCAGCCAAACATACCCCGTATTTAAAGCACACCTTGTTGTGTGGTATAAATTAGAAAAATTATTATTCACAGCAAGTTTATAACATACCATTAGGATAATAAACATGGTTAACAAAAGTTCTATAGTAGGCAAGGTCATTCCTGCACCTTATATTAGCTAGTGGTATTTCAAGATAAACTCGCTTTTTTAATCAAAAAATCCTAATCCAGAGGATTATAGACTTTTAAATGTGAAACTTTTTTGGTAGAAACTATCAGAGGAAGTAATTAAATGGATATGAAACAAACAGAAGCATATTTTTTTCTAGTTTAACTGTTGAATAGCCATTTTTATTTCTTACTTTCCAGCATATGTCAAAGTTGCTCAGTCAAGAAGTTTATGCTCTCCTAAACCTATATTGTTTCAAGAAAAAAAAATTAAAACTAAAGCACTATGCAAAGCCAGGTTATAAGCGAAATAGCAACTAGTAAAATGTGTTTCTCTGATGCAGAAAACGTAAAAAACAAAAACAAAAAATACCCCCAAAGGGATAAAATTGATAAAATATAAACCACATGAAACTAAGGAAGGCAGAAAACTCTAAACCTGACCAGAATTCATTGTCCACTCTCCCATCCCTGACAACACATGGGCCTTTATGCCTACTACTAATGGAAATCATTAACACCACCTTCAAAGAAACACAACTACTATCCTCCCTGCAATAGTCTTCTTCTTAGCATATGCACAACTTACTTCAGGTGGCACGTGACAGGGATTCATCACTGAATTTGATCCACTGGTTGGATCATCAGCTTCCCCGGCCCGGGTACTGATGGGAAGTGCAACATGAACTCTGATCCACACCCCCTACCCCCTGGAACTATTGCTTAATCTCCAAACTTCCATTCTTAGGCAAAATTGTTGAAAAAGCTCCATACTCCAACAAGTTGCGACATCTACCAACAGCTAGGTTGCTTCACAAATCATGCTCCAGAGCACTGCACATCATGGACATAGCGTTAGTAGCAGTAGAAGACAACCTCTTTATGGATATAAATACAGATTGTATCTTCATACTAATTCTTCTAGACCTCTCTACAGTATTGTGACTTAGTAATTCAGAAGGTACAGCCTACATGATACAATGGAAGTAGATGGTGAGGTGCTAACATGGCTCCAATTATTCCTTTCTAGCAGAACCCAGAGAGTGGTGATGAATAGCTGCTCCTTTCCTATGTATAGACTTTCATCTGCAGGAAAAAGGTTTTCTAACTTGTTTCCCAGAGTAATCAGCCTGAGCACCTCATTGCAACAAGGCAAAGAGATTAATAGTGTTTCAAAAATGGTTTGGCATTTAAATGGGCTCAGCCATGCAAATACTTATGCAAGTATCTTGACTTATCAGTGGAATTACTCACATGAGTAAAGTTACTCATCTGCGTACGTGCTTGAAAGATCAGGCTCTAATGTTCTTCGTGTTCTGCTGCCTGCACAAATTTGCTGATTGTTTCATTCTGCAGTTTTCTGTCACACAGCTTTTCTATTTATTTAAAAGAGCTCATGTGTCACTTGGCGACGCTGTATATTTGGGGATGAATCATGTCTGGTCCTCCCTCCGCAACCCCTCGATCTTCTAGAGTGATAGGAAAGGAGATTAGTCAAGTGTACAGACCACAAAATTAACAGAACAGTTAGTCTTTGATGTCTCATTCAATAGTTTGTCAGAGACATTGTAAGAAAGCCAGAATTAGGTAGTTGGCTGAACTTAGGCAAACTGGCTAATTCAGTATATTGCAAATAGAAGTTTTAATTCAGAAGGCCTGCAGAATATAGTGTAACAATCATTATAAACCTGAGACAGAAGCCTAATTTTTTCTCTTAAACTTAACGAACATTACCAGCCATAATTATTTGGCTTGAACATATTTTTAAAAATTGGTTAACTACAGTATGGGCGAAATGGCATAAAGATAGCAGCATTTACAAGTCACAGATTCTTTCCTTCTTCTAAAAAGGCTTGTATTCATAAGGCTCTGCTACAGAGATGGTATATGAACTTAAGTGGTCATTTAACTTCTCTCTGCCTCTGTAAAATGGGGATAATTCTGAATATTCAACTGTTCTAGCTAAAGGAAGTTCAAAAATACTACAGTGAATTCAAACATCAGGGCATAATACAGGATGCATGTTTAATGGAAGCCAATATACTTCGGATATAGGGATGTTTGAGACTCAATTCACATAATGTCAGGAAAATGCCTTGACATCCTCAGAGGGAATACAAAGTGCAAATATTATAATTAGAATCAACTTAAATTTCATTATCATCTCTTATAGTAATTGTGAGCACGAGCTGTGACTTGGGAGTCATATATCTCTTGACAGAAGTGTGGTCTCCTGTGACTTTTTTAACTGGCCTTCTGTTTGGGTCCTGGAGGAAGTTTATGCTCTAAGCAGGACCTATCTATTTGGAGTCAGGATCCTGTAAAATGCTGCATATCCTCAATTCCCATTGACTTTATTGGGACTTGAGAGCACTTAGCACTGTGTAGGCTTAAGACCTTTGTTCCTCTCAACCCTGACAGTCAAATTTGGGGACTTGGGAGTAGATGCAGTTCATTCACACACACACACCCCACCCTCCCACCTCCCACATGGGAATCTTGAGATTACCACTGTAATACTATGCCCGACTCAGCAGCACCCCTTGGATGTCATCCTGAACTTCATGACATTCTCCCATAATACAGCTTGCCTCATTTGAAGAAATGCCATGGGAAAACTGATCTACTGTGAAATCTTATGTCCGTCCTAACCATTTCTTTAAAAAGCTACAGATTCCCATTGCTTTTCTATGATCACTCACTAGGCTTTTCACGAAGAAGAGTAATTCTTCTTCCCTAATGACCTCTAATCATCTTATCAAGTTTTATATATATAATCAGCTTTTCCTATGATTTTGCCTGCT
Source organism: Dermochelys coriacea (assembly GCF_009764565.3). NCBI lineage: Eukaryota > Metazoa > Chordata > Testudines > Dermochelyidae > Dermochelys > Dermochelys coriacea. The sequence goes on from NC_050069.1 coordinate 182,330,951, forward strand.
GCTCATTCCAGGTAGTATAGAACATTAGCCGTCAGTAGACTAACTAGCACTGGATGAAAGTGATTTAACTTATTGCCATTACCCAGTTAAATTGTCCTGTATCATCACAGTGTGGAACGGTGATTTGGGAGTTCCAGCAGCAGCACTCGGATGGAAACTGTTGGAAGTCTGTTATATGAAGTGCTGGAATTATTGGACTACTCCTATCTGTGCTGTGTAAGCGCTTTTAGAAGATGCTGGAGCTTGTTTCTTTACGTACACTATAAATTTTCAATGCCAATTTTAGACCCTAAAAGAAAGGGTTTGAGCCAAAGCCTCCAATGGGAGTCTTTCTGTTGAGTTCAATGGCTCAACTCCTCGCCTACCTTACACAAAAAGATTAGGGAAAGGTTGTACAGTTTTCACAGCCACAAATGGTAGCCTAGGGGTATAAGGTGACCCTTTATTAACTTGAACTGGCTACCCCACACTCCCCCCAATACACCAGTCAGTATTGTAGTTGTGCCAGCCTGTTGGCAGACGTATACTGCACTGGGTATTGACCTGGAACAATTTACTCTTTCCATGGAGCAGCAGGGAGACTGGGGTGAGGTTGTGACTAACCAAGTCACAATCTCCTTCACAGGCTGCTCCAGGGACAGCACAATAATGTGTGTTCCGTTTCTCAGGGCAAACTGTTCCCTCATGACCTAGCTGTTATTCTGTAGTTTGGGCAATAGTTTATCTCTCTCTATATATCTATATATACACATTGTTTTTTAAGACAGTCTCTACTTCTGTGTGCAGGACCATTTGGGCTTTAGTGGGAATTAAGTGTGGCCAGCACCTCCAGCAGTTGTTCAGGATCTTGTGTGATCAAGCTCCAAAGCTATTTCCACAAAAAGGGGGGTGCAACTCTGATAGCTGGCTTATAAAGATCCTTTCTGAATAAAAATTATATCCATGAACATCTCGGAACAAGAGCCCACTTCCTTTTCAAAGCATCACAGTCTGTACACAGCCTATGTACAAATATTATATTCTGATAAATAGGCTGCTTTAAAATAGCACTAGTCATGCTTTGTGCCTCCACTGTCTGGAATGCAGGCACATGCAGTTTGGAGGCAACCTGCAGAGCCTGCATGCTGAGCTCTGTCCTACTGGTGTACTTCACATTTAAAGTGTTGTGATGTACATTTTTTAAAAATATTTGTTGTCCTGAAAGTCGTTATATACATGGAAGAAGCAGCATTCCTCCCACGACCATATTAGAGTAGAACCACTTCTCAATTTTATTTCTATTTTAGATGAAAGCTGCTTTGAGTTTTAAGAACCTAAAAGATATTGTCTTATTTTGAACAGGAAATTACACCCCACTATGACTAAGAATGCCTACAACACAGAACTTCATCATACTGAGAGCTGGTACCCTCAGTCAAATACACACCAAAGCATTCATAATGAAGCACCGATGTATAAGAGAAAAATACAATAACGACACTTCAAAAATGGTAACATATGTTTAAAATACTAAAATAGGGTGCATTATATATCTTATCAGTTAATGTCTTTGTTTAACAAAATATAGGAATTCTCCCTATCTGTGTTCTATAGAATATATATACACATTATTCCTTTTAGTACCAATAATTTGAAGTAAAGTTCTGGTTTTTGTTTTTCTTTTTTGAGGGTGGGAGTGCTGAAAAAGGTATATAATGTACTCTTGGAAATCTATGAAGGATTTTGATAAGTGCACAATAGTAGAAAACTCAAATGGGTCTCTTTAAGGCCGAGAAGGAGATATAATGTAAATAAAATTTACATTTATTTCAATTAGAATGTACTGTACATTAGTGGTAAAGTTCGGGTGGCAGGTACAGCTGATGTGTATGTGTTTATATTTGTGACATATCTTCAAAATTAAAGCAAGCCCCTGAAACAACTGGAAGGCCTACTGTCAGTTTTGAAACCCCCTAAAGATAGTTCTAGGATCCTTCAAGTTGAATATCCTCATTTCACTCCTACATTACACTGGTGACATATGTTTATGTTATTACACTATAGACATGTCCTTCTGACATGCTAGGAATTAATGTTTCTGATTTCCAAAGAAAAAGAATGGCTTCTGATTACCAGCTAACCAGTATAATGGGGCATGTTAATGCTGCTGGGAAATTATATGCATCACTAATATACTTCTTACACTAAGGCCAATATTTTCTTTAGGTCTGGCATTTCTGCTATACATTTTTACACAAACGTCTCTGTAAATTCTTTTACATTATTTCTTCCATAAATCAGATCTAAGAACACTTTGGGTACCACAGTTACATACAATCCCTTTTGTAGAATTCCATTTAAAGGTCAGCTATGCTTGTTAAGATTTTTAAGGTGTCTGTTGCATTTAAATCGAGTTAAAAAAATGGAATGAAATCTACTACGAGAGAACAATCCCACATAAATGAAAACCATGTGTAAACGTTCAATAGGCCAACTATGTAAAAACGTGTTATATACTGTGTTTATATGTATTTTATTCACAGACAAGGTTTGTTATTAGGATTATATTGATTTCCTGGTGCACATGAATGTTAACTGTGCCATTGTATCATTGTGTATATGTTAAACTCCTTTCTCTAGCTTTAAATATAGACAACTATAATGTGGGAAGTTGACTGCTTCTTTCAAAAGATGATTTTAACTTATACTTGATTTATAATATATTTTGATTGGAGAGTCATACTGGTAACCAGATTTATTTGCAGATGGCCCCTACATATAACAGACCAAATCAACCTCCTAGATCTGAAACCTCTGAACTTTGGATACAGATCTGAATTTTATAGCACTGAAACATCTTTAATCAGAAATGCTGGCTGTTAAATTGCACCCAAATAAGATCATTTCCATCAGACCCAGACTGTGCAATGTCTAATTTCCTAGTACCTGAGGGAGTTCAAAATCTGGAGGAGCGTAAGTAGACTGAGGCTAAATCCAAAGATCAATGAGGTGACACAGGGAAAGTAATGAGGATACTACAAGGATGGGTCTGATCAAGCCAAACACTTAAGTATGTGCTTAATTTAAGCATGTGAATAATCCAATTTGATGAGACTACTTACATGGTTATAGACAAGCAAATGCTTAGGTGCTGTGTGGAATCAGGGACCTAGTTCTTGTCCCATTATTGAGCGATCTTGACTGCCCTATGTTTAAGAGCTTTACAACTTGGGAGAAGCTCACTCTCTTCCTGGTATCCCAGGCAGCATAAGTGGCTAATAGCCCCTTTTTTCATCTGCAGCTGATTAGACCTTGTGAATTCCCCCCCCCCATAATCTGGTCTCATGCATAACTCCTAGTTTACATTAATGCAGAACACCGCATTTGTGTCTACCCTTGAAGACTTCACAGATGCTACAGAACACATTGTGTTAGGTGCTGTCATCCGTAGGGAGCACATTACACAACTTCTCCTGAAATACCACTAGCTCCTACTTGCATCTCAGTGCAATTCAGAGGCATCACCTAGATACCTGAGTGACTGTCTTTCTCCTCATGTGCCAAAAATGCATCAGAGGCATTTGATCTAGCAGGCTACAGAATGAACAGCTGGTTATAGGAGTTCTCAGTGTAGGGCCCTTGTCTCAGGAATTTGCTCTCCCTCTGAGTCCCAAAGAGCTAGAGGCCATTGACCTTTTCTTTTCTCAAGCCAATCACTTGACTGGGAAAGTAGTCTGGGAGATGGGTGTGACTGTTGATTGCAAGAAAATATCTGTGGAGAATCTTCTTTCCTTCATGCTGTTTAACTAAGCAGCAATCACGAATATTTATTTAACTTTTATGCACACATCCTAAGACATGTGCAGTATAGAAGACAAACTTTATCAACAACAAAAAATTGATGGTACCAATGATGTCACAAAATGATGCATTTGCTGCATGCCTCTCACAACGGGTTAGCAGAGACACTCAGCATACAAACCTGTGCTTCATTCCATTTTCATTTTTGCTTTGGTGATTGCTTTTAAATATAAATGACTAAACGTGGCTACAATACGGTACATTTTGGTTTCCATTTGTCAATTTTCAGCCAAATATGAAAGCCCACATCCTATCTAAATAAAACAAATCAAATGAAAGCATTATCCCCTTTCATAGAAAGTGCTGTAACTTGGAATTAAGGGCTTTGTTTCCCAAATAAACTGAAGAAGAAGAAGAAATACAGCTGAGTACAATTTAGAACCTGATTTTCAAACCAAGCCTCTGTTTTTTCAGGCATAAATTGCAACTGTATTGGCTTGCCAGGAAAAAGCCTGAATAAACTGTGAGCACAAATATGGAGATTTTGAAAATCATGCTCTATTTTCCATACACAACATTCTGACCATGCTATTTCCCTCCTTCATTACTAGCAGTCTATTCTGTTGATGTAGAAAAAGGTGGCCAAACTTCTCATAGAATGTAGCTCAATGTAGCAATGAGGCCCAACCCAAAAAACCCAGCCTGAGCATTGATAAATTAGGTCAAACAGAGATCATAATCCAAATTTTGGACCAGCTTCTCAGCCAGCATAGATCGGCATAACTTTAATAAAGTCAATGGAGCTACAGCTATTTCCACCAGAGAGGAAACCAGGCCATTCATCAGGCTACACAAAACACCCTGGATATTAAAATCCTGGGCCAGATCCTCCACTGGTGGAAAATGGCATAGGTCCATGTCTTGGGATTATCTCTCAAAAAATGGAAGGCCCAAGCAGTTAGACTTCAGCTGCTGGAAACAGATGTGGCTCAATGGACTTTCTACATCTACAATGATTCTACTCATTGAGATCTGAGCCTGTAACCTTTGGAAAGGACATACTTGGATCCAAACTCTGCTGCATGGGCCCTTCTCTTTTTCAGTGTAACCACTTGCTACTGGAAAGATTTTGGAATATTTGAAGAACATTGACAGAAACCTTTCTAAACACAGTGTGACAAAGTCAGTGCTAACAGATATAAGAGAGTGGTGAGGGCAGATATATCAACCCTAGAATGGTGAAGGCCCTATTCCCTATGAGTTGAAAAAAGGTTAGCTCAGGTTAACTAGAGACACTTGAGGCCAGTTAAGGGCTGCTAGTGACCTTCAAAAAGTGACCTTCTTCTGGTGAGTGAGAGGAGTGGAGAGATGAGAGACAAGCTGCAGCAGGGGTAGTGGCAGAAGGAAGGAAAGGCTTCCCCTGAGTGGAACACTGGCTCTCTTCCTTATAGGGAAAGAAACTATTCTAACAACTGCTTGGGGAAAGACTGACCACTGGGACCAGCATAGTAACTTAACCCCCCAGAGAGGGGGCAGGGAAAAGTATTGGTTTGGGGGCGGGTTGTTTTGCTTAAGAGAACTTCTTGGACCTACCCTGAGGCCCACCATGTAAACAGGGAAAATAAAACCAGAGTAAAGAGAAAAACTCTCTGGAGTCAGACTAATTTACTACAGGCCCCACCACCATCCATGGGAGAAGTGCTGAGGCAGACAAGGTATTTAGCTACAATAGAAAATGCACCACTAGGAGTGTTTGCCCTATTATATAAAATTGTTTTGGGAACTCCTCATGTCAAAATAAAGCTTAGAGAACAGATGGAAACATCACAGGAATTGATGTACAAATGTTGATTAATCAGTGTTGAGAATAATTATTTATGATAAAACTCGTCATATGATTTAGCAATTGATAAGTATTTCCAAATCACCACCTGTGTCAAGACTTTACCAGATAAGCCCTGAAAGCCCACCTCCTCATCTCTAAAAGCAACCTCTTACTTCATCATTCTTCTGTTCAGATTGTAAATTCTTTTACTTGCAATGTTTCTTTTGTTTTCTTGACACAGTATTTAACAATTACTACTTGAGCTAAATAATAAATCAGCATTTCCTACTTCCTCTGTTATATCTGTGATGTTTACAAGTTGAAACCTCCTATATGGGAAATGTATTTCTTGATGTAGAGCTAATAAATGCAATAGTTTTCCCTTTCATTTATAAAAGTGTGTCAAATAGCTGCCAAACTAAAAAGAAATAAACTCTTAAGTCTGGTTAAGAATACAGTGGCAGTACTGAGTCTGCCCTTCAGAAATAAATTAAATATGGTGTAGATTAACTTTCTCATATGCTGTCCATGTTATTTTAACATTTAGTGCCAATACACCTCTGTTTTGACTATTTCATTAATGAGGACAATTCATGCTGTGATACCATGGACGTTCCAATGACAGGTTCCAGAAACGGAACGAGGTGCTGATTGATACATCCTTATGCACTGTGTTCACATTTTAGGGCCAGGCAAAGTTCAAGATGCTTCATTTCTCCATATCTGTTTGCGTATCCAAAATTAAAGAACTAGGATGTAGGCTTTCAATGGAATTTCACTTAGCATTTCCCTAAGTGCATTATTACACGACTCTCCAGTATTCCACTGAAGTATCTTTGCTCTGTGCTGAGCTGAAATAGCTGCCTGGGATGGCACTAGGGTCTCCAGTCAATCAGCAAGACGAAGTGTTGCACTGAGCCCCAATGCAGTAGTTCATCCACTGCAGGTGACACTGCATATAGACAAATTATGTCAGTTTTGTGGAGGGTGGCGCATGTGGAGAGAGATGGGAGAGAGAAGAGGGAACAGAGAAGAGATAGCAGTATATCTCCAATACTGATGTCTTTGTCTACATTTGCTTCATCCCTCTGCTCTGCGTTTTTTCTGAACTAAATTGTAGGACAGTTGGTAGCACCCTTAGAAAACATAAAAGATAAGCAAGGATCCCATGATATGAAGTGGTGAGTCCCACAAGAAGGGACAGGGTATGCAATCCAAATACTTCATACAAAAATATTTTCCTAAACATTTGGGTTCCCCAGATGGGCTGGTATTTGGGAATTTATTTTATTTTATCTAAGGTTGCACATCCTTAATAATAAATGAGTTAGGTTTAAAAGCCCCAATTTACTATGTCTTTTGAAAATGGCTAAGCCACAGAAGCTGTCTGGATAGCAGTAGCACGTCCACTCTACGCCCAAAGGTTCTATGCTGGTGATTCATACAGAAGTATTACTATTATCGTACTGATAGTAATAAACACTAGGTTTAATTTTAAATGGGGCTTAAAAATCCATTTCCTTCCCTCACCATTTGCTATTTATTTTTCAGCTACTCAGTATTCCTGGAGAGTTGGAAAAATCTTAAACATTTCAACACTTAGCCATACTGTTGAAAACTTTATCTTTAACAGCATAATATTTCTAAATTAAAGTTTCTTGTCTGGAACTGACTAGGTAAATACATACCATGTATGTATATTTTTCTTTTCAAACTTCCATTTTAATGTATGTCTTTCCATTTCAAATCACCAATTTATATCATCTGCATCAAGGTTGAGAGACAGTGAAGGAACAAGCTTTTAATGCCAGAACTCCCACTTCCTACATCTCGCTCTCTTGAATGGCCCTTTCAGCAGCTTTTGGGCTGATGAGAATAATTACAAATAAAATGTTTTTCATCTGGATGCTGGTTTATAATACATACAAGTTCCAGTTCTGAGATCAGGCAATGCTTATAACTAACAGAGTAAGACTGATTCTCCATTTTGTGAGACCCCCTTAAACTCCTCTGGATCAGGCTACCAGAACACCCTTGGTGAAGGGACAGTCCCTAGGTGGTGTAGAGTTCAAGATGTTTCAGAGATGAGGGGAAGGAAGCTTTGGTGGAGAGCTGCTGAGCTCAGGGTGTTCTCAGCTGCCAGAACAGCCCTTTGATGTGATAGGCAGCCAGACACAAGTTAGAACAGCCCCGGCTGCTCTTACCTATAGACTCCTACTGTGATTTGATGTGTGGGTGAAAAGAGCTATTTGTGCACAAACTAAGTTTCTCTTTCTAATCATTTTAAGATGGAGTACAGAAGCCATAGAGCCAAACTCTTTAGAAGAATAACAAAATTGCCTGAGGGGCTGCAGAAGGAAAAAGGGCAATCAGTCTTTTAGTTGCAAATGGCCAAGGCAGACTGTTAATACATAGAACATAAGAACGGCCATACTGGGTCAGACCACAGGTCCATGTAGCCCAGTATCCTGTCTTCTGACAGTGGCCAATGCCAGGCGCTCCAGAGGGAATGAACAGAACAGGTAATCATCAAGTGATCCATTCCTTGTCGCCCATCCCCAGTTTCTGTCAAACAGAGACTAAGGACACCATTCTTGCCCATCCTGGTTAATAGTCATTGATGGACCTACCCTCCATTAATTTATCTAATTCTTTTTTTAACCCTCTTATAGTCTTGGCCTTCACAACATCTTTTGGCAAGGAGTTTTACAGGCTGACTGTGCATTGTGTAAAAAAATACTTCCTTTTGTTTGTTTTAAGCCTGATGCCTATTAATTTCATTTGGTGACCCCTAGTTCTTGTGTTATGAGAAGGAGTAAACAACACTTCCTTATTTACTTTCTTCATACCAGTCATGATATTGTATATATTGTAGACCTCAATCATATCCCCCTTTAGTCATCTCTTTTCCAAGCTGAAAAGTCCAAGTCTTACTTATCTCTCCTCATATGGCAGCCATTCCATACCCCTAATAATTTTTGCTGTCTTTTTCTGAACCTTTTCCAGTTCCAATAGATCTTTTTTGAGATGGGCGACCACATCTGCATGCAGTATTCAAGATGCGGGCATACCAAGGATTTATATAGAGGTAATATGATATTTTCTGTCTTATTATCTATCCCTTTCTTAATGATTCCCAACATTCTGTTCGCTTTTTAACTGCCACTGCACACTGAATGGATGTTCTCAGAGAACTATCCACAATGACTCCAAGATTTCTTTCTTGAGTGATAACAGCTAATTTAGACCCCATCATTTTATATGTATAACTGGGATTATATTTTCCAATGTGCATTACTTTGCATTTATCAACATTGAATTTCATCTGCCATTTTGTTGCCCAGTCACCCAGTTTTGAGAGATCCTTTTGTAGCTCTTTGCACTCTGCCTAAGACTTAATTATCTTGAGTAGTTTTGTATCATCTGCAAATTTTCCCACCTCCCTGTTTACCCCTTTTTCCAGATCATTTATGAATATGTTGAACAGGACTGGTCCCAGAACAGACCCCTGGGGGAAATCATGATTTACCTCTCTCCATTCTGAGAACTAACCATTTATACCTACCCTTTGTTTCCTATCTTTTAATCAGTTACCAATCCATGAGAGAACCTTCCGTCTTATCCCATGACTGCTTACTTTGCTTAAGAGCCTTTGGTGCAGGATCATGTCAAAGGCTTTCTGAAAATCTAAATACACAATATCCACTGGACTCCCCTTGTCCACATGCTTGTTGCCCATTTCTTTCACATATAGTGCCATTCCCCCATCAGCACGACCTGTTCTGTCCTTCCGATATATTTCGTATCCTGGTATTACTGTGTCCCATTGATTAATCTCATGCCACCAAGTTTCTGTGATGCCTATTATATCAATATCCTCATTTAATATGAGGCACTCTAATTCATCCATCTTATTATTTAGACTTCTTGTATTTGTATATAAGCAATTTAAAAACTTGTTACTTTTTAGCTGTTTCCCATTAAATGATGTAATTTTTTTCATTTGACTGTTTCTCATCAGATCCTACCTGTATTTTATCATCTTCCATACTCTTCTCCTTACTAGGACATAGGGAATCTCCATTTATAGATGCTCCCCTAAGGGATGTCTCTATCTGAACCACATGCTCCTCTGCACCTGTCGGCTTTCCCCCAGCCCTTAGTTTAAAAACAGCTTTACGATCTTTTTAATTTTAAGTGCCAGCAATCTGGTTCCATTTTGGTTTAGGTGGAGCCCATCCTTCCTGTATAGGCTTGTCCTTTCCCAAAAGTTTCCTCAGTTCCTAATAAATCTAAACCCCTCCTCCGTACACCGTCTCATCCACACATTGAGACCCTGCCGTTCTGTCTGTCTAACTGGCCCTGCGCATGGAACTGGAAGCATTTCAGAGAATGCTACTATGGAGGTCCTGGACTTCAATCTCTTACCTAGCAGCCTAAATTTGGCCTCCAGCACCTCTCTCCTATCCTTCCCTATGTCACTGGTATCTACATGTACCATGACCACCAGCTCCTCCCCAGCACTCCTCTATATACATAAGTATATCTAGATGCCTCAAGAGATCTGCAACCTTTGCATCAGGCAGGCAAGTCACCATGTGGTTCTTCTGGTCATTGCAAACCCAGCTATCTATGTTTCTAATGACTGACTCACCCATTACTAATACCTGTCTCTTCCTAATAACTGGAGTTCCCTCCCCCGGAGAGGTATCCTCAGTGCGAGAAGATATCACATCATCATCTGGAAGGAGGGTCCCAACTATGGGATCGTTTTCCTCTGCTCCAGTTGGACATTCTCTTTCCCTGAGACTTTCATCCTCCTCAAAGATTGTCACATCCCTATTCTTGATCATTCTATAAGCCCATCAGTATTTTACTCTCCATCGTACACTTTGCCTCAGTATTATCTTGGCAGCGCCCCTCTCTGACTCCTGAAGTAAGAAACAGGACTAGAGCAATATGGGGTTCATTTTTGAGACCTCATACCCCACAAGTGATAGATAGCAGCTTCTTTTAATGATAAAGCCATGGGCGAATCCAATTCACTATACCTGACGGCTTTGGCCAATATACCACCTCTATGCATTGTAGTGTTATGCCTAGACCTGGCTGAATTTTTGTTTTTTGTCTAAGTTCATGTCTACATTAGGGGATTGTCTACACTTAAAACCCTGCAGCAGTGAAGCTGCACGGCTGAAGCTGCACCACTGTAGAGCTTCAGTGAAGATACTGCCTATGCCATGGGGAAAGACTCTTCCATCGGCACAGGTAATCCATCTCCCCAAAAGATGGGAGAATTCTGCCATTGACCTAGTGCTGTCTACACAAGGTGTTAGGTTGGTTTAACTGTGTCACTCAGGGATGTGGATTTTCCACACCCATGAACAACATAGTTATACTGACCACATTTCCTAGTGTAGACCAGTCCTAAGAGTGCTTTACTGGTATTGGAATAATACTATACTGACAAAGCACTCCTACTGGAGATGCAGCTATACCTGAAAAGCCTTGATTTGGACTTGTATAGTAAAACCAGACCCCAGCTATACTGGTAAAACAAGCTGTACTGGTAAAAGTGCTGCTTTGTCAGTATAGGTGCATCTATTCTAGAGACTTCTGCCAGCACACCTATGTCAGTCAGTGATCACACCCTTTTCACACCAACATAACCAACATAGCTGTGCTGGCAGAAGTCGGCCTACTTAGCCTAAGATTCTGAGAAAGAATGGCTTTGAAACCATTTTTCACAGGAAATGTTCTTTACAGATTTGTTTTTGGGGTTTTTTTTTTCATTTTTCCTCTACCAAAAAATTCCAAGCCAAAAAAAACCAAAAAGATTGTTTCATTTTGAAAATTTCATTTTATCTTTTTTGGTATTTTCCCCCTCTCCTATCTTACTTTATTTTTTTTTTACCTCATGGGAATTTAAAAACTAAGGCCTTGTCTACACTGGCACTTGGTCAGCAAAACTTTAGTTGATCAGGAGTGTTAAAAAAACATTTCCCCGAACGACAAAAGTTTTACCAACTAAAACCGTCGGTGTGAACAGCGCTTTGTCGGCAGGAGACAAAGCCACTGCCGCTCGTGTGGAGTGGAAGTTTTGTGTCGGCAGGAGATCTCTCTCCTGCCGACAAACAGCAGCTACACTGTTCGCGTCTTAGCAGCACAGTTGCAGCGGCACAGTCATAGCGGCACAGCCGGGTCACGAAAAGCCTCATAGTGTAGCCATAGCCTAAGTGAAAGTGCTAGGTTTTTCCCCCTCTCCCTCTCAAAAAGTGAGAGACAGGGAAACCAAAAAACTGAAATACACTTTTTTTAAAAAAATAGAAAATGACAAAATTCTAACAAAACAGACTTTATTTTTTCCAATAATTTTCGCAAAAATCAAATTTCAACCAGCCCTTTTCGTGACTCATTTCTGTGGGGGAAAAAAGTGGACATATATCATGGGGCCCATCTTATTAACAAGTAGCTTTAAATTTAATAAACCCAAATAATTGCTGGAATAATTCCATTAGTTTCAATTGAATTACACAAAGGATTACTTTAAATCGACTTGTCCAAACAATGTGATCTAATCTATTGAAGGTTATAAAAAGCAATAGCTTCTTGAAATTATTGTTTTACTGAATTTGGCTTAGTCTAGAATGAATCTCAGTAAGACAAGAAATATGTAGCTTCTTATAGTACTCAATATCTTAAAATGCAAAACAAAAATCTGGTACCCAAAAATACTAATCCTACGTTATAACTGAGAAACCTACAGTGTCAAAAACAGAATGGTGTTGTGAGATGATTATGGATTATAAGACTCAATCTGATTTTGGCAATTATTTTTTAACTACAAATGAATTTGTATAATTGGTCTATTTTGACTTCTTACATTCAACTATTTTGTTTTAAGATGGCAGGAATTCAGAATGAACTCCTCCAATTTTTAAGAACTTGGTTTGTATCAAAGTCTGAAAAATAGAAACAGGACACTAAATATTCTTTCCCTTGATACAATTATAATATTTTTTCAATAACCGGTCTTCATTTTGTAAACGTGATTGTGGCTAGAGCTGTAATTAAATTGACAAATTATTTCATCAGTGCTTTCAAGAGAAATTAAAACTACGTTGCAGTATTTAAACATTTATGGAATTGGTCTAAAGCATTTGATAATCTTGTCTATGATTTCTTATGACAAGTTATCTCAGGTTGGATTTGGGAATCAAGTCTTGTCTCAGTTGGTTAAATCACCAAATGTAATATGTTAAATTTGATGGTTTTGTGTCTCAGTTTAAGTCTGTTCCCAAGATTCTATTTTAAGCCTACCTGAGTTTACATAGTACGGCAATAATGTAAAATGATAAAACGCTCAAATTTCATTTTTGTGCTGATGATATGGGTTTGTATAATACTGATTCAGGTATTTCTCCTTCTATTTCAACTGTACAGATACATTTTGAAATTTACCAGAGGACTTCATAACTTAAAACGTGTATTAATAAAAAGAAAACAAAGTGTAAGGTTTTCTAAAACAACAAAAAGACAAAAGTTAGCAGAATGAATCATAATTTAAGAATTGCACTTTAGCTATTGCCCTCCCAAGTAATTGGCAGAACCCAAATTCCCTTATATTTTCTCTTTATTCTACACAATTAATATGTCAAAATCTGACTGGGCTATGTGTGGTCAGATACAAAAGCAACATGCACTCACTGATCAACACCCAGTCAAACAACATAGTGCCTAAAATCATCTTTAAATCTATGTGGAATCCTACTGTCTTTTTAAAAGACGGTTTCAGTTTGTTTTGTATTGTGTTCATTTCAGAGCTGTTATAGTGCTGTATAATTTTCAGGTTCAGACAGCTGATGTGTACAGTATCATTTACATTCTAATCACAGCAGATTAAATTCTCACAGACTGTACAGGTACATTTGTAAATTATAATATGCAGAAAACTTTTTGTCTTTACTTTTTGCGAGGCACATCTGTAATGTGAAATATTGCTACAATTCAACATTGTCCTGACGAGTGCTGGGTTTTGCCAGGAAAAAATATCTTAATGGTTTCCATTGGAAAATCAGAAGAATGTTCAAGATCGTCATCTAACAAACGCACATTATTTTATAAATATTTTGGAACTAAGAGAAATTAAAACTTTAAAAAAATTCTAGGGTAAGATTTGTAGCTACAAGCCCAGAGGAAAAAAAAAATCTGCCCCCCATATATGTATGTGTGTATAAACTTACACATACAGAGTTGCGAAAGGAATGGTGATGCCAAGGGACAAACTGTAGGAATTTGCAGCCTCCTGATGAGCCTGCCACCAAACTGCCATGTTGAAGAGGAGAAATTATGGCTGGTTCAGAAGTTTTTTAAAAAAAATTATGAACAGCCTCTTTGTACATGGGCAATGTTCAAAAATGCTTTTGCAAACAAAAAAGAAAGAGGCTTTTCAAAGCCTCAAAGGTAGCCACAAGGTTACATCCCTCAAAAATCCAAGGTAGCATTTGTGAAATTGCATATATAAATACATAAGGATTATGGCACTGATTCAGCAAAGCATTTAAGCATATGCTTAATCCCATTGACTTCAATGGGATTCACGCATGTTAAGTGCTTTGCTGAATAGGGACTGGATTACTCTCACATGCTCAAGAATTAAATATATGCTTAAAGTCCTTTTATGCTGAAGGCCTCCATTAACGAAGGTACTTAATCAAGTGAGTAGTCCTATTAAAGTCAATGGGCCAATCACATGTTTAAAGTTATACCTTGCTGACTCAAGTCTCATATCATTGGCCACAGGACAGCCTCTAGGAATTTACAATTTATTTTCACTTTTAAAAAATAAAATAAAAATAAAATTAAGTAATACGAATGTTATGAAATAAAGATCCAAAGTTTAAAGTTCAAGTCATGCCATATTCCCTGTGCAGGGGCTTCAGAAGAGTGTGGTTGATGTTATGTACTACCATACTTAGACTCAACAAGGAGAGCTTGTTAAATCGTTCAATTTGCTTGCTTTTGTCAGTTTCTGCCACAGACTGTTTTTTATGTCAAGTGTGTGTGTGCACCTGTTATTTTTATACTATGATTGAACACATCAAAATTTTCTTGTTACCTAACTTCACAAATGAAACTTAACGTAAGAAAACAAGCCAGTTAGCCTGGCATTTTCAATGGAGTGTATGAGAACTGGGTGCCCAAATTCCATTTCATTTCACAAGGATTTGAGTGACCAACTTCTTCAGACTGCTTTGCAAACCATGCCTTAATGTAGGTTAGGTACATTTAGGCCTGGGGGTCATTTATCAAGAAAGTAACCATCTGAACCCTACTTTCAAAAACCAAAAAAGCCCACCCCAAACCCCAATAAAAGGGGTGTGTGGAGGACAGGAGTTAGGAGAGGATTTAAGCTTCTTACATTCAATGATTTACATGTATCAACTTAACCTTATACTTGAATATGATGTTTTCACAGTCACTACTTAATAACAACTTTATTGCTTCCCGTTAGAGGCCCCCACCACTGTCCCCTGGCCTTTTACAAAAATTACACTTTGGCTCCCACACCTTTCCACATCACGGATCTACCACTGGATCACTAATCAAGCAGTTGTATCCACGAGCTGGTAACAGTTCAGAAGGAACTCAAACCTACAAAGGTTTGATTTATGTTCTCAACATAATATTTTCATAGGACTTATTAGGGGAATTGTGTGTGTTCAAGCTAACTGTACTGCTTTAATGGCTCTAAAAATAATCTGCCACACACAGCTCACTCTCTCTGCAGAAAGGGGAGGTTTGAAAATGGGGTCTCACACATTTTTCAGCATGTCTCCTGAACATGACTGGGATTGGCCCATTAATCCTAACAAGTAGCTTTTCATCCTTAAATTCAGTGTCACCTAAACTTTGTAGGAGAAGCCGCTGCCATTCTCATCACACAGTGGTATCAGGCAACATTGACACAACAACGAATGCAAATATATTTGACAACTACTGTCTTAGTAAATACCAGTAAGAAAGAAAATAATAGCAGTATTTGGAGATTAACCTCATGTTGTTTTGAAACATAAGTACTTTCCACCCAAAGGGCAGAAGTCAAGGAGGGTTTGATTGTGGAGTCAAAATAGTCCTATCACTCTGTTATTTTAGCCTCCCTTTCTTCCTCCTGATTACTCCGCTCAACATAATCTACAGTGTTCAGTGATAAACTTGCTGGCACACAATTTATAGAGAAATAACACTTGTCTCTTTTTCAGCTCACTTATCTTTTTAAGCAGTCAAAGAAAAACTATATATAGTGTCTCCCTGGCGTCTAGCCTTTTTGGGGGTGGGGGTAGACAAGTGATACATCAATGTTTCATTGCAGGACAATAGAGAACCGTTATCCTTTGCACTTGAACATAACACATGCTTTTACACAGACCTAAAGGCAGCTAGTAATGCATGGTTTACTGCGTCAAGTAACTGCCAAGGGATAACAAGATCAAATTATCATAGAACAGTATTTTTGTTTTGCCCATTTTAAAGGGACTAAAGGCATTAACTTTATGCCATTAATTAATATTGGTAACTCCTCAATGATTTAAATATACCAGGAGTAATTCCGGCAGCTGTAAAGAAATAAGTGAAGCTGAGACTAGCAACTTTTCTTATAAAATTAGATATTCAGACATATAGCAATTTTTTAAAGTGTGGGGATGGTCAGAAAAATGACTAAGAAAGAACCTTCTTTCTCAAGAAAGAGCAGGACATATTTAATGAAAAATTCATGCAAAATTTGTCATAAATGCGTTCTGTGAAATTTTGGAGTAAATCAGTCCTGCTACTGACAAGTCTTAACAACACAATTGTATATGTTTCCCCATAAAGGGAATAAGGATAATGATAACAAATATTTGTAGATGTATATAGTACTTTACAAATGCTAGTTATGAAATAGGTAGGTAACATTATCCTCATTTTGCAAATGGGGAAACTGAGGTCCAGAAACAGTAAAGCCAATATTTTTTTAAAAAATTCTCACTTTAAATTTCATCAAAAAAATCTAGAATTTTTGCAAAATGCTCTCATTTTTCACTTTTTTGAGAACTTGACCAAAAGTAATTTTGGAGGAAAAACAAAAGGCTTTTGTCCTAAATATTGTACCCTCCTCCATACAGCTTCTTTTTCTCCATGTATGTCCTTCAGTCATATCTGTGACAAAAACAAGTTTTTACAGTTTGGCATTGCAGAATCAATATGCCATACCTATAGATAAGCGGATTTTCCACATCATCAAAAAATGTCTCACTAACAAAAAATATCAGCTAAATTCTGATTTCAGAATCTTTATTACTAGTGATGATGCATGAGCCAGCAAGAATCTAGAACACTATCACATCCCAGGCTGGAGTTACAGATCTGACCATTAGAAAAATCCTCTTTTTTTAACCTGAAAATGGCATCAATTAGATATAGAGGATTCCTTTAGAATGCCCCAATACCAGGAATGATGTTAATGTATAATTCTTCTGAAGTAAAAGAGGGAAATTTAACTTTTTTTAAAAAAAGAGAATTAAGGTTGGTGGGGTGGGGGCTTTGTTGGTTTGTTTTTAATCGACCTGTTAATAAATAACTCCTGCTTGGTTTCAAAACCAGACTTGTTCAGAATCTGTGGTCACCATCTGGCGGCCATCGAAGTCAGCCATTATAAAAATAAATTAAATAAAACTTAGTGTGTAAGAGAAAGATGTCTGCTGGCTGAGAGGATGAAATTGAGCACTTTCTGCAATACTTTCTGCCACATAGGCCTCCTCCTACCTGCTTTTAATAGTTTTCTGACATAGAAGAAAGCATAAGATGAAATAAGGATAATGCTATCCTAAACCCAACAGTATAGAGAGTCCACTTACAATCAGTGGCAATATCTTGACTTGGCTCTTACATCAATAGGAATGTCTGTGCTCGTGTGCTGGCCACATGGAGGCCATGTAACTGTAACAGAGCTATGAAGCAATATCCAAGGGATCTATTTATATGTGTTTTTGAAGATGAGACAATTTATTAATATGAGAATCCATGGGGTGCATAGCAGTAAATCTGTGTGTGAAATGAACACAATGAGATTGAGTTAGGAAAAACAACTGAATTGTTGCAATGCTTACAGCCTGACAAATGAAAATCTCAAAGCCGCTAAAGCAGAATAGGGTGCCAAAGATATAAATCGAATACTGAATTACAATGATAACGAAAACTGTTTTCTAAAAAGTAAGAGAAATGTTGATTTAATTCAAGCCTGAAACTCCTCTATTGTACTGAGTTGTTTTTCAAGCTACTTTATGAGTCCCTCCTGTCTTGCAGTAATACTCTTTTGGATAAAGGACATGAGCTATGTTTCATTATCACATAGAACAAAGTAATACATCAGAAGGCCAAAGAAAGGTAAATATGCCCAAAATAGCCCCTAAAGTAGAACATCACTAACTTTCACTTCACTACTCTCAAAACCTCTAAATGTCTATGTGGTCTCCAACCTTTTTATACCCAAGATCACTTTTTGAATTTAAGGGCAACCCAGGAATTACCCCGTCCCTTCCCTGAGGCCCCACCCCTTCCCCAGAGCCTCGCCCTGCTCACTCCATTCCCCCCCACACACACTCTGTTGCTCTCTCTCCCCCTCCCTTTCACTGGGCTGGGACAGGGGTTTGGGAGGAGGTGCAGGCTCTGGGCTGGGGCCAAGGGGTTCGCAGTGTGGGAGGAGGCTCTGGGTTGAGCCTGGGGCAGGGGATTGGAGTGCAGGAGGGGTGAGAGTTGCAAGCTCTGGGAGGGAGTTTTGTACAGGAGGGGGCTCCAGGCTGGGGCAGAGTGTTGGGGTGCATGGGGGGTGAGGGGTGCAAGCTTTGGGAAGGTGTTTGGGTGCAGGAAGGGGTTCCAGGCTGGGGCAGGGGGTTGGGGTGAAGGAGGGGTACAGGGTGCTGGCTCTGAGAGGGGGGTCAGGGCTGGGACAGGGGATTGAGGTGCAGGAGCGGAGTTGGGGTGCTGGCTCTGGGAGGGAACTCAGGGCAGCGGCAGGGGTTTGGGGTGCAGGAGAGGGTTCAGAATACAGGTTCTGGGAGGGGGGTCAGGGCTGGGGCAAGGGGTTAGGATGCAGGAGAGGGTATGGGGTGCTGGCTCTGGAAGGGAGGTCAGGGCTGAGTCTTGGGGTGCAGGAGGGGGTTCGGCATGCAGGAGGGGGTATGGGGTGCTGGATCTGGGAGGGGGATCAGGGCTGGGGGTTGGGGTGCAGCCTCTGGCCAGGCAGCACTTAACACAGGCGGCTCCCAGTCACTGGCGCAGCAAGGCTAAGGCAGGCTCCCTGTCTGCCCCGGCCCCATGCTGCTCTCAGAAGGGGCCAATGCCGGCAACATGCCTCTGCAGCCCCTGGGACAGTGGTGGGCTTTTGGCTCTGCGCACTGCCCCTCTCTGCAGGCACTGCCCCCAAAGCTCGCATTGGCCACAGTTCCCCATTCCGGCCAATGGGAACTGCAGGGGCGGTGCTTGCAAGCAGGAGCAGCGTGCTGAGACCCCGCCCCTTTTCCCCCCTTGGGGCCGCGGGGACATACTGGCTGCTTCCAGGAGCTGCATGGGGCCCTAGTAGGCAGGAAACCTGCCTTAGGGCAGTCCCGCTACACCACTGGAGATCGTGATAGACTGGGAGAGTCCTCAGGATTGACCAATCGATCGTGATCGATGGGTTGGTGACCACTGGTAGGAAAACAGGCATTCTCACCACCTCTGCCTCTCAGCAAAGCTTTAATGACAGAGGGTTGCAATGAGATAGCCTATTGCTAAGACAAAAATATTTAATGTATTAAATGAAGTAACACATTTAAAGAATGTCCTTGTAGTTAAGGCACCAGCCTGGTATTCAGGAGACCTGGATTTAATTCTGGCTCTGCCACAAGCTGTGTGACCTTGTGCATGTCACTTAAACTCTTTTTGTCTCAGTTCCCTTCCTGTAAATCAGAGATAATAAAAGTCCCTTTCTTCACAGCATTTTGAGGATTAACGCATTATTGTTTGTGAGGCACTCAGATATTATTGTATGAGGGACTTATCAGTAGAAAACAGATGTAAAGTAGGCTTGTCAAAACAAATGAGCTAAGTACATTTTGTGATGCATTATTCTTGATTGTTGAAGCAGTTTCTTTCACTCATCACTTAACTCTTACTTAATGCTGCCTCAGAGCAGAAGGATGGACTAGATGATTTCTTGAGGTTGCTTCCAGCCCTACATTCCTATGGGGGATCTGGATCACTAGGTAAACTGGGCACAAGCAAACAATGTGCATTTTAATGAGGGTAAATGTAAATATATACATATAGGAACAAAGAATATAGGCTACACATACTTATAGGATGGGGGACTCTCTCCTGAGAATCCATTACTGAAAAAGATTTGGGGGTCATGGTGGATATTCAGCTGAAGAGCTCCTGGTGGGATGATGTGGTCAAAAGAACTAATGTGATCCTGCGAAGCATAAACTGGGGAATCTCAAGTAGGAGCAGGGAGGTTATTTTACCTCTGTATTTGGCACTGGTGTGACTGCTGCTGGAATATAGTATCCAGTTTTGGAGTCCACAATTCAAGAAGGATGCTGATAAATTGGAGAGGGTTCATAAAAGAGAAAACAAGAATGATTAAAAGATTAGAAAACAAGCCTTATGACGACAGACTCAAGGATCTCAATCTATTTAGTTTAACAAAGAGAAATGTTAAAGGGTGACTTGATTACGGTCTATATCTACATGAGGAGCAAATATTTAATAATAGGCTCTTCAGTCTAACAGAGAGAACAGGGGCGTGTGCAGAAATAAAAATTTGACCGCTTTTGGAAGGGCACATTCTGTGCCCCTGCTTTGGCTTTGGGGCTGGAGAAGCTCGCTCTCCCCACCTCGGTCTCGGGACTGGAGGAGTTCTGTGCCCCTGCTGATTATTGGGGGAGGGGGGCATGCCCCTGCTTGCCCTCCCTTGTGCATGCTGCTGAAAGAAAGCTATAACACAATCCATTGGCTAGAAGTTGAAGCTAGACTAATTCAGACTGGAAATCAGGTGTACATTTTTAACAAAGAGAGTCATTAATTACTAGAACAATTTACCAAGTGTTGTGGTGGATTCTCCATCACTGACATTTTAAAAATCAAGATTGAATGTTTTTCTAAAAGATCTGCTTTGGGGAAGTTCTATGGCCTGTGTTATACAGGAGGTCAGACTAGATGATTACAACAATCACTTCTGGCCTTGGAATCTATGAATCTATGATTCGATCACACTGATTTGCAAAATTTGCATCTGCAGTGAATTAGCTAGTTATTAATCCCAATTATCCAGGTTTTGTTTTATTTATGATATATGTTTAGAGGCAGATCTTCAGATGGTGTAATCTATCATATCTACAATGGTGATTAATAATTTACACCAGTTGTCTCTGAACCTCTAGCCACATCAATCTCGGGTCCTGTGTCACTCTGAGAGTGTTGCAAAAATCACAATGCATACAAGAGATCTCAGTCCCAAGGAAGGAAGTGTATTTAGAAGGTCAGATGTACCATTTCTACAGGACAATGGAGCCAACAGATTCTACAGAACATTACTGGCCATGGAAGATTCTGTCTGCCCTAACAGGTGCAGGTATTCAGTCTGAGGCAGGAAGGCTGAGTTGAGAGAGGAAGGATTCCCTGTAATCCCATGTGAAACAGAAGTAAGTGAAGATTATTGGGAAGTTCCTGGTATTCACAGTAGGCTGCCCTAAACTTCAGAAAAACAACATTCACAGCAGTGCTGAGCCAGATGTAGACTAAACCAATTTTTTTCAGCAGCAACAAGGAACTTCCAAATACCTTTCTCAGCTCTTTACTATAAGAGCAAATATTTGAGAGGCTCCCTACAGTACTAACACTTGCTCTCGGACTCCTACAGTTATACACAAATGTAGTAGTTACAGGTACCTATGGAGGGGCAGAGAAGAAACAGCAGACAAAATAGAACTACAGCATTTTAAAAGGTAACATCCATATTGTCCATTCCCTTATAACAAGTCATTCTGAAACACTGAACAATACTATGGTTAGAGCTGACCCCATGTACTATATTAAGAGTCCAGTTCATCCTTCTTTATAAATAATGTAATAATTACACAAGTATAAAATTATTGGGAAGTTATTTCAAAAACAGATTCCTCTCAGCCCACCTTCTCCGTAAATGGCAGATCAATCAGAACTATAGTTTTGTGACCCATGTTTGATCGACACAGACACAGGATTGTGCCCTCTCAGAAGGAACAAGAGATAGCGAGGCTGGTTTTGTACAAACACTCACATTTCCCCAAATACCAAAGAGCATCTGAATGTTTGTTTCTCTTTGTAACTATAAAGATTCATATGCTAAAAAATGAGAGGAATGAAGAAACTTACTGACAAAATAAATTACTTTTAATACTTTTTTCGAGTACTTCTTTAAATTCCCAGTTCTGATTCTATGCAAGTAGCAAAAAGTCTAATACTAAGCTAGTGAACTCCAAACAAAAGCATTTTTCCCATCTCCCTGACAATTTGCTTCCGCTTCTTAATTATTATTGACAAATGCAGATGTAGCGCTTAGCACAGATTTTCAAGTGGATTTATTTTCCTCATTCATCTCTAGATTTTGTTCTATTCTGAATGGAAGAAATGGTGTTTTCAGTAGCTGTATGTTGAGTCAGCTGAACTTTTGCCCATCGTCTAATTTAATGTGATAATAAGAGTATTTGCTAAACGATGACAGGCCATTATGTACTGGCTGTTCTTCCCATTTTAATCTTTGATGTATTCAGAATTTGTCAAAACCTTACAACAGCACCCAGAGAAGTGCTGTATATTCATCTATCTAGCTCAGTCTGTCCACAACAGCAAATAGTAGGGAAGTGGCAACTACTAAAGTCAAGTTCAAAAGCAGGTCAGAAAGTAGCAGATCTCTGTAGTAAGGAGAATCTGTTGGCTTCAGCTTTTTATTGTACCACAAAACAACTAGGAAATTCCACTCTCAGTAGGACAAAGGCCTTTGTTGTACCTAAGTCAAGCCTAGCTGGTGTTGGTTCTACTTGGAGCAGATGATTGGACTAGATGACCTCCTGAGGGCTCTTCGAACCCTAATAATCTAAGTCAAAGATGAGTTTGTCACTTTTTCATAACTAAACAGCAAAGAATAGTTTAAAAGTGATTATTCTGAGAAGACCCAGCAGTGGACTGAAGTGGCTGACAGAAGTGGAAAAAAAAGATGTTCTCATATAGGAAGTGAATCTGATCTCACTCAAATTGGTGTAAATCAAGAGCCATATCATCAAAGTCAGGGATGTTAAACCATTGTAGACCTTATGTGAGATCAGAATCAGGGCCACAGCGTCTTGACTAGTGTGAGAAAAATGCACCTTGTGTGCACTCTGCCAGTCAGTCCAAAAAAGCTACAAAGGTCTCACACCAGCTCTGGAAGGAGCCATATTGTTTTGCAGCCTAAACCAAGAGGTGGCAAGTGTCATTGCATGCCTCAGGGATAAGATTACTCACCATTAATTCTGCCAGATGGATTCAAACACAATTTTAATAAACTGGTTTGGTGGAGTGATTATTCTCGGCCAGTGCTGGTACAAAATGCTTTAATCTCTAAATAGCTCTAGCAATTAGTATGCCCCACTTCTATTTAATAAATGGCCATTTACCATGTGAAAATGCTAACTTTGTTGTTGTTGCTGCTGCCACAAACTGGCTAATTATTTCAGCTGCAAAGCAGAACAAGGAAGTAACCAATTTAGCCCTGTCTCTGGGTTCAGTTATAGTTGCTGTAGTCTCCAGGGTAAAACAAAACAAAACAAATTTAGAATTATTTTCAGTGCTGGTAGCTATTGTATATTTGGACTGTGTTAAGGAAAAACTAGTAGCAGGCTAGAAAAGATCTTACTGTCAGGCAACCTGGGAAAATCAAAAAACAAGCCTGGGCAAGTGAAATGTTACCAACTTGCCAGGCAAGCTGCATTTAAATGGCACTGAAAAGGTGAAGAAATGCGTGTTTTGTATATGTCCTGCTAAATTAATCTTCTGGCTCAGCTTGGCCAGTTGTGCCCCATATTGCACTTTTGAAGAGTATACATGTCTATAGTTACATCTACACTGCAACCAGGGGTATAATTTGCAGCTTGTGCAGACGTACTCACCCTAGCTTTAATTTAGCTAGCTTGGTAAAAAATAAGTGCAGGCTAGCAATGCAAGCACATAGAGGGGCCTTGTAGGCTTATTCAACCCTTGCTGAAGCCCACACTGCCATATCCTCACTGCTATTTTTGTGAGCTAGCTAAATTAAAGCTATTGTGGGTATATCTACACAAACTGCAAATCATACCCCTATCCACAGTATAGACGTAACCGTATTGTGTAATATTACTACTACTTAGTATTTATTTACCAGATCTCCAGCTGCTTTACAAAAACAGTTAACACTATTGTTCTCATTTTACAAATAGGAAATGTGAGACACACAGAAACCACAATTTTCTAATTGGACCTCAGATTTTGAGCACCCAACTTGGTTTTCAGATATATTGAGCACCAGCTACTCTCACTGTCATAAATAAGAGTTATGGTTGCTTCGCACTTCTGAAAAATCAAGCCCAAAGTATTTCTGAAGTTTGTCACCCCAAAATTGAGGTATCCAGTATTAGAGGCACTTATGAAAATTTTGGCCTATTGTAACTTAACATCACACAATGAATGGCCCAATGGGAGAGATGGGAACAGAATCCAGGTCTCATGATTTACAGTCTGCTGCTCTATTCCCCAGACTATTCTTACTGCAGATGGTCCTGAGCCACAAAAGTGAAGACTTCCAGTCAAATTTTTCAGAATTCAATGGTGTTCTTATCTTGAGGTTTGGTTTGGCTCGTTAGAAAGTAGCCACAGCATTCGGATGTGAATTTTCCAAACTTCAGTGCTGCTTGGATCTGGACTCTTGAATGTACTCCCTACTATGTATTCTCCCCAGTGTTTAATTTGGGGCACATTTGGCACTTGGAGATATTTTCAAGGAAAATGAGCTGAGAGCCAGTTTTTATTTTCAGCCTCATGTAACAACATATGCCTGCCAATCAATGTACTCCATATTTTAAAAATTGTAGAATAGAATAACAGCTTGTCTTGGAGGGAGAGAGGAACAAAATGTTTACAGATAATCTTAACTGAATATTAAAAAAAAACCCTCCTTTTGACTACCAAAAAAAAAACCACGGCAAAACCAATTAAATTTGAGAAGTAACCTGCTGGCATAATCAAGATGAGAGAGAAGTTACAATTTCCTCATTCAAACTTTTATGCCACATTAAAGATAATTTACAGTTAACTTATTCTCACTGTCAAAGGTATGTCTCATTTCAGCAGTGCTGATAGAGAAGGGCTTTTAAAAATGTGAAGATCATAAATCTGATCACAATTAAGGAGAATGAATGAATGTGTATTTTCCATCTACTTTCCATATGCATCTAATCTGGGAAACTGATTTACTCTGTTCCTGTTCGGCCTGGATACAGGTCAGGTTGTGTCTGAACTATTCTGCCTCACCCATGCTTGAATGGAGATTGCCAAAGTTCATCAAGGCTGTTTCTAAGCTTTGGATATAGTCAGGAGAGCAAAACTCATGGAATACACAATAGGGAGGCACCAAGGAGCTCACCTATTGTAACATTTTAATTTCTATTCAGGTTGAAAATCAGTAAGGTCTTACTAATTTCTATTTAAAATTTGACTAGAAATGTGTAGTATGGATATAACTTTACATTGATAATCTAATAAATGTAAGAATCAACTATTAGAGCCATTCACAGTATCATTCCCAGACTAAAAAGAAAAGGAGTACTTGTGGCACCTTAGAGACTAACAAATTTATTAGAGCATAAGCTTTCGTGAGCTACAGCTCACTTCATCGGATGCATTTGGTGGAAAAAACAGAGGGGAGATTGATATACACACAGAGAGAACATGAAACAATGGGTTCATCATACACACTGTAAGGAGAGTGATCACTTAAGATAAGCCATCACTTAAGTGATCACTCTCCTTACAGTGTGTATGATAAACCCATTGTTTCATGTTCTCTCTAATCTCCCCTCTGTTTTTTCCACCAAATGCATCGGATGAAGTGAGCTGTAGCTCACGAAAGCTTATGCTCTAATAAATTTGTTAGTCTCTAAGGTGCCACAAGTACTCCTTTTCTTTTTGCGAATACAGACTAACACGGCTGCTACTCTGATTCCCAGACTAGACAGTCATGCAAAATATTGTGCTCTGTCTCACATTGCTAATCATATAAACCACAGGAAAAACAAAGCAGGACTCAGTCAGCATTCCCTAGCAGAAAAAACACTATACAGCTCACCAGCTTTAAGAAAGAAAGGTGGTGACTTCAAACCAAAAATAAAAATTATAGGCTTCAGAATCTAAAATGTTTCTAAAAAAAACCCTGAAAACAAAGAGACTCTGACTGCCTTTGAATGATCCAAGTCCAGCATATGACTGGATGAGTTAGCATTGCTATATACAGTTAATCAGGATTGCTAGAGGTTGTGCAAGCCAGTTCTATACATCAGCATGTAATTGCTGGCTAGTGTACATGTGTGTATCAATGCACTCTATTGGATAGAATGGCAGACCACTTTCTGTGCATATCAGATCTCTTTGCTAGCTCCTTTTGCCCATCAGGTTTTTAGAGCAAAAGGTTCTGATACATTTCCCCCATATAACATGTATGTGATTAGCTGATGATTGTGCCATGGAGGACGTGTTCTAAATCGATGCCAATGGGCTTTTTACTCAATGAACAGTGTGTCTGCTGTTGAGGACAGGTATATATGCTCCATTGAGTATGACAGCCTTATTAAGGCTCAAGGAAATGAGAACATACTTATTAAAATGTTTGCACAACAGCAAAAAAAATCTTATTAACAAGAAAATCCAGAAAAAAACCCTTAAACTTACTCTTCATTTTCTTTAATTATATAATATCTTATACTGGTATAGTTCCTTTCATAGGTTCAATGATTACAAAAGTACACTACAAATCATATACTGGGCTTGATTCTGATCTTATCTTTGCTCTCAGATACAGAGCTGAAAATCCAAGTGAATGGAGTTTTGCTGGAGTTATACAGAAGTAACAGAGAGCAAAATCTGATCTACTGATATAAACAGAGCTCCCTCTGATGTACACCTGTAAGATCCAAAATCAGGCCATCTGTACACACAAACATCACCACTGAAATGCAGCCCTCTCGGGGTGGAGAGTGGCATCTAATCAGTGCATGGCATGAGGCAGAACCATTGAGGATGGGGAAATTTGGAGCAGCAAACCCCTCTTATTCAGAACAGCAATTTTTCTGTCAACCAAGAGCAGTTTTGGGGGGTTTCATCAACAATGGAATGCCATATAACAAATGGCATGGTACTCACTCTATATAATTCAGAAAAATGAAAGGCTGAATCACCTCTCCCAGGATTTGAATCTGAGGTTCCAGAGAGTCTAGTTATTCCAGAACTGACATTTAGGCCCTTGAGCTGCCTCTTCGTGGTGCTCATAAGATCAGCTGCATATTCCATTGGGGAGTAGGGAGGCTGACTCATTCTGGAAACATACATTCAATACATGAGTAACTTTCCCACTCAGGAAAGGAAACTCTCCAGATAAAGAAACATGCTAAAGAAGTGTCATAATCAGACCCAGCCTTTGGGTCCATAAACCTGCAACTTCCAGGAACCTGAAATGTTACGGCTAATTTCATCTTCTTTTTTTTTTTAAGTAGATTTATAGCCATTCCCTCTCTAAGATAGTCTTTGCAACATACATTTATTGCTAGGGTTGAAAGTTTATTACTGATTTTTCCTAAATATTATCAGTCATTCACAATTCCCCCTCCCGAAAAAAATTCTTTGAGATAAGTAAAAGTCATGGGCACAGGTCCTTTAAAATTCTGGAAAGATCTCATATGAGCTTCTGATGGTGAGGTCCCATTAATTAGGGTAACTGTAAGTTCGCTCCCAGCAACTACCTGTAGCTGAGCAGCCAGTGCAACTGCTGGCTACAAAGAGGGACAACTAACAGTTAACACAGTGATCTAGTCACGTGGACAAAGCACAGAACTGAAGACAAAGAAATCCTGCATTTTAATCCCTGCTGATACTGACTCCCCTCTTTGGCTCTAGTTTCCCCATATGTAATAATGGGTATAATAATGGTTACCCATGCCAAGGGAGGGCAGTCATGATTAATTAATGTCTGTACATGCTGATGTCAGTGCTGATATTCAGCAGAATGCTCACAAAATCATGGGGGTTGCTAGGCCCCAGGACCTAATTTATTTGGACAACAAACTCTTGCAGAAGTTTTTTAAATGTTGGCGGCTATGCACAGTTTCAAGCAGGTAGTGCCACTTGTGTAGCAGGAGACTGAGGAGGGAAATAAAGATGCCCCCAACACATACACAATACTCACACTTTTATAGAAAATGAAGTAATTACAGTCAGTTTGTGCACCTGATAGATGTTACCTTACTTTCAACCAAATCCACAGGGTGGCTCTGTGCACTGTGATGTTTTCATGGTGGACAAAAGTTGATTATGGTTATGGGGAGGGGGGAAACTGATTCACAGGCCCATCCAAAAATGCTAATTAAAGTTCTGGCTATGGCAATATAGGAATGTTCTGGCCATGACAATATATATGACAATATAACCTGCTCTACATACCTATACAAGCCCACGCATAGAGACATTCACTTAACAGCTGAACTGTAGCTTTAAATAAGGAAATTCAATATATACTGAACAGCACATTTAATTGATTCAGGAGGTGATAATTTTTATGCAACTGGGAATTTTTCATTCAAGCTTTCCAAAATTTATGGCTTGTGTGTTGTTTACAATTTATACAATTTATGTGTTGTTTCATCTTTCAAAGGGTTTTTGAAGACTATGGGAAGTCTACTGCTACTGCAATTTCAACAGCATCTGCAACTACCACCATATTGGAAGCAATTTGGGGAGGCTTAGCTTTAGACTTTCTTCTGCTACATAATCAGTGACCTTCCCTTTGTTGTGTCTCTCAAACCTTTTTTTCATCAGACAGCTCAGCATTCAGGCAATACCATCTGAGCAGATGAAAGAACCCAGAAAATACTGCAAACATTGGTAAAATGGGAATGTGACACAGATGTCTCTGTATAGCTTTTAAGATCAGATGATGCCATGAGGTGAAACTCATTCTCAAGAATACCAAAAACTACTTTCAACACATCCTTAATGCTTAGAAAAGAGCATTTCTTCTGATGGTGGAACTTCTCCACACCCCACTAAAACACTGATTTTAATATGAAAAAGTGTGAACCAGTTTATATTTTTTAACTTAACAGTTTGAAGCATTTACAATCAGTTGATTATAAATAGGCTGATTACTAGGGTTGAAAGTCAGGCATGTGATTTTATTTCAGCCCAAAAATCAAGAATAAAAAACCCAAGGTAAGTAAGAATGACACAAAGAGACCATCTAATAGTTTTTAGATGATCTTTCTGTGAAAGAACTACTACCATTTTCACTGACACTGGCCTACTGTTTACAGAGTTTTGTACTGAAACAAGCAGTTTCAGCATGCCATTTGTCATATTCTGACAGAATGGAAGTATGGATTTTATTATTAATGAGAAAGATAATTAAAAAGTATCAAAATCTGATTAAGTGTTCTTAATCAAATTAGTAGCTTTCTGATCTTTCCCTTTCCTTTTCTTGCATTTGAAACACCTACACCAACTTGTTCAAACACAAGTAATTCCAGTTACCACAAATCCATTTAGTTTTCCAGCTGTGGATACAAAAATTATGGGAAGTGGCACTAATAATGCTAATTGCTTCGTATTTGTGTATAATAATGTTGCTTACTACCATTAAAAATGTAAATAAAAATATTGTTCTCTCTGCCCAGCACTGATAATAATGACAGGCACTTTCTAAATACCAATTAGACAGATAAACTCAATATAACTAATTCTGTAACTGATAGAAAATTACCTTGGCTTCAATATTCCAATGTTAGCAGCACAACAAATATGAAGAGATGTCACCATTCTCTTCACTGAAATATATGTGGTATTCCACAGAAGTGACTTCGATCATATTCTCACTTCTTACAGTGATTTTATGGTATTAATAGCCAATAATATACATTTAGCACAACATTTAGCCTAACAATTAAGTCAAGGATCAAATACTGTGGGAAAAAAAAAAAGAACAGTCACTTCTTTCTTAAAGTGTTTGGAATTGCAAACAAACCAAACCATGGTACAGTGAACTGTGACTTTGGCTTTAAACATATTAGCAAATATGTATCTCAGTCTCCCATTTCTCCCACATTTAATAAAGCACTGTATTATCCCCTTCCCTTTGCCGATAGGTGGAACTTGAAAGCCAATTGTTCTGATGAGATATACTTGTAACCAGACAGCACTCAATGAGTTAACTTGTCTTCCACAAAGGCAAAGAGTTTTGCTGACCCAGTGAGAGATGGGCTGAACAAAATTCAATTCTGTTGCAGTCAACAGGAAAGTAGGAAGGAAAATAGGATTTAACAAACAAAGCATAAAAAGCCCACAGCAGGAAATCATTATTTGGGCAATTGTTCACTTTGTTAAGAGACTGGACTATATTAATATCTATCAGAGCACACTGCTGTGTTTGTGGTTCCTCTTTAGTACCACGTCTAGTCTAATTATTTACAAAGTGGTCATACTGGCTGGAGAAATTTGCCATTGTGTGGGATTTCTGAGGAATACATATGCCACTGATGCATAGTTTGGCACTAGCTTATTCTGGTTAAAGTTGAGTGGGTTGCCCAAAATTGAATCAATACTACAGGAAGCTCAGAATGCCAATAGAAGTGGTTTACAGAAATAGTTCACTGACCATTACATCTGCAATGGATTAAGCATTTAAATGGTTCGGTTTATAATACAGATATACGTAAATAAATGCACCCATATATTTTGATAATACATTTGCAGTTAAAAACCTTATAGGAATTCACATTGCATTATTTCACATGACCATTGAAAATATCTGTTTTTTAATGTCTTACCAGACTTGTTTTAAAAATAATGTGAGTTTGACATTTCATCTAATATAACAGATGTTTAGAAAGAAAAATCCTACAAACTGCTAGAGCAGTTTGACATCCTAAACACTATTATGACAGCAGAAATTAAATAATCTGGAGGAGGAGGAAAACGATGACAAGTCATAACCAAGGTATTGCCTGCACAGTTTGTATCAGAGCAATTTTTTAACCTCCATTACCACAAATACTGTCATAAAAGAAACAGCACATGGTACTTATTTTAATACCTGTTTATATTGTAGCTCCAATTTTTTCAGGGAAAAAAAGAAATATTTATATGGCGGGCTGCGTTAAATAAAACTCTTTCAAGCTGCTTAAGCATTTGGAATATTGAGATGGATTAATGGTCAGAGTACAGGTGATATAGTAAAAAAGGCTTATGGTATCACAGTGTTCCACAATTTATCACAGTCTATAGCCTTAGCTGGTATAGAAACAGAAAATATGGATGGCACCCTACATTGTCCCAATGCACATCTCTCTCTGACCTGTCACTGCATCTCATTTCTCATCTCTTGTGGGGTTTATTAGGATCATCTCCCTTTAACCAGTGCAGAATTGTACATTTTCTACAGTACACAGGGAGCCTGATACTCAGTTACTCAGAGTTGGAAACTGGAAGAAGCCCCATGTGTGCAGCCAACTGGTGAAAAATGCACCAGATGGACAGAAGTTAGCATTTTCCTCCTGACTCACTAACCCCCCTCCCTAAAACTCTGACTCTTCCATAAATATCTGGGCATCTGTCATGTCTATAGTGCTGAATAGTGCTAACATTTACCAACATGAGCAGCATGGTTTTCTTCTCTCATGGAGTAAGCTGTGACCATTTTTCACGCCCAATATTCGGCAATGTTCTAAAACCTCTCTAGATGTGCTCTAAGGTGAAATTCAAGGCTCTCCAAAGCACTTAAGCTCCATATGCAGACTGTGTAGGGATCAGCTAGTGAAGGAGCCATGCAGGATGTCTCTGCACTCTCTATTTTCTGTAGGAAGCTGCCTGAGCTGGCCTCACATAGTGCCATTTAGAAAGTCATAAATGGGGTTGTCTGAGATTTAACTTTATGTAGATGCAGTGGCCTCAGGAAACTGCACAACTAGCATATAGAGACTGTACTGGTTGTTTCAGCCCAGTCACAGCCAAAAGATCCATACATAGTAAAATTTATAGTGTTCACTTTATGTGCCTAAGAAGGAAGAAGGATTGAGATAACCCTACGGGTTTGCAAACCTTTGAATTCAGGCAGTGCCAGAATTTCAAAACTTGATAGTTATTCCATCCAACATCACAACTTGAATAAAAATTCTGTACCCAGTAACACCAGTGTAAGCCTGTAATAATTCTACTTAGCCTGACTCTCCTCTCATTTACCGCTGTTTCACACGGGTGTAACTACAGTGATTTCCATGCAGTTACTCTTCATTTACATTGGTGTAAATGAAAGAAGACCCAGGCCCAATGGCATTATTTTGGATTTATGCTGGTGACACTGACAGCAGAATTTCTCCCATTGTGTAAGGATGGAAAACCAAAGGTGACCTTTTCATATTACATCTTTACTGATGGTCTCTTCTGTACACAGTAATTCAATTATACAATTAAAAACTTGATACTAATGTTATTTTTATACAACCTTGCAATTTATTTGTTTAATAGGGTAATTTATGGGTAAATTACAGAGCATTAAATATGCAATCTGTATAGATTATTACTGAGGACAACAGCCAAGATTTACCCCAACTATAAATACTCTCCTTTCAGGTGATTTGCTGTAGACACTTGTAAAATAATACAGTCTCATTTGTACAGTGAATTCTGCTAACAGAAAAAGTGACATTACAGTCAAGAGGATTTTGAAGGACAGAGGAACTCAAGACTGTAACTGTAAATTTTGTTCAGTCAGGGAATCAAGTACCAAAGTTATCTCTGGTGTAACTGCATTGTAGTTATATCAGGGGTGACTTTGATCCAACCTATTTTAAATTTTATGTAGCAAGAAAAATATTCATTCTAACTTTTAAAAGGGAACACATCAAAGTGCCACAGGCGAAAAGCAAACCTTGCTTTGGGAAAGAATGCTCTTGTGGTTAAGGTACTAGATTTATACCCCTGCTGTAGATTTGCATCCTGACTTGCAGTGCAGTGCAGTAAAGTCTGATGTAGACAAGTCCTTAGATTTGTGAATACCTGGAAGGGAGGGTGGAGGTTAACCATTTTTGTATATTATTTACACCACTGCAGATTCTGGTCCCATTTATGTTTGCTAACCTAAATAAATATTTCAAAACAATGAAAAACACAGCAAGTTTAATCATAATTTCTGAGGTGTGGAAATAGCTGTTAAACACAAATATTAATACAGCGACTTATAGTGAGGATATTACTATGAATTATAAAAATGCTAACATCTGGCATCCTAATTAGTTATGATCCTGTGATACCTTCTCAACACTTAGCATGTCCTTTCTTTCACTCAGAGTACAGAATCTATTTATCTTGTCTCATAATTTACAGCAAGATTTACTATTATTTATCATTTAAAGTGTCTTTCCATTAACTTATTGGCTCTCAGTATAGGTTTATTTTAACTACTGACAATTATACTTTAATAGTGTTTGGTTCAGAAAACAAAACAACAGGTACTTCAGAATGAGGAGATATTGCCATTAAAGAACACAAACATACAGAAAAAAAGACATTTGTTGTTGCTTCTGCTACTGCCCAAGGACATCCACGTTCTCTATTGCAGGTGCTATTAAAACTTCACTACTCTGAGCATTATAACCTTAGCTGCCCCCCCACCCACATGTCACACACATACACATTAATGAGTCCACCTATCCTACATCACCTGTACTATAATCATTCTATTCTACATACATGCACTATAATCCTTGTCTTAGACACATAAACACTAGGGACCTTTTTCTCCCAGACCGCATGCAATTTGTCATCTCTTTAGCAAACATATGCTGTAATCAATCTCTGCTTGTACTCACGGCGCAGAACACTTTCTCTTCCTTTTCTGACACACAAGGCATTTAATCCCTTTCTATTACTTTCTTTTAAATTGCAAGAATCGTCATGCTATTCCTCATACACCTCTCACAAACCATTTTCACATATTTTTCCACCACAAAGACTTAGCATTGTAAGACTTTTTTGAAGTCTTACCGGGGGGGTGGGGGGGGAGAGAACCTGTCCAGCATAACAGTCTTGCTTTATTTTGTCTGCTCTTAATGCCACCTTTTTACCATACCCATGAATTATTTCCTTCTACCAACACTGAAGACATTTGAACAATGAATTGTTTTAATGCTTATCATAGTGAAAAATAATTATTGCACACAACAAATTTCCATGTCAGATTCACTGAAATATTTCCATTGTGAGTAATATTCTATGGGTTTCTTCTGGGATGGCAGCCTTTATGAAATGTATTTGCATGTCCAATTTGTCTGCAAAATAGAGGTGAAGGCCAGGAGGAACCACTAGATCACATAGTCTGATCTTCTGAATATCACGGACAGACAACCAATACCACCCAGCATCTGCACCCTAAACCCAAAAACCAAAATTAAACCAAATTTTATAGCCCACAGGAATCTGGACCATTCTGTGCCACAGGGAGGGAAAAGGAGGGATTGAGATGCACCAATGCTTGAGGCCCCTGCAATAGCAGGAAAAAAAATAGATGCAAAACTAGAAAAAAATCTAAGTTAAAATGCAGGGAGCTGAAGCATTTACATGATATACGCTGTCATGCCAGCCACAATGCTAATTGTCTTTGATCTTTCTGAACTTCTGAATCATGTGTGACTAAAGTATCCTTTACCAAGAATTATTTTAGCCTTCTGAGTTAATGAAAATCCAGCATGCACAATTTATGGAAGCAAGGAACCAAACATTAAAAAAATAGTCATAAAAAAGCCACAGGAGCCTCTAATGGGAGAGCCCTCACCCTCCGGATGAATCTATTAGTTCGTATTTTTCTGGCAGATTTATTAGGTTTCATTTGAATTTCTTTGTCTTTGCACCAGTGTTTGTACAGAAAACTTAGGAGTAAGAATGTAAAGAACAAAATGAATCAGCGCTGTGAATGCAAAACCAATGAGTGATCCCAGTAATAATGAGGTGGCGATGGAAGACCCCACTTTCTCATTAAGCTAATATCAGCCTTATTTCTCAAACCAAAAAGCACTGAAATACAATAGCACTTTCACAAAGGTTGATTATGAAGAATTTTTAATCCTTTCTTTGCTTTGATGCTGCTACTCCTGTGCAGCGTGACTTCCTTTGAAGTGCTGGAGTTCCATGGAGAGAGTTGCCACCTTCTTCATTTGCAGGCAAAAGGAAGAGACTGAAGAAGCAGTAAAAATGGACACCCATGGATTAGATGCTGAACTGCTGAACCACTGAAGTCAATGGGAACTTTGCCACTGACACACACCTTTTAAAAGTTCCTGAGGACATGGGTCTTTTGCATCATTTCATCTCCACCAGTGCTGGCAACCTGGAAAGAGCTAATCTAGCCAGGCTACCAGCTGCTGCCATAACTGTAATCACTATGTCATCTGAGGGCTAGTCTTCACTACAGAGGTAACTCCAGTTATTACTTGAGTGTTTCCCCTAACTTGAATGCTGCCTGCACACAAAAATGCTTAGCTCTGGTGGTGCTTTTAATTCAAGTTGGCTGGCCCGCCACAACTTGAGTTTGAACAAGTCACTGACTGCTAACACAACCACTCTGTATAGCTGGAGTGTCATTTTTCAGTATAGCCACTCCTCCCAACCAAGCTAGGCTAACTTGAGAGGAGTGTCGATAACTTGAGTTGTGCTTTAGAAATAGATGACCCATCTATGCAGTCCTACTCCCTCACCTCCTAAAATCATTAATATGGTTTAAAATTCCTTCTGGGCATCAAGATCCCTTAGTGAAAGGAAACTTGTCAGTTCTAACATTTTAAGATCTTATAAGTCAGAAACAGAAAAGCCCGATTAGTGTACAGAATATTCATTATGGTAAAATATCTATTGGTAGTCATTAATGAGGTAGCTTTCTGGATTGCATGTGAAACGTGTAGAAATCATCCCATATTATATATCCGGAAACAATCTTTTGTGTGCCTTTTCTTCCAGCTAGCCTTTCTGCCATTCCTCCTAGACTGTGGTAGATCTGCCCAAGAATTACAGAGAAAAGAAGGCAAGGGAAGAGATGCAGATTCCTCACCACAGCAGCACTCCTTCTTTCCCAAGCATAGCTCCCTGGGTGAGCCATTCTCCTACTTGGCAGGTTTCAGAGAAGCAGCCATGTTAGTCTGTATCTGCAAAAAGAACAGGAGTACTTGTGGCACCTTAGAGACTAACAAATTTATTTGAGCATAAGCTTTCGTGAGCTACAGCTCACTTCATCGGATGCATGCAGTGGAAAATACAGTGGGAGATTTATAAATACAGAGAACATGAAACAAAAAAACTTCAAAAACAGACTCCAACAAGAGACTGCTGAATTGGAATTAATTTGCAAACTGGATACAATTAACTTAGGCTTGAATAGAGACTGGGAGTGAATGGGTCATTACACAAAGTAAATTATTACAAAAAAATTACACTATTTCCCCATGTTATTCTCCCCACCCCATCCCACCCCACACTGTTCCTCAGACGTTCTTGTCAACTGCTGGAAATGGCCCACCTTGATTATCACTACAAAAGGTTTTCTTCCCCCCACCCCATTTCTCCTGCTGGTAATAGCTCATCTTAAGTGATCACTCTTCTTACAGTGTATATGGTAACACCCATTGTTTCATGGTCTCTGTGTATATAAATCTCCCCACTGTATTTTCCACTGCATGCATCCGATGAAGTGAGCTGTAGCTCACGAAAGCTTATGCTCAAATAAATTTGTTAGTCTCTAAGGTGCCACGAGTCCTCCTTTTCTTTCTCCTACTTGAAAACATCTTAATATCAAAACCTATTTCTTTTAGAGGTCAATCATAATGGATTGATCAGTTTAGTTTAAGGAAGAAATATACACCGGAAGGTGACCCAAAGGAAGCAAAAACGGGCTTTGAAACATAAATAATTTTCCTAGCCTAGCCAATGAAAAAGAGAATTCACAAGGGACTTGAGACACAAGGTATAATACACATTCTTTTACATGTATTTCTATATGTAATTTTCTACCTACTAAAAGGAAAAAGAAATGATATAAAAACATTTTAAAACCTTGATTATTGCCATGCATATGGTCTCTTCGATGTCATTACAAGTCAGCATTTAAGGTTATTATGGTTTTCATTATTTCTCAAATGAATTCCTCAACCACCTCTCAAATTCACACTGATTTCTGGCCAGTTAAAAACCAGGCAGTGTGAAAGTAGCCTGTTTGTATAACAGCTAACTACTGTAAAATGCCCCACTGGCAATAGACTGGATAGCTAAAATGGACTAGACATGGGCAATAGCACTTTTCCCCTCCAGGTGATTGGTTCAAATTTGACCTTGGTTGTTAGTGTCTTAAATTTGGGTGTTCAGTGACCTATTCAAATGACTTTGGTGGCCTCAGTCTACAATTCCAGTGGACAAGTAACCACATCACAACAATACTGTCTTATGGAACAGTGGAATTTAAGGAATTTAACAGAAAATAGGAACTTCTCTAAGGCTTTTTAGACTATTTTATAGAATTTAATAGAAAATTATATTCTGGGCTTAGATTTCTATGGGATGATTCAACCTTCCCACCCCCTAAAAATGGACATTGATCTCTACTGCATTCTATAGAAATTGTTCTAAAAACAGACATAAGCTTATTCAATTTCTATTTAACTTTAATAATATGTGTCCTATTAAATTATATAGAACTTTGCTAACAGGACTACCAAAACTGCACCCTTCTTGGCAATCTTAGATGCCGTCCAGGCCATGTTCAATATACAGTGATGGGTAATATGGAAAAACATGTACTACCGCTGTGTCTGAATTTTTCATCTTCTTTGGAATGTCCCACAGAATTGAGTAGATATTAAACTAATAGGGGTTTCATAGAGACTATTCTAAAAACCTACACAAATTAATAAAGAATGAGATCCTTTGTTATTTTTAAAAATCATTTGTATAGAATTTTATGGCAGAGAAAGAATTTTATATTAAATTCTATAAGAGACTTCAAGAAAACTATAAAATGTAGTCATTTTCTATTAAAATTGAGCACATGCTTCAGAGCTTTCCCAAATCACTGCCTAGGGTGTGTCAAAAGAAAGAAACAAAAATCGGTTCTATATACAAACTGCACTGCAGACTATGCTTAACATTTTCTCTAAAAATAAAGTACCCCAAACTATATAGTCAGGATTGTACCCTACCAAGTATGAAATATCTAATTTAGCAGGTCTAATAATAATAATAAAAAATATAAATCAATAATAAATATAATCATTTTCAAGTTGCTTAGCACCTTCCATATGTGGATCTTAAAAGTACTTTACAGACATTAATAAAGTAAGCCAAAACCTTATTAGGTAGAATAGTATTATTATGGCCACTTTATAGATGGAAAAATTGAAGTTCAAAGAATTTAAGGGTGTGATTTTTAAGGATACCAAAGGCAGTTGGACAGCCAACTCTCACTGAAAGTCAGTGGGTGCCTAAATGACCAGATAAGCTGGTGAAATGCTGTACAAATGGAGATTCATGAACATTTGTTCAAATTCTGAAGAGTGTTCTCACATTTTGCAATTTCCAGGGTCTCTTATTTACAATATTTCCATTTTTCCCCTTATGAGGATAAGGGTATCATAGTATCAACACATGTTGCTTGGTGGCTAGCTGAGTCTTGCAGAACTCTCCCTCAGCAGAGCCATGGTAGCAGTGAAGGCGGGAACTCACCCTCCCACTCCATCCATCTTAATGCAGTATGAAGTTCAATGCCAGCTGGGACCTGATTTGTAATACTAAATACATAACAATTTCTTTTTTTCCCCTCTTATTCTTTGGAAAAGAGGCAACAAGGAAATTAAATGCAATCCATTGTCTGTTAATGCACAATAAGGCTGTATAGTTAAAATGACAGAGAACTAGATTGTGGCCAGTTGTAACTTGGTCAAATGGTCAGAGCACAGTCTGCAAAATATCTAAAGCTGAGCCCTTTTGTCCATGATCAGAAAGGATGAGAACTAAATTATATTCTCACTATATTTTTCAAATAAATATTCCAGATGTCTAAACAGTGATTTTTAAATACATCATATTCTTGTTATTAAAGAAAATGTAACCACCATATACCCTTGATGCCCATATCAAAAAACTCTGAAGAGATTTAATCTTGAGGGAAATTCTCTCTCAATATTGAGAAAAGTTTAGTAACCATGTTGACATTCCTTATTCATGTTCAGTGAAAATCATTCCATAAATTGATATAATTGAAAAAGAGGATTAAGTTAGAAGAGAAATTTATGTGGAAAACAGTGACATACTTTATTCAACGCACTTTGTTATCATTGCAATTCTTTTCAGATAATTCTTTTTCATAGTAATCAGGAAGCAAGTCAGACACTGCTCATTTCCGCTCAGAGGTAGTCATGACTAGAGATGGATCCAAACCGCAACATTTGGATCTGGATATGTGGAAGTTGGTTAGCTAATTAGTGACACAGGTCAGCAACAAAATTTGGATACAGATCCAAACTCAAAAGGCCCAAATCTGTAAATCTTGTGCATTTTGAATAGTAACTTTGGTGTTGATCTGCAAACACTTATGTGGGCAAATTTATGAAAAAATTTTCAAAAGTATTAAGTGGTGACCTAAATGTGCTCCCATTGAAATCAATTGACTTACCATTAACTTTGGTCAGAGCAGACTTAGGCCAACACCGAGCACTTTTAAAAATCCCATCCGAAGTACTTCTTGGACTGGAGGCTCTCTCTACAAGATGGTCCACTAAGATAACAGTAGGACTTGCAAAGTAAGATATTACTCAATGTAAGGGTAACAGAACTGGGTGTAAAGTTTTGAGGTGTTGAACAGCCTGCAAACAAAAACAGCAACAAAATATAATCCAACACAAAGTGCTTTCAATGAACTTCCTTTTAATTTCCAATCTTTATTGTACAGTAAAACTGCATTTCAGTGAAAAAAGATAACCTCATTAAGTCTGTGTCTACTTCACTATTTTTTCCTCATTGTAGATTTTTTAACAGCAAAAGGAGAAACAATCCATTAAATTTTTACAAGTTTTTATTAAAGTTCTTCTAAAAGGTGAATTTTATTACACAGGAGTATGTAGTACACTGGATATCATTTTATTTGAAGATTCACCAACTATCATGCAGTATCCTTCATGAAATAGTAATTTGGAATATGATGTATGTGTTAAGTTACCATCTTTCTGGGAGCATTCTCTCATCAGCTTTTCTCCAGACAAAATAGATTTCTGACATATTCTAAAAAGTGCAGTGTTGTTGTAGCCATGTTGGTCCCAGGATATTACAGAGACAAGGTTGGTGAGGTAATATCTTTTATTGGATCAACTTCTGTTGGTGAGAGAGACGAGCTTTTGAGCTTACACAGAGCTCTTTAAAAGATATTACCTCACTCACTTTGTCCCTCCAAGATTCTGAGTAAGTTTACAGCGAATAAAAGGAATAATACCTTTTGAAATCTGTCTGATTTTCCCTCCCTTTTATGCCTACTACACTGCCCAAATACACAGAAGCATTAATTAAGCTGTCACTGTACAAACTATTTGTAAGTGTGAGTCCTGGACCTAACTAGCACCGCCCTCTTCTTGACAGAAACCATTGCAGCATTTCACAATGTCTACTATCATTGAAGATTTCACAAGAAATGAAAAGGTTTCAGTACAGAGCTATTGTCTGAAAAGAGAGCACACTTGCAGACCTACAAGCAAATTTTACAAGTATTTTCATTGTCATTGAGGGGGTCAGTTCAGTTAACCCTTTATCAATAAAGCTTCCCAACAGGAATAAATCAGTTTTCCCGTTTTAGATGATTCTTAGTTTATCCATCCCCATACTTCATTGCTGTTGAAAAACTGAGCTTGCACTGCTGACTTGAATCTTAGGTCTCTGCTAATTTACTTGTCCTTTTTAAAGATTGCACATATAGTAACAACACCCAAAATATACAACAGTCAGGGAAACACATGTGAAAACATGTAATTATAAATATTCACTGCTTTCATACAGAGACCAGGACTTGAAATTTAATACTGTGTCAGCAGACTGTTTCAGAACTACATTTACCCACACTTTCATGATATATAACCTCTGTTGTCTCACCCTTATATACTTTCATTTTCAAAGCAGAAACCAGAGCGATGAGAGGTTGGCCCCAGTTTCTTAAAAATCAAGGCACTGGGCCAAATCTATCCCTGATGTAACTCCACAATTTGGTCCTTGGTGTTTTTCCCTGGGGAAAACACTTTTCCAAAATATAAAATGTAATCCATATCCTTCCCAGTCTGTGAATTCTTATACGACATTTGAACTCTTGCTTATGCTGTATTCCCTGCAATTAATGGAACTTAACACTAAGTCTCTGTCTACACTGGAGTTTTACTAGTATTAGAAAACCATTTTAAGGTGTATGCTTAAAAACACAGGCTTACCATAATTTGCAAACTCAGTGGTGACTTGATGAAACCATTTTTAAAAAGTACTGAACAATTGCTTTCAGACACTGCTGGTGATGTGGAAGAAGATGGTGGCGGAGAAGGAGAAACAACTGACTAAGTAAGGAGAGATTGCGTGGGGCACAAAAGGCATCTGACTATGGGTCACATTCAGATCAATTGCAAATCTCCCATTAGGTTCAATGGTGAATAATCAGACCCCATGTGACTAGATTCTGATTCAGGAAAGCATCCCTATTAAGTAAAGCCTTTAGGCATCTGCTTAAATCAATGAGACTTCAGTACATACTTAAGTCCTTAACTGAATATTGATGGTCCTAAGTATGTACAGAGCTAAAGAAAAGTTACATATGAGCATACATGTTTTCCTGAATCAGGCCTCGGGGAGGGAAAACAACAGCTGAGGAAAGAAAAGTGACTTTCAGTGTGAGGGAAAATAGTAATATAATCAAGCTCATGACTGGAACTGACTTTCTAGAAGAAAAGCTTAGTTCTGGAGCAAATCAGACAAATGTAGGCTTGGCCTTAGATAAATTTCAATTTTAACAATTGTTTTAAAGCCTTTAAAACCTTGCCTTTTCTATATCTAAATGACAGAGTGATGAACAGGAAATGTAAAGATTGCACCATTTCAAGTTGCAATCTGAACGCTGGTGTGTTTTGAATGCAATGTGCAAGATGAATGCTCTGAGGCCAGACAAGACAACAACCAGTGCATGCCTTCTCTGGCTAGAAAGG
Organism: Dermochelys coriacea; assembly: GCF_009764565.3. Classification (NCBI taxonomy): domain Eukaryota; kingdom Metazoa; phylum Chordata; order Testudines; family Dermochelyidae; genus Dermochelys; species Dermochelys coriacea. Next base: position 182,373,149 of record NC_050069.1, read on the forward strand.
CAGCTATTTATTCCAAGACGGAAATAATTAATAAAACAAATAAATCCAGGACACGATTTCTAATCTGGAAACCAAACTGAATCACATGATAGATTGGACCGACACAGTAAAAAAAATGGACAGATCAGAAACTTTGTATGACTGGGGAAAAGAAAATGTCTACATTCACAGTCCCAAAATAGTTATAAAAAACAGGTAATGTTAATTAGATAGCAATGTTAGAATACCAAGTCTGGGCAAATGGTATAAGAACTCTGGGCCTTCCATCTGGAGCAGAAGACAAGGATTTAGCTGAGTTTTTAAAAAAATTGTGCCTAACTTTAACCCTGGATAAAACTGTGGGTTCAATCTACATCAAAAGGCCCTACCAAATATACCGTACATTTTGAATCTCATCATGATACCACTCAACTCCCTATAATCACTTGCAGCATCTTTTAATCTAGGAATAGAAAGAGGGTCTTAGAAGAAGGGAGTCGAGAGAGACAGGCACTAGGCAAAGAGAATCAGATTTTAATCTCTCCTGATATAGGTACCTTGACCCATGCTAAAAGAAGGCAGTTGGTACCAATTAAAGATCCTTCCTACAGGAAAAAATAGAAACAGCTTTTCTATATGCATCAAAAATGCAGATTTATCATCAGGATTGACAATACTTTTCTTTAACTGAGTTTTTGTGTGGATTCCATGTGAAAACATGTTAGCCAAGGTTTGTCGAAATGATAACAGATTTCAGGAAAACTTTTTGGCAAACATGGCCTTAAGTTTCAGCTTTTTAACTGAAGGATTTGCTTAACTCTATATATAGAGAAGAGGGTATGGTTTAATTAGTCTGTGCATAGTGCTAGGAATGCACAAGACCAGAGTTCTAACAGCAGCTTTGCCAGAGATTCCCTTTGCAGCCCTAGGCAAGTTGCTTAACCTCTCTGGTGACTATCCTAATGGGGGAGGCCAAACTTACTGACCCTTCAAGCTGCGTATGACAATCTTCACAAGTTCTAGAGGCAGGACTCGGGGTTCAGCCCAATACTTGAAGCCTGCCTGGGCAGATGTGCCCCATGGGCTGAAGTCCCAAACCCTCCCCCCCCCTGCTGGGCAGAAGTGTGGGGGGGCACAGGGATGTGGGGGTCATGTGTCCCCCCCAATTTTTTGCCAGGCTTTGCTGGCCCAACTCAGTCTTATGGTGCTGCTGGGCCCCCTCCCTATACAGCAGCTGATGAAGTCAGCAAGCTAGGAGCTGCAGCCATATGCAGCTGCAGAGATAGGCATGGGCAAACAGCTGGGAGCTGCAGGGAGAGCTGCTGCTTTTGCTACTGCCTCTCCCCGTGGAGCTAAAGTAGTGACCAATCCCTGCAGTTCCCAGCTGTTTGCCGCTGCCTCTCCACAGGCAGCTAACACCTGAGGGGCCGCTGAGGGTAAGAGAGGGGCCATGACTCAAGCTGTTGCAGGGGCAAACCTTGAAATTGTGCCCCTCCACTCTTAGCAGGCACCAGTCATCTCTGGCAGAAGTCCTTCACCCCACTACCCTGATGCAGGGCAGAAGCCCAGAGCTCCTCCCCAACTCTGGTAGGAGAATGGAGCAGGGGTCATAAAGGGCTCCGTGAGCCATACTTTAACTGTAAAAGAGCTGCATGCAGCTCGCAAGCTGCGATTTGGCTACCCCTGGTATAGATACTTCACAGCACTATTTTGAAAATCAATTAGATAAGGCCCATAAAGAGCTTTGAATATGAATAGTGTTAAATAAGCATTAAGAACTAATATTATTAGAGAAACCCTTTCTCATCCTCAGTGAAAGGTGGGGGGCAGGCCAGGACATAAAGAGTGACTGTTTTTTTGTTTTGTTTTTTTTACTTTGGAGCAATGTCAAATTGTTGGGATTTTGAAAATTTACTACTAAGTAACGGCAGCAAACTGAGCAATGCAACCAAATGGTTACCATTGTTTATGGGGGCTTAAGGTCTGTTTTGTACTTGTATTTTATCAATGTTAAGAGTCATAAATAAAATCAAATATTTCCATTCAGCTGAAGATGTTGCAATTAGCTGCAGTAATGGCAGCTTCGGGCAGGATTTTGAAATAATCTTCTTAATAGAAAATTCTAAGCAAAGCTCCTCTCTTTGATATTATTGTGCTGCATCAAAGTAAGAAGTGCATTAAATCTGACGGCTGTAAATATTTGGTCATCCCTAAAAATGCAGGAATTGAATAAACGTTGTACGAAGAGGAATTGCACTTTAGTGGGGGAAAATAATTAGGTCTCAGCTTTTATATCTGATATTAAGGTTACCGTGCCTGCTCTGTTGATGCCTGATTATTACTCAGGACATGTAATAAGCACTCCAAGGGCCTTAATGGGCTTTGCATCAGGCCCTTAGTCTGTTCTCATGGCTAAATGATACATTAAAAGATCCTGAACCACACAATAACTCCAGGCTCAGAAAGAGCTTCAGTTCATTTTTAATGGCTTGATTTATCCTGATGGGTGTGAGGTATAATAAGCAATTCCCAATGATTTCATTAGGAGCTGTGAGTGCTCAGCAACTCTCAGGATCAAGCCATAAGTCATTGGAATGGGCTAATGACCTGGCAGTTTCAACACAGTATCAAAGCATATGACTCTGCTTATCACATAGAAGGCTGTCACCACATGAGGCTAACGTGATACATGATGCAAAGATTCAGAAAAGACTTTGAACCGTTTGCTCTTTAGGTTTGATTTTTTCTGGGTACGTGAGCATCAGCCCTATTATGTACTTTCTTCTGCTGTCTAAATGGTCAAAAAGAACCTAAGACCATCAGGCAATCCTCAACCACTTTAACCAATTGTATCCACTTAACAGTAGTTCCATCAAATCTGCATATCCCCTTCTTACTTATCAGAATGTTATGTAGGACTGTGTCAAAAACCTGGCTGAAGTCCAGGAATATTATGTCCACTGCATTCTCCCTATCCACCAAACCAGTTACCCTGTCAAAGAAGGGTTGCCAATTTCAAGCTGACTTGGCATGATTTGTTCTTAGTAAATCCATGCTGTCTGCTAGTGGTCACCCCTTCATCCTCCAGGTATATTAGCAAATTGAATGTTTTACACATTGCTCTAGTAGCTTCCCAGGCTCACTGGTCTATGCTTCCCTGGAGCCGCCTTTTTCCCCCTCTTAAAGATGTCCACTGTGTTAGCCCTTCTTCAGTCTTCTGGGACTTTTCCTCTCATCCACGCATTTGTAAATATTATTGCCAGTGGTTCCAAGATTTCTTCAGCTAATTCCTTCAGTACCTGTCTGGCCCTGCTGATTTCAATTCATTCAAATTGGTCAGAAGGTCTCTGATTAGAAGTAATGGAAGAGGAGAAGGACCTTGGAGTATTGGTTGATCATAGGATAACTATGAGCTGCCAATGTGATGTGGCTGTGAAGGGAGCTAATGCGGTTTTGGGATGCATCAGGAGAGGTATTTCCAGTAGGGATAAGGAGGTTTTAGTACCATTATACAGGGCACTGGTGGGACCTCAACTGGAATACTGTGTGCAGTTCTGGTCTCCCATGTTTAGAAGGGATGAATTCAAACTGGAGCAGGTACAGAGAAGGGCTACTAGGATGATGCGAGGAATGGAAAACTTGTCTTATGAAAGGAGACTTAAGGAGCTTGGCTTGTTTAGCCTAACTAAAAGAAGGTTGAGGGGAGATATGATTGCTCTCTCTAAATATATCAGAGGGATAAATACAGGAGAGGGAGAGGAATTATTTAAGCTCAGCATCAATGTGGACACAAGAACAAATGGGTATAAACTGGCCACCTGGAAGTTTAGACTTGAAATTAGACGAAGGTTTCTAACCATCAGAGGAGTGAAGTTTTGGAATAGCCTTCCAAGGGAAGCAGTGGGGGCAAAAGATCTATCTGGCTTTAAGATTCTACTCGATAAGTTTATGGAGGAGATGGTATGATGGGATAACATGATTTTGGTAATTAATTGATCTTTAAATATTCAGGGTAAATAGGCCTAATCCCCTGAAATGGGATATTAGATGGATGGGATCTGAGTTACCCAGGAAAGAATTTTCTGTAGTATCTGGCTGGTGAATCTTGCCCATATGCTCAGAGTTTAGCTGATCGCCATACTTGGGGTCAGGAAGGAATTTTCCTCCAGGGCAGATTGGAAGAGGCCTTGGAGGTTTTTCGCCTTCCTCTGTAGCATGGGTCACGGGTCACTTGAGGGAGGATTCTCTGCTCCTTGAAATCTTTAAACCACAATTTGAGGACTTCAATAGCTCAGACGTAGGTGAGGTTTTTCGTAGGAGTGGGTGGGTGAGATTCTGTGGCCTGCGTTGTACAGGAGGTCAGACTAGATGATCAGAATGGTCCCTTAGTATCTATGAAAACCAGGTTTACAGAAAGAAAAGGAGTACTTGTGGCACCTTAGAGACTAACAAATTTATTAGAGCATAAGCTTTCGTGAGCTACAGCTCACTAGTGAGCTGTAGCTCACGAAAGCTTATGCTCTAATAAATTTGTTAGTCTCTAAGGTGCCACAAGTACTCCTTTTCTTTTTGCGAATACAGACTAACACGGCTGCTACTCTGAAACCAGGTTTACAGAGCATCTGTGAAATCAGAAACTACAAAGTCATCTGTTAACAGCATTTTAAGTGATTTCATTTTGGATAGCTAATGTGAATATGAATGTTAATGGACTACATGGGTTGTGGTACAGTGCAGTCTATTAATGCAAAGGCCAGGCAAAACACAGGTACCATTCATGCCAAATATCTCACTTTAACTTAGGTCTTTTGCAGAGTAAAGACTCATGCTTGAATATGACCATAAGAATGGCCATACTGGGTCAGACCAATGGTCCATGTAGCCCAATATCCTGTTTTCTGACAGTGGTCAATGCCAGGTGCCCCAGAGGGAATGAAGAGAACAGAATCATCAAGTTATCCATCCCCTGTCACCCATTCCCAGCTTCTGGCAAACAGAGGCTAAGGACATTTCAGAGCATGGTTTTACATCCAAAACCATGCACAAAAGGTGTTCAGCATTGAGAGTCTCACACTTGTGCACTCACTCTCTTTCTCTCACTCTGGCCAAAATGAGTCAGAGAGAGTGACTTTTTAGCCTAGTGATTAGAGCACTGACCCAGGAGCTGGGAGACCCAAGACTCTGTCCCCCGATAGAATGACTTTAATTATTTGTTCAGAGTGCAACTGCTTCAACAGGAGAGACTACCCCAAATCAGAGTATCCCATAGCTCAATGGTTAAAGCACTCACCTGAGAGGTGGCAGATCCCTGTTCAGATGCCTTCTTCCTTTCAGGGAGAGGGGAACTTGAACTGGGGTCTCCCACATCCCAAGTGAGTACCCTAGCCACTGAGCAAAAAGTTATGAGTGAGGCCCTCTGACCATGCCTACCAGATCAGGCCATGCCACGTGTGACTTAGGTGGCCGAATGCTTGTCTTCCCCGATTGGTGAATCACTTTGGGGCTTAGGTGGGATACAGGCATTCAGGTACCTAGAAGGAGGCAGTATTGCACATGCTCAGAAGCAGAAATACATGCACTTAAAGAACTTTTGCAGCAGAAATTTAGATGTTGAGTGAGTTTAAGCATTTCTGGGGTTCAGTGGGAGTTTTGTGTATTGCAGAGGTCCCAAAAATGGGATTTAGGTGCCTAAAACTGGGACTTAGGCATCTAATTCTTTTTGATCATACAAGCTTCAGTTCATCTACTATTTCAGGTTTTAGCTCTCAGAATTCCAAAACAAAATAGCTCTTCAAGAATCTTTTAATTTAAAAATTAAAAGAAGACTTAAAAGTACATTTTCCAAATTTTTAAAATGTTCTTACGCATGTAAGTGCAACGCAAATTAAAATTAACACAAATACTAGGTGCGTGCAAAATGAGTCTCTTATGGAAATAAATGTTAAATATGATTATTTTCAAAGTCATTTTGAGTTATGAAATTTGTCATTTTGAGTTGAAATGAGTTAATCTTAAAAAGAGATCTGAGAATTGGATACAATTTCATTGTTAATTTGATAGTCAGGTTTTCTTTTCCCAAACTAACATGTACATTTTCAGGCAAAACCACCTCTTTCAAGTTTCTCAGGCTAGGCACCCAAAAATGGAGGCACTCAAAATTACTTATTACTTTAGATTGAAGTCATTTACTTATTACTTTGGTTGAATTAATGTGGAGGAGACATTTCTTTCAGAACACAGCAGAGGAAGTGATAGGATATCTAGATCCCCAAATAATTTTCTTCTCTGGAAGGGATAAACTACACAATTTTTATCATCAGCTTCCAAAGATCATGAACCAGATTCTGCCAACCTAGCCTCCTGATATCAATGGCAAAACTCCAACTAACTGCAAAGGGACAGGATTTCACTCATAGAGTAATACATTACTCCATGACCAGCCCCATCGCAATTAATTCAACAAGGTACTACTCAAAAAGAATACAGATGGTAGAAACTGGTCCAAACAGCTATTTTTGATCCTCAAGGAACTGTCACTATTTTATTTATTCAATGTATTTATTTATCATTTAAAGTTTGTTATTTTAGGACATGAAATCATGTGAGGGAGGTAGCATGGTCTACTCATTGGTTCTAACAAGGCAACAAGGAGTTGTCCTGTTACATGGGTTCTAGTCCTGTCTCTGCCACTGACTTTGTGTGAACTTGCATGAGTCACTTAAATTTTGTATCTTAGTTCCTCCTTTTGTAAAATGAGAGCAGTATAACTTATCCATCTTTGTAAATCTTTGAGTTCTCTGGATGAAAGGCACAATATAAGTAGGCTTGGCAGAATTCAATTTTTATTTTTTTTTACAATTTCAATGGGTAATATTGATGTTTATTTTTAAGCATTTTTCCTGATTTTTATCTATTTAAATTTTTACGGTTCCAGGAAATTATGGGTTTTAAGCATTTTTTTCTATTTTTATCAATATGCATTTTCACAGTTGCAGGATACTATGATGGGAGGGCAGACTAATTATTTAATGGGAGTAGATTTAAAGTTGAGGCTTTATAACCGTTCAAACACAAATTTTCAACATCACATGTCAAAATACACAAATTAAATATCCTTAATCTCTCATAAGCGCCAAAGCAGCATTTTGTTTACTTTTCCTCTCTGTAAATTTTCGTTATTATTAATGGAAATAATTTTCGTCGGTTTGCATGTGTATGGTAAAACTGACATTTACCGACATTTACTGATAAAAATGTAATCCTTCCAAGTCTAAATCAAAGTGCAGCCTTTTGTTATTTATTAAGGGAGCTATGTACCACAGGCCCTCTCACTGTTATTTGCTCCCCTTTCCCTTTAAATCTATCATGAGAATTATTGATTAATAACCACATCACCTTCAGGCTGAAATATAAAATCAATATAAATATGCCTACGTCCCACAAATCATCTGTCTTAAGCAGTGTGTTACCTAATTTTAGCTATTTAGCTTAATGCACCTCCACTTTAGTAGTTTTTAGTTGTCTAAGTGAATACACTTACCTTGACCAATCATAATTCTTGTGGGTGGCATGTTGGTGTAAGTGCTGAGGTGCTCTTAGTTGTTGTTTATGAACTGCTCAGAAGTCATTACAAAGATCAACTCCCTCTTCTTTATATTCCAAAACTTGCAAACTCAATGCAGATTTCCAGCCCAAATGCTAGGACTAAAAACTGAACTATTGTCTTAAACTGCAGGCTATTTATAGTAGCTCCATAGGGCAGCTGAACAAGGAAACTGCATCAACCAGGGCAATACTTGACAGATCACTCATGAAAACATCAGAGACTGACTGCTTTCAGCAACAACATAAAGACTGGTTTCAGAGTAGCAGCCACACATTCACTCAAAGGGTTTGTTATTAGGATGACTGTTACTCCAGATAAAGAGTGTGAGCTGCTGTATATGGTTATTCCATACAAACAGCAAAGATCAAAAAAGGTGCAATGTTAACATTTACTTTAGCAAGTTAAGATAGGTGATTAAAGATCCACTCTTTGCAGATAATAAAGGCAAAGCATGTTCAGAGACTGATGAGAAGAGATGTTGGAAAAAAACATGCTAAATTTTAAGAGAAACAAAAGTCACCATCACCAGATGACACAGACATCCACAAAAATTGCTTTTGTCCATTTGCCAATTATTAATTTCATTTTTGCATTGCTAGGAGTTGAAAGCCACTACAGAAAAACATCTGCATGTGTGCCTTTCTCAAGTACAGTTCTTTCTATAGGAAAGCAGTAATGTAGTTAATGAGTTTCATTCTAAAAGGTAGGTTGAAGGGATGAAGTGGGCCCTAATTGCGAATCTGGATCCAGACTGAAATTTAAAATCTCCTAAGATCAAAAGCAATGCAAGCATTTGTGAACACAGCAGAAACCTGGTGGAGAGTGTATGTTTATCTCTGTGATTACTAGACATTTGTTTTCTGTGAACTTTAAATGTAATGACTGCACTATCTACAGAGAGGCACTATTTTATGTTCAGTTTAGTACAGACTGACACAGGTGCGCTCTTGTCATAAATATAAAGGGAAGGGTAAACACCTTTAAAATCCCTCCTGGCCAGAGGAAAAACCCTTTCACCTGTAAGGGGTTAAGAAGCTAGGATTACCTCACTGGCACCTGAACAAAATGACCAATGAGGAGACAAGATACTTTCAAAAGCTGGAGGGGGGAGAAAAAGGCTCTCTCTGCCTGTGTGATGCTTTTGCCAGGGACAGAACAGAAATGGAGTCTTAGAACTTAGTAAGTAATCTAGCTAGATATGCATTAGATTCCTTTAAATGGCTGAGAAAATAAGCTGTGCTGAATGGAATGTAGATTCCTTTTTTTGTGTCTTTTTGTAACTTAAGGTTTTGCCTAGATGGATTCTCTATGTTTTGAATCTAATACCCTGTAAGGTATTTACCATCCTGATTTTACAGAGGTGATTCTTTTTACTTTTTCTTCTATTAAAATTCTTCTTTTAAGAATCTGAATGCTTTCTCGTTGTTCTTAAGATCCAAGGGTTTGGGTCTGTGTTCACCTATGCAAATTGGTGAGGATTTTTATCAAACCTTCCCCAGGAAAGGGGGTGTAAGGTTTGGGACGATGTTGGGGGGAAAAGACGTTTCCAAAGGGGCTCTTTCCCAATTATATACCAGTTAGACGTTTGGTGGTGGCAGCAATCAAGTCCAAGGGCAAAAGGTAAAATAGTTTGTACCTTGGGGAAGTTTTAACTTAAGCTGGTAAAAGTAAGCTTAGGAGGTTTTCATGCTGGTCCCCACATCTGTACCCTAGAGTTCAGAGTGCAGAAGGAAACTTGAAAGCTTTCTTATGGAGACTTCCTATTTGTGGTCTTAATATAAAATATACTAGGATACAGTAGCGGTAATAAGCAAGTAGTGCAGCACTGGTGGGTTCTAAATGCTCAAAACCCCAAAATGGCTTGGGATCAGGAAATTCAGGGATTAGGTAGATTTTTTTTCAAACCCAATTGTTTGGTTCCTGTTATTTACTAGAAGTATTCAGATCCCATTGACAACACAGAAGGTACTCAGCACATTGCTGGATCAGGCTATTAGCATACTTGGTAGTAGGCTGCCAACCCCCCACGATTGGCCTGGAGTCTCCAGGAATTAAAGATTCATTTTTAATTAAAGATTATGTCATGTGGTGAAATCTCCAGGAATATATCCAACCAAAATTGGCAACCCTCCCTGGAAGAAAACAGATTTTTAAAGAAATAGAGATGGCTATGAGGACATTTTTTCTAAATTTTTATACAGTAACTCTGCAAATAGATGAGACCAAAAACAAAGCCAAGGAACATTTGGAACTTTGGGAACTGAGTGTCACCACAATATCATTTGGGAAAGTATGAAATGAATTGACTGGCTGCCTTGCAAGTCTCAGTGCAGCTGATGATTTTAACAGGTGTCTTAACTACTTTTGCTGCCACACTTCCCATTGAACCAGCTCTGTTTTGACTCTTATGTGAAAAGCAATAAGCAGTGCAACACCCCCACCCCCAATTATTTAAACAATGTTGGCTTGGACACACTGCATAGTTAAATGGACTTTATTGGACTTAATTGCTTTGGATTATACCTAGAGAAAAATTATAGTTATAAACACGAAGGAAAAAAATATACACGATTAGCTGAACTGGAATTCTGATGTCAAACTACCATCAGACAGATCTGTGAAAAACAGAGTGTTGATTAGCAGCCTGATCATATCCAACATTAAAAAGGAAATTTATGGTATAAATTCCTTCTCGCACTGTGTGAGATACTGCAGTTAGCTTTTCATATATCTAGCTAGCTAGCTATATATGGTTTCATATACTAGTAGTATTCAGAGCTCTGGTGCATCCAAGGCACTTCAGATAGCACTGAAGATGTGTGAAATAAAGATTTCCATTAAGCAAGAACAGAAATTGATTCTAGCTTCTTTTTTGTTTTGTTAGTCTATTTAAACTAAAAGTTTTGTTTCCAATTAACCACATACCAGTGAAAGTTGCTACTGTACAAGAACATTAGTACTCTTATTACAGGAGCACTTAGATGCACCAGTCAGGGATCCAGGCCCAGCTGGGCTAAACCCTGCGTGCGCACGCAATTTAAAAAAGACAGTTCCTGCACCAGGCCTTGATTCAGCAAAGCATTTCTGTATGTGACTAATGTTAAGCACATGCCTAAGTTCCATTGGCTTCAGTTGCTTAAATGCTATGTTGAATAGGGAAGAACTGCTGAATTGAATCTCCCAAAGAGCTAGTCATGTAGTATCATGTCAGAAAGAAAATATATAATAGACTAGAAAGGTCTGGCTTTTCCAGTAATTGATAGCTAGTAAAAAGTTATTTATTTTATACTGTTGTTGTTTTTAACAGCTGAAGTAATGGTTGAAAACAAAACCCAAGACATCTCCTACGGCAGAAAAAATACCAGATGAACATCACACTTTATAGAAAATCTTGTTACAAGTCATGAGAATAAGGCTGTAAAGATCACAACATTCAGTTCATTCAGGAATACCTCAAAATGGTAAGGTTTTATATTTTAAATTTTACAAAATGTGCAATTTGTAAAATAAATACATAGAAACTGTGCCAAAATATGCACAACTCAATACTTTATGAAATGCATGATAATTATGAATTAGCTACTAAATGAGATTTAAAGAAAGTAGCATTTGGTATACTATAAACAACTCCACAAAGAGGAATTGAGCAGTTTGAATTGGGAGAGTGAAGTGTCTCATTTTCCTTATATAAAGGAATTCTTCCAATTTTCAAGGTTACACGTTCTTCAAATGGATTCAGTTCTAATAGGGAAAGTCTAACGTGCTTTAGCAAATCTAGAGAGGTGTCTGATATCCACTTATTCAAGATTCATACAAACAGAGAGTGTGGACTAAAAGGTATTCTGCATGATCACATCTACCTTTGCATGGGAGGATTAAATACTGCCATTTTTAATTGCCAGTGCTGGGGAGATATTAAGGTCATAAGTGTTCATCTCTTCTCAACTTTTATGGAAACTTCCTTCTAAGAGAGATAAAAAGAACACTAGATCCCAAGCCCCAGCTACTTGAGAACATCACCATTCACTACAGAAAGCAAGAATGAACTGCTGTGACACAGCATAGTCTTTCCACCATATTTAACTTTCTTCTTTCCTCCCCCAACTAATGTATGGGAACTCTTCTAAAACTTGACTTGATGACATAGGCACTCTGATTCCTTCATACAATTACTGAACATTAGATCTCCCTTTATGGCTCTTTAGCCCCCTCAGATATAAATCTTGTATTTTACACCCAGACAATATGGATGCCCAAACTCTGTTCTGCAAGAATGTTAATAAAGAGATAGCCCTAGCCTCAGGATCTACTTGAATTGCTTACCATATGCTGATTCAACAATTCCCATTGAAGTTTTTCCATTGACTTCAATAGGTTTTGGACTGGCCTCCAAATCTTCGCAACCAATAATCTAATGCTTTTTTTTTTTTTTTTTTTTTTTTTTTTACTAAAACATGGAACCTACACACCGGTCAGATACAGTACACTGTTCCTTTTGAAATCTTTACTGCTGCTGCACAATCATCATGTAAGATGATTTGTTGAACACTGAAAACTCAAGCTTATATTACAAAGCTTCAAGTAACAGAAAAGGCCACAATTAAATAGCCTTATTCACTATTGACTACACAAGAAGCTAATCAGATCTTGAGGTTTAAAGTCAAATGCAATGCAAATCTTCTCTCACTGACACTTTCAGAGAAAGTAATTTAGCTGAGCTGATATTTATTTAATTTATGGGCAGCTGATTAAACACATATTATAAATTTGTCAGTTTTGTCACAGAGACTGTTATTCTTGGTAATATAATTGTCAAGAATCATACATGCATGATATAGTCAACCTTCAGCTACACTGCTGCTTGCAGGAAGATAAAGTGTCAAGTGGTGTTTTGACTACATAGCATTTCCTGTATACTCGGGAACAACAGATCTTTTCCCGATAAAGGACTACACATAGGAAAGCACAGAATACTGGTAGAAATATGGCTTTATGAAGAAGTCAGACCTCTGAATCAGTATTTTTTCCTTTACATAGGACTTTGTGTATAGCACTATTTCAAAGAGTGCTAAATATGAAACCCAGAAAGAGCATTTAAAAAAGAACATTGTCTGTAAGCAAGGCAAAATTTGAATGTTTTGCCTCTACCATATTTAAAAACCATAGAGATTGATCTAATTGCCATAGAAGTCAAAAGGAGTCTTTCTATTGAGTTGCACAGGACCAGGCCCATTCCCATACTGATGATTAACACTGAGTGATGGAGGGAACTCTGCTGGTGGTGAACTTGTGCAAAATTATCTAGATTTTTTTTTATTATTTTTGCTTGTTCCCCCACCAGTAGGACTTAACTTTTCCATAACAAGGAAGGATATTATTGTATGTAGCTACAATGTCATTTATGGTTCCCTTTAAGACATGTCTGTCTACTTTTCACAGAGGAAATCAACCACCAAAAATATTCAGTCTGAAATAGCGCCATGTGAGAAAACACGCCATATTCAAAACAAGTGAAATATCAGTTTTGCTCATCAATTGCATTTTACTAGTTTTATGACAAACCACATTTTGAAGTTGTGTACACACTAGCTGGCAAGAAGCTGACCATAACTCATCAAGAAAAACATAAAAATGCCTAAACACTCAACTGATTCTCAGCAGCTGTATTTAAAAAAATAAACCAGCACTGCAGCTGCTCAAATTAAAATTAAATGCTGATATTTTAAAAATTATGTAGTACTTGGAAAATCATTATGAAACAGAACAAGGCAGAGCACAGCAATGGAAAACAGGCTGCAATCAATGCATGTGGATCTCACCTTTTCACATATTTTTCCTAGATAGTTCTTGCTGCCCTGCTCCTCCCAAAACTCCTTCTCTTTAATGCCTCATTTGTTTCCTTCTCTGTTTCATATCTTCTTGAAAACTTCCCTCAGACTTGGAATTCCCTCCCATTTCTTGTGGCCCAATCAACCTCCATCTCTTAATTCAAATCCTTCCCTAAAACTCATTTCTACCATAAGAGCTTTCCAACAATAATCCACCATGAATGTGCACACACAAAAAACAATCTAAAAAATAAATCTGGACAACTAAGAGATTAGAACCCCAAAATAAATTTCTGAGAGATGTCTGTCAATGGGACCACTGGTGTTTAAATATAAGCATGCATACATGTTTTTGCAGGATTGGGGACTTAGTAAACTCCTGGGTACAGGGACCACATCTTCTATGATTATACAGCATCATGAACACTAAGATCAACAAATCATTTTTTTAATTTAAAAAGTAGAGAAGTCTTGAAACAGGCATCATTTGTCAAACATCACAATATTATGGCACTGGAGATAACATGGCAATTTTCTATTCTAAGGACAGAAAGCCTCAATTTAACTAAGATCATGATGTTACCTTTCCTAAAAATGGTTACTTACTTTTTTTTATATCTTTTGTTCTTCAAGATGGGTTACACATGTCCATTCCACTGGAGATGTGTGTGCACCAAGTGCATCAACCCAGAGATTTTTTCCCCCATAATGGCAGCCATTGGGGCAATGCATGTGCCCTGTGTACATTCATGCTCCCAGCTGATGGCATAAATGGCAGAGCTGCCCCAACCCTTCCTCAGTTCCTTCAAACTGGAATCCAGTAAGCACAGACTCCAGTGCAAAAGGGGGAAAGGATGGGTCATAGTGTGAACATGTGCAACACATCTCGAAGAACAACAGTTATAGAACAGGTAAGTTCTTCTTTGAGTGATTCCACATGTCTTTTCCACCCAGGTGACTCACAAATAGTTCAGAATGGAGAAGGGTTTTAGAGTCCATCTGAACAAATACTGCAACACAACTATTCCCAATCTAGCATAATCTCTCAAGATTTGGGAGATACTTTTACTAGTTGTTATGCTATGTACAGATGACCAAATTGCAACCCTGCAAATATCACTGATGGGGACCTGACTCAAGGTGCAGATGATACAGGCTGTGCTCTTGTACAATGTGTTGAAACTCTCTCAGGTACAGGAACTTCAGTGATGTCATGGCACAGCAGTATGCAGGATGAGATCATGAAGATATTCTCTGCTAAGAAACAGGTTGCCCCTTCTTCATTCTGTCAGCAAAAGAAATGAACAGTTATGGGGACACTCTAAACTGTTTAGTCCTGCCCATGTAAAAGGCTAATGCACTGCGGGCATCCATAGCATGGAGACTCTCTTCATCCTTATGAGAGTGAGGCTTTGAAAAAAAGGTTAAGTATATAGAACGATTAAGGTGGAAGTCCAACAGCATCCTTAGTCAGAAATTTAGGGTGAACATGCAACTAAACCTTGTCCTTATAAAAGCCATACATGAGGAGGGTCAGCAAATAATGCTTGAAGCTCTGCTATCCTCCTGGTCAAGGTAATAGCTACTTTCATGGAGAGATGCAAAAATGAACAAGTAGCCATAGACTTAAAAGGTGGATCTATTAAGGCCAAAAACATTCAATTTAGATCCCATGCAGGTGTGGGTACTCTCATGGGTGGACAGAGCCTGTTCAATCCCTTCAAAAATCCTATCATTGGGAAAAAAATCAGATCTACGCTGTAAAGAATGGAATGTGGAAACAGGAACCAAGTGAATGATCAAAGAGCCCTTTTCTCCCTTTAGGTGGAGTAAATATTCCAGAATAAACTGAGGGGAAGACTATGTAGGAGGAGAACGCCACAGCTGGAACCATACAGAAAAACATCTCCATTTCATCATATAATTATTTCTGCTATTCAACAGAATGTTCGGAACGCTCAGTCTACGGAATGCTCAGTCTCCTGAAGTGTTAACCATTGAACATCCAAGCTGGAGACCGGAAGGGTTGGGGTGCAGCATCTGATCAAGGCCAGGCTGGTGCTCTCAGGAGTAGAGTGGTGTGAGCCTCTCTGAGTTTGCATAACCATCTTTGAAATCAAAGTAATGGGTGGAAAGGCATACAGCAGCTTATCCTTCCATTAAAATGAAAGCATCTGAGATAAAGCCCAGACTATGACCTGCTGTGGACCAGAATATAGATGACACTTCCAGTTCAATTGTGTAGCAAACAGATCTATCTGTGGCATTCCTCAAAGATGAGAAATGGACTTGGCTTTGTCTGTTCTGAGGGATCATTAGTGATCCATGCTAGATGTTCTCCTAAAATGATCCGCCAGAGACTCCTGAACACCAAGAGTTGTGAGGTGGTGAACATAATTTGAGGCATAAAAATCCCGAAGTTCCATTGCCTCTTGAAAAACACAATCTGACTTGGCATCTCCCTGCCTATTCTAGTAGAACATAGCAACAGTGTTGGCCACAAGGACTTGCACAGTACACCCTTTGATGCACAGAAGGAAAAGCTAACACGCTAGGTGAATTGTTCAAAATTCTCAAACCTTTACAGGGAGAGAGAGAGTTCTTGATCTGACCAAGTCCCTGAGTCTGGAGGTCCCCCAGATGAGCTCCCCCTTCTAGAGAGGAGACATCTGTGACCAGAATCACAAAGGGCGGAGAGGAACAAAGAGACCCCTTTGCATACAATGGTGAGGTCCCATCCACCTATCTAGGGATTACAAGATACCTGAAGGTGTGCGAGTGAACATGTCCACTGGTTGACAAGATGAACAGTAAACAGACTTCAACCCCTGTATGCCTCTGAGGGGACAGCTAGCTTACTGAGTTATGTGTGCACAAGCTGCCATATGCCCCAGAATTATCAAGCAATTTCTTATTGCTGTGCAAAGATGGCCCTCATAGGCTCAGGCCCCTGGTCTGTCCACTGCCAGATGTTTCACTACACGTTCCTGGATCAAGATCAGCATAAATAAGAAATGCTATGTTTAATACAGTATATAATGGAGTTATCAATCAGGAGCCTTGAAGACAAGAAGCTATTTTCTTCTTTCAAGGATGTACTGCCAACATGTATTAATCATTCCAGTAATGCAAAGTGAATGCAATATAGCTCCAGAAAGCCTACCGAGCACCCTTTGTCTGACTTAATACAATACCTGTACCACCAAAAAAAGTAAATAAAATGGAAAATAAAACGTTATCTGAATTAAATATACCACACACTAAGACTTTTCAAATTACATGATCAAGGCAAATAAGACCATAACATCTACCAATAAAATTACTTTTTACCAAAGCTAAGGTCAGGGGATACAGCAATAAAATGAGGGTAAGCAGCCTTAACCTAAACTTTTGAAAAATAGTGGGGGGAGGAATGGAAACTGAGTGCTAAATTTTAAATAGGCCTCAGTCCAATCTCTCATGAAGTTCTACACCTGCACCTGTAGGAGAAAATTATGGGGTTTAGCCATCTAACTACCTGATCAGCAGGTGTCATCAGCAGTTTAAATGACCAAATCCCAAACTATGTCTGCTCAATTAATTGAGGGAGCAAAAGAATGTGGGTACAACTAAACTGCAGGTGCAAATTCTCCCCTACAAAGTTAGAAGCCATCTTTCAAAAGCAGCCCCCTCAGGGGAAAAGGAGAATTGCTTTCACTTTCCTTAAAATTTGCAAAACAACAGATCTCTTTACCTGCTGCTACAGGGCTTTTCTGTTAGAAGGGAATTTGAAACAAACAAAATAATTCAAAATGAAAAGGACCTATCGGAGGTATGCTAGTAACAGGTATGATTTTTTTTTTTGCTGTATAGCTTTATGATGACACAAATCTGATCTGAGCCAAATTAATCTATAAATCAGATTAAATACTAACTCTAATTGAGGTTTCCACCTCCTGCATTTTGCATTTAAGTCATTAAGTTACGTTTTCCTCCCCCTAGCACAGATGTAATATATTCTCCTTACAAGCCAGCAATTCTATAAACCCATGAATTCTTTAATTAGTCTCTTTGCAAGTCCCAACACAGGCAGTCACACAACCTGTCCAAAGCGAAGAGGAGTAAGAGAAAAAAAACCTCTCTCTTTATCCAACCCCCTAATTTCTGTCAAGTAAGAGCTATGAAGCTATATGGTGAAGTTAATTAATTATAGAGTCAGTTGGGGGTGTTTTTTCTTTTGGTTCCCGGATCTTTTCCTGATGTAGGTCTTTGAACTTCTGCCTGCACTAAGCCCATGAATCAGTGTCATTTACAACATGCATTAAGATAATTGAATGTAGTAAGGAGGAAATGTATACAAGAGAGCTAATATTTCATGTAGAGAGGCTAATTTTATCAATGCAAAATAGACCTCACAGTTAGTGTCTTTGTGTTCAGAGCTAAAAGAAAAGTTACTATGCATCACTGTATAAAAAGAGATTTCTTCCCAATTTTCTTTGTTTTGTTCTTATTGTGATCATTACTTTCCTGGACAATTAAAAAAACCTGAATTCTTCAACAAAGCAATATTAAAATCAACAAATAATGGTACATGGTTTAAGAGAATAAATTATGAAGACTAGAGGAAAAAATGTAAATGTTTTTTATTTTCCAGCTGCAAAATGATTAAAATAATTGTTATAAGTGTGTACACAGGCGCACGTATGAGCACACACACCAGAAATGGAAAATAACCTCTTTCATTCACTAAAAAAACCCAAGGTTTAAAATCCAAAAATTATGGAAAAATAAAAATATATTTAAAAAACCCTAAATAGGTCATAGCTGAGGTTTTAATCCAGGAAACAACCTGCTTTGAATAACTTTATGTATGTGAGTAGTCCCTTGATTTCAACCTACTTGTATGCATAAAGTTATTGCCATGGGTAAGTGTTTGTAGAATAAGGGCTGTAACCAGCTATGCAAGCCAGCTACAACTACATATGAAAAAACAAATCTTTACTTTAGACCTCAAGTTTTATCACAACCCTCAGTAAATAACCCCCAACACAATAAATTGCTTAAAAACTGTATTGTTAGGAAATACCAAGAACATGTTTTAAATGAATAAACTAGAATGATTACTTTAAAATATATATATCAAAAAATTAGACTTGGAAATCTCCATCTTCGGTATAATTTTTGTAACTCCTTTTACCCTTCCGTGAAAATGACATAACAAAAAACCACTGAGCCTTCAATTCAGATAAGGAAAAAGTGAGTTAAAGGAGAGCCTGCCCTTGCATTAAGGAGATGTCATTCTCTTGACAAAGAACTCTGCTTATCAGACAAATGTCCAAGGGAGAGTGCCATTGAAGAAACACTTTCTCCTAAAATAATTCCTGTTTAAAGAAAAGTTGTTTAAATCAGTCTTTTGTAGACGCATAAATCTAAAGAGACATAGCTGCACTCTTACCCCTTCTCCATGGGCACAAGTTCCTTTAAATCAGATTTGAAGAAAACAAAACAAAACACTGATTAGCCAAAAAAAGTATAAAGTAAAAGACAACAGGAGCATAAGAAAGAAGAACAATAAAGATAAATATAACAGGTCTACATCCTACCTGAGCTTACACAAGTATATAAGCAGCAACATGTGTGTATGTTACTCATATATAGAATCATAGGGTGAAATGCTCTTGTGGTTTGGGGATCATCTGCAAGGCCTTCAGCACAACTTACTTGTTACAAAGAGTGCATGCATATGGAATACGGGCAGAAGCCATGTAGTGTAGCCTGTGCACTCCTTATGCACTATGGAAATGGTCCCTATGCCAACTCTTTCATAGACTAGTGCAAAAACCTTGGTGGAGGTTGACTGGAGGGGGAGCAGAGAGTCATAGGATTCAAATTTATGCAGATCCAGAAGCCTCTAAGTGCTAACTGGTAAGGATGGGCTAAAGCTGACATTCCAGCTAACAGAAATTTATTGGAGAAGGAAAGAGGGGCAGTACACCAGCCATACACAGTGGACAGCATGCATTTCACCTCCCCAAACTCTTGACCTGAATGGATTATGATTATATGGTGTTTATCCAAGTGGAATGGATATTATACATACATAAACACACATATAAGAGAAAAGACACAGATGCACAAATCTCTCACAAGGGTTTACTGGGAAAAGAAATGTGGTCATCATCGAAGTCTGCAGATGTACACACAGCCATACCAAGTGAACGCATATTTTGGCCTCAGCTTCAGGTCTGAAATACTTAGATTCCCAAAAAACAAATGTTGAAATCCTGCCAGGGTCATTTTGTAATGGAATGGTAAAGTTATAAAAGTAGCTCAGTGCTATAGCTGGTTGGAAAATGTGGGAAATGCCAACATTTTGAAATTCATTTTTTGTTCCAAGTTGGAACAAAAAGGCAAAATTTCAAAATTTTTCACAGAAAAGAAATCCTGAAAAATCAAAACAGAAAATTTGATTTGGAAACATTGAACTGTTTCATTCCGATGTCAGAACATAACAGATAAAATATTAAATATAACTAATATGGTATTAGAATTAATACAAGTCAAACCAAAATGAAACTAAACAATAATGCCAAAATGAACTATTTCAACATTGAAAAGAAACGACATTCAAAACAATTTATGTTGACAATTTTCTGTGATATTTATTTCAACTAAACTGCATTTTCCAGTAGAAAACTGTTCCATGTAAAATTTTCATAAGAACAGCCACACTGGGTCTGATCAAAGCTCCATCTAACCCAGTATCCTGTCTTCTGAGAGTGGCCAATGTCAAGAGCTTCAGAGGGAATGAACAAAACAGATAATCATCAAGTTATCCATCCCCTGTCGCCCATTCACATCTTCTGGAACCAGAGACTAGGGACACCATCCCTGCCCATCCTGGCTAATAGCCATTGATGGACCTATCCACCATAAACTTATCTAGTTCTTTTTTGAACCCTGTTGTAGTCTTGGCCTTCACAACATCCTCTGGTAAAGAGTTCCACAGGTTGACTGTGCATTCTGTGAAGAAATGCTTCCTTTTGTTTGTTTTAAACCTACAGCCTATTAATTTCATTTGGTGACCCCCTAGTTCTTATGTTATGAGGAGTAAATAATGTTTTCTTATTTACTTTCTCCACACCAGTCAACATTGTGTAGACCTCTACCATATTCCCCATTAGTTGTCTCCTTTCCAAGCTGAAAAGTCACAGTCTTATTAATCTTTCCTCACAGGGAAGCTGTTCCGTACCCCTAATCATTTTTGTTGCCCTTTTTTGTACCTTTTCCGATTCCAAAATATATTTTTTGAGATGGGATGACCAGATCTGCATGCAGCATTCAAGATGTGGGCGAACCATGGATTTATATAGAGGTAATATGATATTTTCTGTCTTATTTTCTAGCCCTTTCCTAACGATTCCCAACATCCTCTTAGTTTTTTTGACTGCTGCTGCACATTGAGTGGATGTTTTCAGAGAACTATCCACGAAGATTCCAAGATCTTTCTTCAGTGGTAACAGCTAATTTAGTCCCCATCATTTTATATGTATAGTTGGGATTATGTTTTCCAATACGCATTACTTTGCATTTATCAACATTTCATCTGCCATTTTGTTGCCCAGTCATCCAGTTTTGTGAGATCTCTTTGTAGTCTACTTTGGTCTTAACTACCTTGAGTAATTTTGTATCATCTGCAAATTTTGCCATCTGTTTATCCCTTTTCCCAGATCATCTATGAATATGTTGAACAGTACAGGTCCCGGTACAGACCCTAGGGGACACCACTATTTACCTCTCTCCATTCTGAAAATTGATCATTTACTCCTACCCTTTGTTTCCTATCTTTTAACCAGGTACTGATCCATGAGAGGACCTTTCCTCTTATCCCATGACAGCTTACTTTGCTTAAGAGGCGAGGGACCTTGTCAAAGGCTTTCTGAAAATATAAGTACATTATATCCACTGGATCCACCTTGTCCACTTCAAAGAATTCTAGTAGATTGCTGAGACATGATTTCCCTTCTATTAACTTCAGTGGCCTTGGATCATGTCCTTATATACAAAAGTAATATGCACCTTAAAATTCAGATAAGAGAAGATTCAGTTACCTATTTATTATCTATAGGCTAATTCCTGGACCCACTGGAGTCAATATCAAAAGTTCCATTAATTTCAAAGGGCCCCACAGTTCAGCCTGTTGGGCCCACTGAAGTCAATAGAAGTTGACAATACGCACCTCCTTGCAGGAAGTGTGTGGAACGTTGAAGGATCTGGTCCTTGGAAAAGAAAGGAACAAGTCTCTTTCTTTCTAATTCTAATATGGATGATGTCAATAACCTGATTTGCTGGAGAAACATTCCAAGTAAATTTAAGTCGTTCTAAATAATTCTCAAATAGATCGAGATATAGAATGAAAAGCTATTTACATAAACTCAAAACACTCAAGTATAATTTGTCTCTAAAATAGCTTGGAGTTTCATTCCAGAGAAGATTAAAAATGTTTATAATTTAATAAGACCTTTTTCTTTAAAGTTTTAATGAATGAAATTTAATATTTGGCAGCCTTTCTTCATTCATACATTCCACTCCTGTGAGATCAGCAGAATAGGAAGAGGGAGAAAAAGAATCATAATTATGCATTTCAAATCATTGGGGTATGAGAAGCAGAGAAATTGTACACACAGGTATGTGCAAGTTCCTTTATTGTGGTTTACACTTAACTAAATACTTGGCTAAATATACATTCAGGCTGCAAACGTTTCACTTAGCACACGTTTTGCAGATTCTGGAAGGGGATTCAAACTTCACTATTGAGTGTTCCCCTCTCTTTTGAATAATCTGATCCCTTTTATTCATAAATAAATTGCATTTTTTTGACCCTTGCAGCACAACAAACTTTTGGCAGCCCTAAAATTCTGCTCCCATGAGGACCTCTCAAGTACTTAATCAACACTATGCACTTACATATTAAACATATTTTAAAAATCACATTATGACCAAAGGTGGTAGTGGGGAGCCCCAGCTAGTTGAGGTAAATAATGATGCTCTGCCTTAACTCACACTGCTTAGGGGTAAAAACAAAAACAAAAAAAAACCCCACAGACTGGCATAAATTTGGGGTAGATTTGAATTGCATGGCTTTCTATATTTAAAATATAGTTATTTGAATATAATTTCCCTTTTATTATTTAAAAAAACAAAATGTTTCATAAAATGTTATTAAACTCTTGTTTCCCATGACACCAGAGGGTCCCTGAAGGAGCTATCAGGCAAAGCTCTGTTGTTATTTAGGACAGCTGTGTTGAAAATACATACAAAGTACGTTAGTATTTAGTTTGGCCCTGATAAATCTTTAAATATTTTTAATATTATTTTCTCTGTCTTTTTATGGAATAACAAGTTGCCAAATTTAATTTTACAACAAAATCAAGTAGAGAAAACAAGCACATAAACAGGGTTAACCTTCATCCTTTTTGGCCTACTAACCATCACATGCCAGAAAGCCTGATTCTGATCTCACTTATACTGATATAAATCTGGAATAATTCCACTTAACTTGATGGAGGAACAAAATCAGTGAGTGGAGATTCCTACCGAGAGTGTTTAGTATGATCCTTCCAACTTAGATATATTTCATGCACCCATCATCATAGCATCTAGATACTAAACCCTGGTCTACACTATGGGGTTAGGCCGCATTAGGTCGATTTTAAAATGAATGTGTCTACACAACCAACCCTGTTCCGTCTACCTAAAGGGCTCTTAAAATTGACTTCTGTACTCCTCCCCGGCGAGGGGTTTAGTGCTAAAATCGACCTTGCTGGGTCGAATTTGGGGTAGTGCAGACGCAATTCGATGGTATTGGCCTCTGGGAGCTATCCCAGGTGCTCCATTAGACTGCTCTGGATATTCAACTCTGATGCACTAGCCAGGTACACAGTACAAGCCCTGGGAAATTTTGAATTTCATTTCCTGTTTGGTCAGTGTGGCGACCTCAGCAGCACAGGAGACCATGCAGTGCCCCCCAGAATCGCAAACAAGCTCCAGCATGGACCTAAAGGGGGAGACTGGATCTGATTGCTGTATGGGGAGAAGAATCTGTGCAGGCCGAACTCCAATCAAAAAGAAGAAATGCTAATATATTTGCCAAAATCGCACAGGACATGGTGGAGAGAGGCTACAACAGGGACACACAGCAGTGCCATGTGAAAGTTAAGGAGCTGAAGCAAGCCTACCAAAAGACAAAGGAGGCAAACAGTCGCTCCAGGTCAGAGCCCCATACATGCAGCTTCTATGATCAGCTGCATGGCATTCTAGGGGGGGACCCTACCACTACCCCACCACCGTCTGTGGACACCTGGAAGGGAGGAGTCTCATGCAACAGGGAGGAGGATTTTGTGGAGGAGGAGAATGCGCAGCAGGCAAGCATTGAATCCGTTCTCCCCGGCAGCTAGGACCTTTTCATCACCCTGGAGCCAATACTCTCCCAATGCAGGATCCCGGACCCTGAAGCTGGAGAAGGCAGCTCTGGTGAGTTCACATTTGTAACTACAGTACAGGACTTTAAAGCAATAGTGTTTAATGTTTGATTTGCCCTGAAGAATTGGGCCAGTACTGCTACTGGAAAAATCTGTTAACGTGTCTGGGGATGGAGTGGGAATCCTCCAGGGACATCTCCATGAAGCTATCCTTGAGGTACTCTGAAAGTCTCTGCAGAAGGTTACTGGGGACGGCTGCCTTATTTTGTCCTCCATGGTAGGACACTTTACCACGCCAAGCCAGTAGCAAGTAGTCTGGAATCATTGCAGCACAAAGCATGGCAGCGAATGGTCCTGGGTTTTGGTTGCATTCAAGCAACATTCGGTCTTTATCTTTCTGTGTTAGCCTCAGGAGAGTGATATCATTCATGGTAACCGGGTTGAAATAGGGGGATTTTTGTAAGAGAAAAGTTCCCGAGGATCCCGTTTATGCTGGGGGTTGTTTGTGCTTGGCTAAAAAGAATCATGCCGGAGAATAACCACACAGTTGGGGGAGTGGTGATGGGATCATCGCAGAGATAGCCATGCGGTGGGGTGGGGGGGAGGTGTGTGCTGCATATCCACCCGAAAACTGCAGCCCCTCCTTTCAAATGTGAAACCCAACCAGCATTGCTTGCTATGGGAAAGGATGGCGCTGCAGTTTGAAACCATTCCCACATGTTACGAAGGCGGAAGAAGCCAACCCTGCATATACCAAAAGGCTTACCATGGCTGCCTGGAAACTGAATTCTGTTGCCCAGCTGCGTGTGATGTGTCACCATACCGGCGGGCGCTCAATATAAAAGGCAAAATTCGACCTTCTATCTAAAGCACATGTGCTGTGAATTGCTTGATTCACTGTGAAAGTCTCTCCCTTTTGTTCTCAGAAATGTATTATCTTAAATTTTACTCTCCCTTTTTATCTCCCCCCAGGTGCAAATGTTTCTATGCTCCCCCATCATCTCTGTCCCTGAGGTTATCGCAGATTAGAAGGCAAAAAAACCACACTCGCCATGACATGTTTTCCGAGCTAATGCAGTCCTCTCACACTGATGGGCATAGCTTAATATGTGGAGGCATTCAGTGGCAGAGGCCAGGAAAGCATTAAGTGAGCGCAAAGAGCAGAGGCAGGAGGCGATGCTGAGGCTAATGAGGGAGCAAACGGTCATGATAAGCATCTGTTGGAGCTGCAGGAAAGCCAACAAGAGCACAGACCCCCGCTGCATCCATTGTATAAAACCGCCTGCCCTCCTCCCCAAGTTCCATATCCTCCTCACCCAGATGCCCAAGAATGGGGGGGGGGGGGAAAGAGGCTCCGGGCATCCAGCCACTCCACTCCAGAGGATGGCCCAAGCAACAAAAGGCTGTTGTTCAAACAGTTTTGATTTGTAGTATGGCTACAATAAGCAATGTGACCTTGTCATTCCCTCCTCCCCACCCCATCCCAGCTACCTTGTCAGTTATCTCACTTTTTTTTAATTAATAAAGAAAGAATGCATGTTTCAAAACAATAGTTACTTTAAAGCTTATGCTCTAATAAATTTGTTAGTCTCTAAGGTGCCACAAGTACTCCTTTTCTTTTTGCGAATACAGACTAACACGGCTGCTACTCTGAAACCTTTATTTCCTTTGTCAGCTGTGATCGAAGGGGGGAGGGTGGTTGGCTTACAGGGAATTAAAATCAACAAAGGGGGCGGGTTTGCATCAAGGAGAAACACACACAACTGTCACACTGTAGCTTGGCCAGTCATGAAACTGGTTTTCAAAGCCTCTCTGATGCCCAGTGCGCCCAGCTGTGCTCTTCTAATCACCCTGGTGTCTGGCTGCTCAAAATAGGCAGCCAGGCAATTTGCCTCAACCTCCCACACTGCCATAAACATCTCCCCCTTACTCTCACAGATATTATGGAGTACACAGCAAGCAGCAATAATAATGGGAATGTTGGTTGCGCTGAGGTCTAACCTAGTCAGCAAACAGTGTCAGCAAGCTTTTAAACGTCCAAATGCACATTCTACCACCATTCTGCACATGCTCAGCCTATAGTTGAACTGCTCCTTACTACTGTCCAGGCTGCCTGTGTACGGCTTCATGAGCTATAGGAGCAAGGGGTAGGCTGTGTCCCCAAGGATAACTATTAGCATGTCAACAAACCCAAAGGTAATTTTTTGGTCTGTGAAGTAAGTCCCTTCTTGCAACTGCTCGAATAGCCTGGAATTCCTCAAGATGCGAGCGTCATGAACCTTTCCCAGCCATCCCACGTTGATGTTGGTGAAACATCCCTTGTGATCCACGACTGCTTGCAGCACCATTGAGAACTACCCCTTGTGGTCTATGTACTGGTTGGCAAGGTGGTCCGGTGCCAAGATAGGGATGTGTGTTCCGTCTATCGCCTCACCACAATTAGGAAACCCCATTGCAGCAAAGTCATTCAGTATATCCTGCATAATTCCCAGAGTCACTACCCTTGACAGCAGAATGTCACCGATTGCATTGGCTTCTTGGATCACAGCAGTCCCCACAGTAGACTTGCTCTTTCCAAATTGATTCCCGACTGACCGGTGGCAGTCAGGTGTTGCAAGCTTCCACAGGGCTATTGCCACTCGCTTCTCAACTGTCAGGGCGGCTCTCATCTTGGTATTCCTGTGCTTCAGAGAGGGGGAAAGCAACTCACAAAGTTCCAGGAAAGTGGCCTTACACATGCGAAAGTTTCGCAGCAACTGTGAATCTTCCCATACCTGAAACACTATGCGGTCCCACCAGTCTGTGCTTGTTTGCTGGGCCCAGAATCTGTGTTCCACTGTATCAACCAGCCCCACCTCTGCCATGATGTCCCAATTGCCACAGCCCATGCTTTCAGGAACGTCTTTGTCCATGTCCTCCTCACAATCATCCTTGTGCTGGCATCTCTTAGCCCGGTTCTGCACGTACTACAGGATAATGTGCGAGGTGTTTACAATGCTTACAACAGCAGTGGTGAGCTGAGCAGCCTCCATGCTTGCCATGGTATGGCATCTGCACGGGTAACCCAGGAAAAAAAGGCATAAAACGATTGTCTGTCGTTGCTTTCACGGAGGGAGGGAGAGAGGGGCGACTGACAACATGTACCAAAAACCACCCTCGACAATGTTTTTGCCCCATCAGGCATTGGAAACTTAACCCAGAATTCCAATGGGCAGCCGAGACTGCAGGAACTTTGGGATAGCTACCCACAGTGCACCTCTCCGTAAGTCGATGCTAGCCACGGTACTGAGGACACACTCTGCCGTCTTAATGCACTTAGTGGGGACATATACAATTGACTGTATAAAATCGATTTCTAAAAATCGATTTCTATAAAATTGACCTAATTTTGTAGTGTAGACATACTCTAAGCAACCTGGCCTAAATACTGTTTCTATCTCAGTAGCCTTCCACCTTTTCAGTAAAAGTTAAAAATATTATAAAATTCATCTCTTTCTTTTCGTCAGACCTGGAACGCTAGAAACACAAAATCAAAGTTATTTTATTTTTCACATTTTTTTTTCTTAAATTCAGCTTGAAATAAGACAGATATTATCTCGTGAAGGAAAGGGTCTGTCTTATCACAGAAAGAATTCAAGGGAGTGACTCAAGTCTCTAATAGGATGGCAGAAGCAAACAGGAGGCCTCACGGGAGAAGGAGAGCAGACAGGTGCAGCAGAGACTTTTTTTGAGGGAGAGACAAAAACAAAGTGAGGGGACAGATCTTTTGTGCTGAGAGATGCCTGTGGATGTTTTTACAGGAAAGCACATTCTACATTTCTGCAGGAAGAGAGCAGACCCCCAGGGATCTCTCTCACCATGATCCTAACTCTAGATTTCAGAGTGCCTGCCAAAAGTGGTCTCCTCGAAGACTCTTTCCTGTGCCAAAGTCAGGCAGCAGACATTACTGCAGGTATGTTAGTAGTTTCTTAAATCTATTCTGTTTACAGTAAAAATAGCCAACAAGGATTTCTGTTGTTACAATTGATAACAAAACACTGCACGTATTGTAAAATCAAGCACGCAGACATCAAGTACATAAATCTGAAAGGGCATTGGAACCCTGAAACAAATATAAGAATTACAGTCCACTTCCTATTTCTTCTGGGGAAGCTGGGGAGGGTCAGCACTTTAGAAACACCTCCGTTCAGGGAGTCATGAAGATCCTTCACCATTTTAGAAATGAAAGAAAGAGAAAGCCATGAGGAAAAATCCCATAAACAGGAAATAAATATTTACTAGCTGCAAGAGATAAAGTTACACCTTACAGCAGTCACGTTGCTGACATTCAAAACAGGGCTCAAGGGGGTTGTCTCTCCCAGAATTCCAGGGGCAGATATTGGAGGAAAGCATGCTGGAAAAGGCCTTTTAAAATGAGTGAATCCACAACGGAAAGTTTAGTAGTGACCTGGAAGTCAAGGAGAAGCTGTTGGGAAAAGGATCTTAAATCCTCATCTTTGAGGACCAAGAGTCTAGGTGGAAGACAGAGAGTTTCAGAGCTGGAGACTGACACACAATGTATTCAAGATAATTTATTGCACAGAATATATTAGATACTTTTAATTTATGAATTGTCTGTGAGCTGCTTTTTCACTACTTGAAATTATTTGCAGAATAATTTCTGAGAATAAACTCCTGGTCTATAGATTGTTTGTGAGCCAGCTGCTCATTTTGAGTATTCAATATTTGAAATTTGAGCTGTATTGGCTACAGTTTTGATTGGTTATCTGGTAGTGTTTCTGTTCTGTGGTTGCAAGGTGTGACTTCTAGAATCAGATTTCTGGTGCAAATACTCATGTTTAAGACTTCAAACTTAGCTAGCTTTCCACATACACAGCATGGGGCATACGGAACCCCTGGCATAGGGAGCAGGAGAATGGAGGACACACATAGCTCTTGAAATCTGTCTGAAGGGAGATGGGGGACACATATAACCCCTGATGTAGGGGAAGGGCATAATAGGCGGTATGGAAGGGAAGGAGGTATCGGAGGCATACAGAGCCATTTGCACAGGGGGGATAATGGGGGACCCTGGTATGGAGGAAGGGAAGAATGGGGATACATAAAGCCCCTGGCATGAGGAAGAGAATGTGGGAGTTTCAGGGAATCTCTGAAATACAAGGGGATGCAAGAGTGGCACATAGGGTATTTATGCAGGAGAATGAAAAGATGCAAGGATCCCATACAGTACATAATGGGCTCAGGCTACAGATGCAACACAGTGTCCGCCCCTCTAGTAATAAATAAATAAATAAATTAAATAAATAGTTATAAATAAGTTAAATAAATACATAAGTTGCCATCACAACCCTTGTTGTATCACAATCCTTTATGTGACAATAAACACATAACATGACAATGCCCACAAGATCATAGCTTCAGTTCAGGATCAACCCCAAAGAGAAGCTAACTGGTAGGACAAAAAGCTCTTAAACACGCGTATCTCCATGTCAGAATAGGCAATACAGATAATTGCTGGCACCATACATTGCTTTTGGTGTCAATATTCTGTGTTTTTAAGTTTGCCCTTATGTTGAAAATTCTATTTTATAGATCAGCCCTGCCATGCTGGAATCCACTAACTTGAATGCCAGCATTGCAAGTATTTGTGATCCTGCAAAAAGTAATGAAACACTGGATGTGACAGTTTATTTTAAGTCAATAACGGCTTCACCAAAATTCTGGAAATCAAATGCAGTTTAAGATGTTTTGGTTTTTTGTTTGTTTAGTTTATTGTATTACATTGTAGGCATCAGGCAGCTCAGCTACAATGTCCTTTTTACAAAGGGAATCAGAAAACAATGAGCAGTAATTTAATTCCAGACCATTCCAGATTGATTTTCAGGCCACACTCAGATGTCTGTTACCCCGCCAGAAAAAAAATTGAGTCTGGACTAAGCAACACATAATTCACGTCTTGTTATCCAAAAGCTAAGATTTTGGCTATAACAATCCAGAGATGTTACAGCCATTATTTTAAGGCACTTGTGCACTGGTTCAGACTCATCTTTCATCATGAGGACCACTACCTATGCCTCATTTGGAATGCATGTCATAGTGCTAAGGAGGATGGGTGGAGCAGCTTGCCCATCTTGAGTTTCTCATGGGGCCTTCAATCAATCCTTTTCTGGTAAAAACAAAACAAGGTTACTCTTGGAATACTGAAGGCTGCTTAGAGATTTCCCACCTCACGCCCTTGTGAGTCCAATAAGATTACACCTCTCTTTAGTTATGCATGTGCTAAGTGCTTTGCTGGATTGGGGCCTGTGTCCACAATTTTGCACTTGCAAGAAATTGCCAGGAAAATGCATAAATTAGTTCTGGCACAAGTGGCTTTGACTGCAAAAATAAGGCATGAAAAAAAATCAGGCTCGTTGTATTTACAGCAATGGTTCATTCTGTACAAACTCAGTCCACAATAAACACAACTTATGCTTCTGTTTAATGAGGCTGTGCGTACAACTGTTAGAGCAGAGAAATAGAAATAGCATCTTGGGTTCTATCCTAAGTGCTCACACTAAGTCATTATGAACTTGATTCTGCAAAGTGTTGACCTGAATGGGAGCACTTACCTGTTTAAATTTGCTTTGCGAATTTGATTAAACAGCCTCAAGTAATCACTTTTATTTTCTGTTTTACTAAATACAAGCTATAAATCAAGTTGAAAGATTATTTGACGCAACCGATGACAAGAAACTTTTGACCATGCTTATTTTTAAAAAGTAGTAGGCTAAGCAATAGATGGTTCTTGTTGCTGGACAAGTTCACCTTCTTATGTAAGGCAGCCTGAGCTGCAATTAACTTGTGCATGAGAAAAGTAAATGTGCTTTCACGGGATAGCACAGCTCCCTATTATTTCTCATTTGCAGCTTGGGAATTAGCATAAGGCTAGCCAGAACATTAATGCAGACACTAGTCCTTTACTTTGGTCTGCTATTTAAAATTTCCTTTTTCTCTCTCTCTCTATGGTAGAGTTTCCCAAACTTTTGAAAGTTGAGCTCTATGTGAGGAAACTGAAGCGAGTCATGCATGCACCCAGTGCAACCTCACCGTATGTTGTTAATGGCTTACACATCTGAATTTATATATCTTTTGCACACTCCGGGCTAGTCTTTCAGCTATCCTCCAATCCCCCTACTTTCAGAAATGCTGGTTTAGATCTTCATAATATATTTCCTCTCTCTCTTCTTACATGCTTTGATGAGCAGTGAAATAGTTAACAACATTGACATCTAAAGTATCATCATTGGCATCTCAGTTAGCACCAGTGAAATGAATGGAGCTGTTCATACTTCAGAGCTATACTCAGGACATACTGCAATAGGTTTTTTTCCCACTATCCTAACACTTAGAGATTTACTTCTTGTTTTTTCATCTAAAAAAAAAAAAAGAAAAAAAAAGGAAAAAAAAGAGGAGACTCCACAGCACATCTGAGAGGTCTGTCCATGCACACAGCATCCAGGCTGTCATTTGGTTCTGTCCCACAACTTTGAAAATACTCTGAGATTGACCAAAGCAGGATGATCTTGTAGTCATAAAGCATGATTCTACAAAAAGGACTCCAAAGTACTTTACAGACATGTCAGATCCATGTAAAAATTATATATCACATAGCACACAAAGTAGAACCATCTTTGGGGAGAAGTGTAATAACTGCTTAAGAGCATAAATGAGACGCATAATCTTGATCTAGAACAGCAAGTGAATACCTTAGCCAACTATAACTATAAGGATGCATTTTACATATACAAACAAAATTATGTAATCATTGAAATAGGGTCAGAATCCTCCCTGCCTTCCAAGATACCAGAGAATTTTTAACAACCACAGAGAGTCGGACCTTAGAATTTAAATCTCCTTGGAAAGAAGGAAACACCAGCACTATAATATCACCTCACATCTTGTGAGTATGCTGGGGCATTATTTCAAGCCTGACTAGTATCAATTCCTGAAAGTACCTCAAGTTTTAAGTTATCTCCCACCCAAGTAGTAGCCCTACTCTGTTTATGAGGTCTGACAAGATCATTACTTCAGGTGATAGGGCTTCAGTGCTACTAATTGTGTCAGAAACAATTGCTGCTGTAGAGAAGAACATATGGAACAGCTTTTCAGTGTCCCCCTTGGACTCCGAGGATATAGCAGGAAAGCATCCACTGACTGTATAGCAATGGGAATCCTGTTGCCTAGACATGAAAGCCTTGGGCAGTAGTACTGCAGTGCTACAGTACATTTTCAAATTGCAATCTTGTATTCCCAATAGTTAAAGGAAATAATTGTTGAAAACCTAAATTGCACTTTGGAAATATTTCTGTATCATTCACAGTAATACTCATCGAAAATCTCATGCTCTGGAAGCATCATTCCAAATATCACTGCTGTCAATTCCTTGATGATGTCATCACAAAGCTGTAGCAACAATGCTCAGTTTGGCTTTTTTAATGGCACTGATGATTCCCTACAAAATGAAGTGGAAAACCTATTCACAATTTCAATAATCTACTCCAACAATGAGCATGTGGGAACATGCTCCCTCGTTCTCAGGCAGGCTAATAATTATTTGAGAGAGAGTCAATATTTCCATTCAAATATCTTATTTTTCAGAGGTAGCATGCTCAGCCCTTGCAGAGTGGAATAGATTTTAGTAGCTTCAGGTGCCTTTGTGCAATCTCATACTTCAAAAATGGCTTTTAAAAAATAAATATTTAAGCTATGAGCTCATAATGTGGGACTCTGGGGAAAAAACATGACTTCTGAAAGAAGCTATTTTGGAAAATAAGCTACAGTACCTGCACAATATCCTTTTTCCAGTGAACATTTCCTAAGGATTTAGTTATTCTCTCTTTGTGTACATGTACAGTGGCCAATGTTGACAAGATACAGAGGCAGCCTTGGCATTTTGTGGTATCGTGTAAAGCAGTTTTCCAGCCCTATTCTAAACTTAACCAATGCCTGTCCACCATAATCACACATTTACACACAGGAACCAGCATCAGGATTCTAGGAAGGTTGGTGAAACTCGGATATTAAAGCCAGAAAGGACAGTTGTGATAATCTAGCTTGACCTCCTGCATAACACAGGCCATAGAATTTCACCCAGTTATTATTGCATCAAGCCCAAAACTTCTGGTTAAGCCAAATGAATGTTACAATTTCTTAAAACTTAAAATTAAGATTGTCAAAGATTCAATGGGGCCTAAGTTGGATGCCTGACTCCAGTTTGTATCTTTGAATATCAACTCCTAAATTAATCATTTTACATAAAGAGATATGGTATAATGCTTGTAGGCAGCCACTTCCTTCTTCTGCCCACCAAGTTTATGTTAGGGTCCATGCACAGTTGCCATTGTTCAAAAATGTTTTACAAAGGGTCAATTCAGGAAACAAACTGCACCCCGGCAATCACTAAACCCTCTTTGGATGCAAAGTTCGGTGGGCATTCTGGTGACTTCTAGGTGAATCGTTGGTCTTTTTCTCTAATAATGTATCTATAGAGCCCAGAAGCTAGCATTTTTATTAGTGTATATTTAAATTGTCATATTCACCCAGAGCATCGGATGGGTACTCTTCTACTCTAATTTAGTGACAGTTTCAATAAATATTAGCAAAAAAGTGTTCATAGCCAATCCATCCCTTTCCACAAACATACAGATATATGGGATGTCTGCCAAGGAACTGCAATAAACTAAACTCATAATAATTTACTAACCTAAAAGTCTTTTCTTCCTTTTTTTTTTTTTAAACCTTCTTCCATTTCTTTGTCCTCTTCTCTCTCTATCCATGCCTGGCCTCTTCTATCTCTAACCCATAACATTTTCTTTCTTTTTAATTTCCTATTCTTTCTTTGAAAAGCATCTCCTTTCCTCTCATCCTCTCTGTCATGTACGATGTATCTTCTATTGTCCACTCTGTTGCTCTCTCATATAGGGCCTGATCCAAATCCTACTGACATCAATGGAAGTTTTTTCCAGAGACATCAGAAAGCTTTGGATTGGCCGATCATGTTTTCAGTTTCTTTGTGCCCCACATTCTCATTTTTCTGTCTCCAGTGTTTTGCAAACAATTTTCAAAATGCCCCTATTAATCCTCAGATAACAAAGGTTACTTATGTAAATATTATTTTATTTTTTCTATTGAATGTAGAGATTCAGTCACTCCACAACATTTGGATTAGATTCCAAACATCCCAAAGTTCTAAGACTGGGTCTTAACTCAGGCCCATCTCTGCTAACAACATTGATGGGGAAAGGTGGAGATTCTGTATCTACAACCTGTCATCTGCTTCATTTTCATTTATGAGATTTCGCCTGAATCACTGCATAAAAGTGAAATATGGAACTGTTACTAGCATGTTCCGTAACTACTGTTCCTCAAGATGTATTACACATGTCAATTCCACTTCAGGTGTGTGCACATCCAGTGCACCGTTGTCAGAGATTTTTTCCTGAGAGATACTGCTGGGGTGGTGCATGTGTCCTCTGCTGCCTCATGCTGCTGTGCGATAGTATGAAAGGCATAGCCACTCAACCCCCTTCAGTCATGTGTCCCAGAAGTCTGCGGAAATTCCTTACTGTTGAATTTTCAGGTCTAAAGAAATAGCCAGAATTGTCTAGAACCTGGCCTGACAGAGGAAGGTCTTAACTTCCATAGAGTCCAAGAGCGCTCCTATGAACTCTATCCTTTGTACACATGATAGAACTGATTTTTCCTTGTTGATGAGCAATCCTAGCATTCTGAAGGTGGACTGAGTAATGGCCACACTGGTCAGCATCTTGGAATGGCCTCTCACCAACCAGCTGTCCCAGTAGGGAAAAACTTGAACTTTTGATCTCCTCAGGAACGCTGGCACCACTGCCATGCCCTTTGTGAACACACAGAGTGCTGAGGACAGACCAAATGGCAGCACTGTAAATTTGTAGTGAAATTGTTTGATGAGAAATCTGAGGAATTTCCTGTAGCTTTAATATATTGTCATGTGGAAATATATGTCCTATATGTCAAGGGCAGCGTACCAGTCACCAGGATCCAGGGAAGAGATATTTGAAGCCAGATGACCAATCAAAACTTTATTTTCTCTAGGTGTCTGTTGAGCTGTCAAAGGCTTAGTATAGGCTGAGGCATCCTTTCGCTGTCGGGATCTCAACATAGTGAAAATAAAACCCCTTCCCTCTGCAAAGTAGAAGCACCTCTTCTACAGCTTCCAACTAGAGGAGAGAATAAATCTCCCAAAAGAGAACTTCCTTGTAAGAGTGATCCCTGAAAAGGGACTGGGAAGGGGGATGGCAATGGGGGAGCAGAAATAAACTGAAGGGTTTATTCCAATTCCACAGTGCTTAGAGTCCACTGGTCTGTGGATGAGGGTCCAAGCACTGAGGAAATGAGACAGCCTGTCAGAGACACCAGAGTAGGAGAATCTGACAAACTGGACACAAATAAGCTGTCCATTACAAACACGTCAAAATGGCTCCTTGGAGTTCCTAGGCTGTTCGGGCAAACTGGCAGCCACTGAAGAAGTAGAAGGGGGTGGTCTCCTCCTTTAACTTTTACTCTTCTTTCTAGCTTGGTCCTGGTGATGGGGCATAAATGAAGTATACCAATGAGGCTGCTAGGAGACACAACTGTTTCTTCTTTGGGGCAAGGTATAAATGCCCAAAGATCTGAGTGTATACCTACAGTCTTTCAGGAAATGCAACTTGTCATTGGTCTGTTCTGAAAACAGTGACTGCCCCTCAAAAAGAAGATTTTGGATAGTTTATTGGACCTCATGAGGAAGACCCGATGACTGGAGCCAGGAACATCTGTGCATCGTAATAGCCAATGCCATGGCTCTAGCCACAGAATCCGCAGCATCCCAGCATCCTGAAACACGATCCTGGCTACTAACTTTCCCTTGTCTACTATAGGGGAAGAACTCCAGTCTCGCCTCTTCTGGCAATTTGTCCATACATTAAAAAACATTAGCCCAGAGGTTAAAATCATAGCAGTCCCAGCAATGCTTGCTGTTTTCTTGAGCTGTAGCCCAGCTGTTGAATAGTTTCCTGCCAAAGAGATCAAGCTACTTTACATCCTTTGATTTTGGGGTAGATGATTACTGCCCCTGGAGCTCTCATTAACAATTGAGACTACCACTCAGACAAGGGTGGGTGTAAAAATGTTCAAACCCCTAGGAGTGAACATATCGTCTTTGCAAAAAGAAAAGGAGTACTTGTGGCACCTTAGAGACTAACAAATTTATTAGAGCATAAGCTTTCGTGAACTACAGCTCACTTCATCGGAATGCATCCGATGAAGTGAGCTGTAGCTCACGAAAGCTTATGCTCTAATAAATTTGTTAGTCTCTAAGGTGCCACAAGTACTCCTTTTCTTTTTGCGAATACAGACTAACACGGCTGCTACTCTGAAACCTGTCATATTGTCTTTGTTCAGTTCTTATTGGCTGTGGATGGGATGAAAGATGGAGTTTGCCACAGCACTTTAGTAGGCTCCAAAATAGCCTTGTTAATGAGGAGTGCTACTTGAGAAGGCCCCACAGAAGCCAAGATATCAACCAGTTCTGCCAGATCTCGCTTTAACCCTCTTCACCTGAATATCTAAAGTGGAGGCCATCCTCTTCCAAAGGTCCTGATGGGCCCTATATTTGTCCAGAAGAGGTTAGAAACCTTCTGACACCACTGCTTCATGGGACAATGAGGAAGAGGAAGCCAAGGCTGGCTCAGGTGGAGCCTCCTCCAATTCTTCCTGGGGGAGTTCACCAGAGCAGATGGCTCCTGTCTGGTACCGAGCCCAGTACTAGAAGTGGCATTCTGCTGCTCTTGATGGGGCTGATGTCAACCTCTACTAGATGAAGTAGACCAGGGAAGGAGTGGAAATGGCCTGGAGGCAGGTGGCAAAAGGATTTAGTCTCATGGTACTGCATCAATGGGAAATGTGCAAGTGGGCTTTTAAGACGGTTAAGTCTTTCTTCATGGAGATGTCATTTACCTGAGTCACCCAGGTCTCAACATTTAGTGCTTGATTTGTTCTAATCCTAATTTGAGACACCTGGTTAACTCAAACAAAATCCATCCTGTTCAAACCCACCCCTCAAAATGCTTCTAGACTGAACTAATGCAATCAGAGCTAAATTCATCCTTCTGCTGACTTCAATGGAGTTAAACCAGGGATAAATTCAGCCCTCAATAATTTTAAAGAATCAAGACAAGGAGGCTACAGGTCCTCAGGACCTTTGAAATCAGGCCTTTTTTTAAAGGAACTGAAACATGAATTTGGTAGCTTAACTTTAGAAAGCCTATGTTTAAAAACTGTGGCTATCATCTTTAAAATGGGGTCAAATGCCATACAACCTAAGAATACACATTCATTCATAGATTCATAGATACTAAGGTCAGAAGGGACCATTCTGATCATCTAGTCCGACCTCCTGCACAGCGCAGGCCACAGAATGTCACCCACCCACTCCTATGAAAAACCTCACCCATGTCTGAGCTATTGAAGTCCTTAAATCATGGTTCAAAACTTCAAGGAGCAGAGAAGCCTCCCTCCAGTCAACCACGCCCCAGGCTACAGAGGAAGGCAAAAAAACCTCCAGGGCCTCTCCAATCTGCCCTGGAGGAAAATTCCTTCCCGACCCCAAATATGGCAATCAGCTAAACCCTGAGCACATGGGCAAGATTCACCAGCCAGATACCCAGGAAAGAATTTTCTATAGTAAATCAGATCCCATCCATCTAATATCCCATCTCAGGGGATTTGGCCTATTTACCCTGAATATTTAAAGATCAATTACTTACCAAAATCCCATTATCCCATCATACCATCTCCTCCATAAACTTATCGAGTAGAATCTTAAAACCAGATAGATCTTTTGCCCCCACTGCTTCCCTTGGAAGGTTATTCCAAAACTTCACTCCTCTGATGGTTAAAAACTTTCGTCTGATTTCAAGTCTAAACTTCCTGGTGGCCAGTTTATACCCATTTGTTCTTGTGTCCACATTGGTGCTGAGCTTAAATAATTCCTCTCCCTCTCCTATATTTATCCCTCTGATATATTTATAGAGAGCAATCATATCTCCCCTCAACCTTCTTTTAGTTAGGCTAAACAAGCCAAGCTCCTTAAGTCTCCTTTCATAAGACAAGTTTTCCATTCCTCGCATCATCCTAGTAGCCCTTCTCTGTACCTGCTCCAGTTTGAATTCATCCTTTTTAAACATGGGAGACCAGAACTGCACACAGTATTCTAGGTGAGGTCTCACCAGTGCCTTGTATAACGGTACTAAAACCTCCTTATCCCTACTGGAAATGCCTCTCCTGATGCATCCCAAAACCGCATTAGCTTTTTTCACAGCCATATCACATTGGCAGCTCATAGTCATCCTATGATCAACCAATACTCCAAGGTCCTTCTCCTCTTCCGTTACTTCTAATTGATGCGTCCCCAACTTATAACTAAAATTCTTGTTATTAATCCCTAAATGCATAACCTTACACTTCTCACTATTAAATTTCATCTTATTACTATTACTCCAGTTTACAAGGTCATCCAGATCCTCCTGTATAATATCCCGATCCTTCTCCGAATTGGCAATACCTCCCAGCTTTGTATCATCTGCAAACTTTATTAGCACACTCCCACTTTTTGTGCCAAGGTCAGTAACAAAAAGATTAAATAAGATTGGTCCCAAAACCGATCCCTGAGGAACTCCACTGGTAACCTCCCTTCAACCTGACAGTTCGCCTTTCAGTAGGACCCGTTGCAGTCTCCCCTTTAACCAATTCCTTATCCACCTTTTGATGTTCATATTGATCCCCATCTTCTCCAATTTAACTAATAATTCCCCATGTGGCACGGTATCAAATGCCTTACTGAAATCTAGGTAAATTAGATCCACTGCATTTCCTTTATCTAAAAAATCTGTTACTTTTTCAAAAAAGGAGATTAGGTTGGTTTGGCACGATCTACCTTTTGTAAAACCATGTTGTATTTTGTCCCATTTACCATTGACTTCAATGTCCTTAACTAATTTCTCCTTCAAAATTTTTTCCAGGACCTTGCATACTACAGATGTCAAACTAACTGGCCTGTAGTTACCCGGATCACTTTTTTTTCCTTTCTTAAAAATAGGAACTATATTAGCAATTCTCCAATCATTCGGTACTATTCCTGAGTTTACAGATTCATTAAAAATTCTTGCTAATGGGCTTGCAATTTCAGGTGCCAATTCCTTTAATATTCTTGGATGAAGATTATCTGGGCCCCCCGATTTAGTCCCATTAAGCTGTTTCAGTTTCGCTTCTACCTCTGATATGGTAATATCTACCTCTATATCCTCCTTCCCATTTGTCATGCTACCATTATCCCCAAGATCCTCTTTAGCCTTATTAAAGACTGAGGCAAAGTATTTGTTTAGATATTGGGCCATGCCTAGATTATCTTTAACCTCCGCTCCATCCTCAGTGTTAAGTGGCCCCACTTCTTCCTTCTTAGTTTTCTTCTTATTTATATGGCTATAGAACCTTTTACTATTGGTTTTAATTCCCTTTGCAAGGTCCAACTCTACTCAACTTTTAGCCTCTCTGACTTTATCCCTACATCTTCTGACCTCAATTAGGTAGCTTTCCTTGCTGATCCCTCCCATCTTCCACTCCCTGTATGCTTTCTGCTTCTTCTTAATCACCTCTCTAAGATGCTTGCTCATCCAGCTTGGTCTACAACTCCTTCCTATGAATTTTTTCCCCTTTCTTGGGATACAGGCTTCCGATAGCTTCTGCAGTTTTGATTTAAAGTAATCCCAGGCCTCCTCTACCTTTAAATCCATAAGTTCTTCAGTCCAATCCACTTCCCTAACTAACTTCCTTAATTTTTGAAAGTCAGCCCTTTTGAAATCAAAAACCCTAGTTGCAGATTTATTTTTGTTAATCCTTCCATTTAGTTTGAACTGAATTAGCTCATGATCACTTGAGCCAAGATTGTCCCCTACAACCATTTCTTCTATGAGGTCCTCGCTACTCACCAAAATTAAATCTAAAATGGCATCCCCTCTAGTCGGTTCAGCAACTACTTGATGAAGGAATCTATCAGCTATCGCATCTAGGAAAATCTGAGCCCTATTATTATTACTAGCACTGGTCCTCCAGTCTATATCTGGGAAGTTAAAGTCTCCCATGATCACGCAGTTTCCATTAGTATTTACTTGATTAAAGACATTAAAAAGGGCTCTATCCATATCCAAATTAGATCCCGGAGGTCTATAGCACACCCCAAGCACTATCGTAGGAGAGGCTTCACTAGTTTTCTTCCCCAATGTAATTTTTGCCCAGACGGACTCTGTCTTATCCATTGCATTGCTTCTTATTTCTTTACATTCTAACTCATCATTGATATACAATGCTACTCCACCCCCTTTACCTTTGTTTCTGTCTTTCCTAAACAGCACATACCCTTCAATACCTGTAGTCCAGTCATGACTACTATTCCACCATGTTTCTGTTGTCCCTATAATATCTGGTTTCACTTCCTGCACCAGTAGCTCTAGTTCCTCCATTTTGTTACCTAGACTCCTCGCATTGGTGTACAAACATCTTAATTTTTGCTGTTTGGACTCGCTCACATTTTGTACCCTATTAGGCACAGTCATTCTACAGCCAGTATAACCTATTAGACTAATATCCACACCGCCCTCGCTCCTTATATACATTCTCCTACCCATGGCTGTATCCTTTCTTACTTCATCTTCTTCCCTCTCAATGCTAAAATCTGGCGTGGAGATTTTCTGGACATCTCCCATCCATCTCCCCCCAATTCCTAGTTTAAAGCTCTCTTTATCAGTTGTGCCAGCCTCGATCCTAGAAGTCTATTTCCTTCCCTACTCAGATGAAGTCCATCCCGAGAGAACTGACCTCTGTCCGTGAATGCCTCCCAGTGGCCATACATCCCAAAGCCCTCCTTATAGCACCACTGCCTAAGCCATCTGTTGACAGTCATAATCTTGTCAGACCTTTGTTGCCCTTCTCTAGGAACAGGAAGGATCCCGCTAAAGATCACCTGAGCCTCAATTTCCTTAAGTGTTTTCCCCAGCCTAGCATAGTCTCCCTTGATACTTTCCAGCGAGAATCTGGCTGGATCATTTGTTCCCACATGAAGGATAATTAGGGGATTCTTTCCCGCTCCCTTTAGGATCCTTTTCAACCTCAGGTCTACATCCCGTATCTTAGCATCCGGAAGACAGCACACCCTTCTATTCTCAGGATCAGCTCTAGTTACAGGCCTGTCTATTCTTCTCAATAAAGAGTTCCCGATCACATAGACCTGCCTTTTTCTGGTGACAGTGCTATTCTCCAGTCTCTCCCCTGTTCCCTCTGGCTGCAAGTTCTTTCCATTCCTATTTTCCCTTACAATCCTCTTCAACCCATCCTGTATCCTCCTGGGGCTCATATTTGGTGTAGTCTCCCTTGACTCTTCCCCTTTTGCTATAGGACTAGCCTCTCTTCTCTTCTTCCTTACCCTTCCACCTTCAACAAGTACCTGCTGAGCCTCTTCTTCATTTTCCAACTCTGCAAACCTGTTCCTAAGCTCTATTTCTCCTTCACTAGCCCGTCTTTTCCTCTGCCTGGTTCTTTGAGTCACATGTTTCCACTGACCACTTTCGTCATCCAGTCTCTCCTCAAAATTCCCCAGCCCTGCTTCCATCTGTGAGTCTGAGCTTTTCCCTTCAGATATCTCATATCTTTGCTCCATCATCTGCTCAAACCCCTTCCTAAACTCAACCAGACTTTCCACCTGCATCTCCAAACCTCGGATCTTTTCCTCCATCAGCTCTATCAGACGACATTTCATGCAGAAAAAACTCTTACCGGTTCCCCCCTCCAGGATCATGTACATACCACAGCTTCCACATCCAGTCATCCTCAATGTGTCTTTCACTACAGGAGTCACTCCCACAGCTGCCTCTGTATTTGTCATCTCCTTTCCACCTAAATCCTGTTAATCTGGGAAACACAAGCCACACCAAAAAGACCACACCCCCCCAGCAAAAGCAAACCCCAAACAAGCAACACAATCCAAACTCCTCCAACAGAACTCCCACTCAAACTCCCCTGTTTAGAGCTCTGTTTGCTAGCTCCTGTGCCGCTGCAGCTGTCTGTACCGCTGCCTGACTGGCTGGCTACCTTTATAGGGCCCCTAGTCAGAAGCCCCACCCCCTAAGCAGGGCTCAGCTGCTCTCCCAGCACAAAACCCCACCCCCTAATCAGGCTCAGCTGCTCTCCCAGCACAAAACCCCTACACACACACACAAATACTAAAAATACAAAACCAAGTACAACTACCTTCTCCTCCAACAGAACTCCCACTCAAACTCCCCTGTTTAGAGCTCTGTTTGCTAGCTCCTGTGCCGCTGCAGCTGTCTGTAAGTTTTGAAAACTTCCAGCTCATTATAGACATGGCA
This sequence comes from Dermochelys coriacea, assembly GCF_009764565.3. NCBI lineage: Eukaryota > Metazoa > Chordata > Testudines > Dermochelyidae > Dermochelys > Dermochelys coriacea. Next base: position 182,415,501 of record NC_050069.1, read on the forward strand.
CACTGTCCTGGACAGCAAGCACATTTTTCCAAAGAGCTCTCCAGGTTAAGCAAATCTTTCCTTCTACTCCGTCTGACATATAATGCAGCATTGTGATGTGACTGATTCCTGTATTTCTAAATATGCTTTCTAATCTAAACAAATTAACCACTGACCTACATACATTGAAAATTATCCTATGTATATCAGTGGTAAAAATCTCAAATATGCTCAATACCTATTGTAGCAGCTATGATGGCAATTATAATGGCAATCGTAGGGCTGCTCCAGTTGAGAGGCTTGCTGTAAAGCTTTTATGGATCCTTCTCTCTGCCATTTGAAATGTCATCAGCTCAGAATTTAGCCCAGTTGATTTATTAGACATATAAATAACATAAATCTAAATATATAGCTAATACTGAAATCTTTATAGATCAGTCTTCTTTATAAAATAGGAGATCTTCGTTATATATTAAAATAATCTTGAGAGCAGATTTTTAAGTATCCTCAGAGTCTGCCTCTTTCAGTGTTTTTAGGTAACATACACCAGTAAGGAGGTGCAATATGTAAATCAATAGAGAATCTGGACAGTTGAAAAGCAGACATATGAATTTGTCCTCAAGCTTCCTGCTCTCCAGTTGTTTTTCACAAAAGCTAATACTTCAGGATAATCCTTTTCAGAACTCAAATACATGAGATCCTCAGGACAAAATTTCATCCTGTACTGTCACTTTTTAATGAACCATCCTGGGGACTGCAGCATCATACTGTGCTAGACATTCTGAGAAGCCACGATTCAGGAAAGCATTTAAGCATGTACCTAAATTTATGTGTGTCAGTATTTCCACTGAAGACAACAGGACTACAAACATGCTTACAGTTGGACATGTGAATAACTATCTTGTTGAATTCAGACCAAGTACTGTAATTTCATTTGTCTTGTCTAGGCGCAGCAAGAAAAAGTGAAGGTCCAAGGCAATCTTTGTTTAGAAGGGCAAATTTGAAAGAGGCTCTTAAATTGCATCCACAGAATCTGCATGAACATTACCCTGCATTTATGTGGATAAAATGTGACAGGGTGTGTAAACAGGCACACAAATTACCGTACTTGCATACTTGCTAAGTGCAATTTAGGAGGCTATTTTGAAAATAAGGCCCCGAATGTCTTTGATTTATGGGTATTATGTCTCAACTTTAACATTATTTTGTTATAGTTGTCTGTGTGTTTAATCAAAAGTAATAAGCCAGATGCTTCAAATTAAAGAGATTTAAAAATCTATTCCAGTCCATAACAATCAATTCTGAGACTGTTTTAGGTCTTAGAGACACTGATTATGAAATGATATTTATTTTATAAAATATAAACATATCCAATGAGAACTCTGATATTTAATCTTTGCGTCATCTAAATATTTTCATGAGGGAAAAATACAGTTATTTAACTAGAAACAGTGGTAGCACAGTAGCAAGTACAACTCTGAAGTTCTGGATAGAAGTATTAATTTAGGACTTGATTTTATGACTCTCACTGGGGTTGAGAGTCATACTTGCTCTTCTGAGTAGTTCCAGCTAAATATTTTATACTGTATAAACAACAAAATGCAAATGATGGGCTACATCTGTCTCATCCTTCCTAGGAATAGTACTTTCCAATCAGAGTATGGGTAGCACAATCTGGCCCTAAAATCTGAGAGTAATATTTGTATTTTGTTGATTATATTAAAATACTTTAGAGGAGGCTCAGCTTTGGTGAAATTTTCTGCAATGGGGGGAAAAAACCTTACCACATGTGAACATTTAAACAGCTGCACGAGATGACACTCAACAAATCTACTTCAGAATGTTGAGAAATCCTGAATGGCTGGTGAGGAGGTAAAGATGACCTTCTGGCTTACACTGCTTTTTCAAAGGTAATTTTGCTGACTTCTGTGGAGTTACTCCTGATTTACACTAGTGAGAAAAGAGGATCAAGTCCTTTTGGTTCAAAGTGTGCTGTTAAAAGTTTTTCATAAAGCAACATGTTGTGCTGACAAACAGAAAATAGTAAACTTGTTTTTCAAGCTAGTCTTGATGACTACAAGCATAACGTGTCTGTTTATTTCTCTCTCAGACTCAGTATCTCTTTATGATGATTTCACTCTTCAAATAGCACCTGCATCAAGAGTGCTGGCTATATTCAAATATACTTTTTTTTTTAACCAGGCATACATTTAGAATCATTCCCCTATCATGATCCTTTACAAACCACAGTCAGCAGCTCATCTGATAACGGTCAAAGAAATATTACACAGTAACAAGGCTGACTGAAAGCTTGAGAATTAAGATTCACAGAACTCTGTCCTATTACCTTCCAGAATATGTGAAAACCTCTCCCTGAAATAAAATTGCTTTTGCACCGATTTCTTCATGAGCCTAGCAAGAAAATAAGAAAGAAAGTAAGAAAATGAAAGAGGGCAAAAAGAAAATGAAAGAGGGCAGAAAGTAAACAAGACAAAAACAGAGTTTGGAGGAAAGGCACTAAAAACCAGCACAGTAAAGGAAAAGGCACTGTTTTCCTATCACTTGTCTATAAAATGTTTCACAGATCATTCTTGCACACATCCAAAGCAAAAACCACAGGAAAGTGCATCTTCCTCAAAACTACAGTAGTAGCACTAGAGGAGCTAGTAGAGAGGCTGACCATCCCCGCTGGCAGCCTTAAGGTGCATGTGTGCCTTTCCAAGCCTATCCGATAACTGACAAAAGAAGGTGTACAACACGAATTTTCACACAGGATTGGAGAACGAGCCTTCCTTGCACTTACCTGGCAGTAATGGCTCCTGTCCCATGGGGCTGAGCCCAGCTGCCCACTCCCAGCATTGCAACATGGTGCACAGGGTGTAAAGGTGCTGTGAACCCATTCACCATTTTGCAATGCCACTCACTCAAATTTGGCTTAGCCCCCCCCCCATCAAGGTGATTGGACCAAACTTAAATGGCACTGTGACCCTACAACCAGATTGCAGTACGCAGAGTTCGGAGCTGGGCCCAGCCCTGCAGGATAGGAGCCACCACAGCCAGGTAAATACGGAGCAGGATCACTCTCCAGGCCACCACCAATGACCCATCACCCTTTCGCTCCCCCAGTTACAAAACCTATGCCACTAATTATCAGCACCCATTTATGATGCTGTGGGCCTGATTCTAACCTCAGCTGTGGAATTACAATTCACTAGTATTGTAAAAAAGCAGTGTGAGATTAGAATTCAGTCCAGTGGTTGATTTATTAGCTAGCCTTCACAGTCTATTTTTTTTCTTTTTTAGTGAGTATGGATTATTTACAGCTGCTTCACAGAAGGAGTGAGCACATCCCAGTAGCAAAATGTGCCTCCCAAAGTGGCTCACTGATGGAACCAGAACCATTTGTTCCCTCTCACTGACTTGCCAGTAAGGGACTATTTTGGCTGTTGCCAGTGACATTAGGGCGGGGCTAATACTATCACCTATTACCCAAGTTGTCTTACACTCCCAATTAAAAGATCCTGTGTTCCACTGCTTATAGCTTTGCCAGACTTTAACCATTTGGAGTGAAATTTTCCATACTGGCTGTCTGTCTCAGTCTGAATTATTACTGAAATTTCCACCAAAATGGCTCAGCCATTTCCAAGAATGAAGCTAGGGAAAAACTATGCTTTCTCCATGTTAAAAAATTCTTGACACTTTTCCTTTGAACTGTTCTACGGCTCCCATACTTTGGAGCAAGGACTTGAAATTTGGGTTGGCCTTTGCATCAGGGTGCTTTTTGCCATCCCTGTGA